>NC_140969.1:100368357-100618357 GCF_056783735.1 Eptatretus burgeri
AAGAATAGACGATTATTTTGGTTTTTTTAAACATCTAAGGTGTCGTACCTCTGAGATGTGCTGATTCCGAATATGCCTTTAGTTTTGCTCTGGGATGCGTAGTTCTCGAGTTATAAGAGGACAAATAAACATACCCTACTACTTTATATATTTAGATGTGTATATGTATATATATATATATATATATATATATATATATATATATATATATATATATATATATTATATACATATATATGTACAAGATGTGTACATTATATCTTCTTCTTCTTCTTCTTCTTTCGGCTGCTCCCGTTCGGGGACGCCACAGCGGATCATCCATATGATCCACATAATGATTTGGCACAGGTTTTACGCCGGATGCCCTTCCTGACGCAACCCTGGTCGCCTCTTACGACACAGGGATATGGTACACCTATTTTAACCGGGGTATACACCGGGCCCAGTACACTGGTACTCACTTCGCCGACCTCGGTAGGATGACAGGCTGAGTCAACCTCCTGGTGTGTATTAATTCAAGCGGCCAACGGGGCTTGAACTCAGGACCTTTTGGATCCCAAGCCGCTACCCTAACCACTACGCCAACTCCAGGCTCCGAGTTTACTATTAAAAAAAAAAAAAAAAAAAAAAAATATATATATATATATATATATATATATATATATATATATATATATATATATATATATATATATATATATATATATATATATATATACACACATACATGCACACCAGTGTGGATCAGCTGTCTCCGCTCACCTCTCCACACGTCGTTACATAGATTGTCGTCACAGGATTTGCTGTGTTGTCATGCTTTACACCAATCATAAAACAACCATTCCTTTTGGACAAATTTAATTGTAATATTGGTGATATTATATTTATTTGTAATATAGAAAGGTCCAAGTGGTCCTAAATCTTTAAATGGCCAAGGTTTCAAGCTGTCTAATCGGTCTGAACGGTGTTAAGATCTAAGGACTCTAAAAGTGACTTGAAGGGCTGTAAAGGTCTAAATGGTATGAAAGGTCGAAATGGTTAAGGGATCTAAAGGTGTCGAAAGTGTCGAAGGGGTTTTAAAGGTAAAGGGGCCCTAATGGGTCTTCAAGGGTATTTTGGGTCTTTTGGGTGTTCAGGTTTTTTTGTCTAAGGTGTTTTTTGGGGTCTTTTGGGTCTTCGGGGACTTTTGGGTCCTTTGGATCCTCTGAGTCTTTTCGGTCCTCAGGAGAGTTTTGGGTCATCTGGGTCTTTTTGGTCTTCAGGGACTTTTAGATATTTTGATTCCATGGGGTCTTTCAGGGTATTTGGGGTCTTAAGGGTCTTTGGGTCTTCAACGGGTCTTCAACACCTTGCAGCACATAGTCAGAAATGGGAGGGAGCAGTGTACAATAATTGATTGATTAATTACATAATTAAAATAACTAAATAATAATCATCAAATAATTAATTTCTCAATCAATTTCAAAATGGCGTACCTAAACCACCACTGTTTAATCCGAATCTGTAACTTTTTGAAAATTCAGTAATTAATCGAAAAATGAATAATTAATCGATTAATTTGTCAACAAATCAAAAATACCCTTTGCAGCCAAATCACTTGGTCACTGTCATGTTCAAATATCAGATTCTTCGCTCAAAATATGCCTGAGATATTACCAGAGTGCGAAATAAAATAAATAAGTAATTGAGAAATCGACAATAATTAAGTAATTAATCAATTAAGTGATTAATGAAAAAAATAAAAAATTCTGTTTTTCCACAAGCACATCTTCACTTTTGTCCCCAGATTTCAGCTTCCTAGCTCAAAGAATGGCTGAGATATCACCCGTACAAACAAACAAACAAACAAACAAACAAAGAAAAAAACGGAGTAAAAACTGAGTACTCCCTTCCTTCGGCACCCGCCGATGACCTCATGCATTACCCTGATATGGAATTGGGAAGGAGTGGTGCATAATAATTATAACTTCCACTGTATAACTGCTGGCAGTGATGACCGGGTACCATGACGTCCCACTTTGATGCAACCCTGCTTTGTTCGGACACCTGACCCTGACCCATGACGTTTTTAAAATTATTATTCAATTGAATTCAGAATGGGATTAAAATAAATTAAATTCAGATCAAATGGAAGACCAAATAGGTCCAGTCCTGCATTGGAGTAATCTGAAGGAACCCAAACAAGCAAGAAGAAAAGATGAAGTCATCAGGAAGAACCTGGATAGTTAATTGTTTTTTTTTAAATGTTTTTCTTCAATTCAATATGACTGCCATACCATGTGACCTATCAATTATTCCTCAACAAACTTGAACACCCATGGCTTGGGAAACATTTGTGTGAAGTTTCCCCTCGATTTGTCCAGCTGTTCGAGAGAAGATTTTATGGGTTTTAGGGTAAATCCAATATGGCTGCCAAACCATGTGACCTATGATGCCACATGTGCGAACCTTTTGTTCCTCATCGATAGGCGGTAATATTTGTAAACTTTCGCCTCGATCTGTTCAGCCACTTCAGGGAAGATTCCTAAAGGTTTTAGTTTTTTTTAAACAATATGGCTGTTGAATCACGTGACCGATGATGTCATCAATTGTTTTTCTACGGACCATTTTATCCCTAGATGACCCTCAAAACTTTTCATACTCATCAGATGCAGCATTTTACATATGCAATTATGACATCATGATGAAGGCACCTATGACGTCGTATAAAATTACACTCATTCCCCATGAGGAGTGCTTGCTGTGTGCCAAGTTTAAATTTTTTCCTTGGTGCAGTTTCAGAGATATAGAGGTCCAAGGTGTTTCCATTTTTCCAACATGGCTGCCACATCACATGACTCATGATGTCATAATTATGATTAAAACATTCCACATGAGTAGTCGCACCGATGGTAAAAAAAAAATTTCGTCTCAATCCGACAAGCAGTTGCAGAGAAAAACATGAAAGTTCTGTGCGGACAAACAAACAAACGGACAGACAAACGGACCCAAATGCAATGCCCTCTCCTTTGGCGGGGGTAATAATGTTCAGAAGGTGTATTTCCGAGCTGCGTCACTCAATGGCAATGACTCTGGTATCAACAGAATCCTTTGCTATCGTTTGTTTCTGCAGTTCATTGTACAGTTAAATATTTACAGATACTCTCTGATTGTGAAGTAATAGGAGCGCAACAGAAGGTGGGCAGGACTATGACTGTCAATCAGCCTGATGGGGGTGTGGTCGCTAGATACATTTGTCCAAGGTCCAATCAGACCTATATTGGTGTGGTTAACAGTGGAATATTATCAGGGTTGTGTGTCTATAAAGTACATACTATGAAAATTTGTACTGCAAAGAATGAGAGGATGTCTGTCCATACAGTACAGACTAATAATACACATGCATGAACTATCAGGGATGTCTCTTTGTGATGGTTGTACCTCCAACGGAAGTCAGGAGCCAAATCTTCCCTACTCTTCCCTGCTGCCCAGATTCATTAGGGAAGCGCGGTCACGATCAAAGCTCCGATCGGTCCCCATGAACCGGCACATTCGCTCTACCGACTCCTCTTCCTCTCCGCTCTCGCCTCCCACCCACAACATCTTGGATGTGAGGAATCTCTGGGTCACTCCCGGGAGGTCGATCGGCTCTCTCCGTGCCGCTGCTGAGGCACAGGGCCAATCAACAGGAAGAACACACACATATTTTGAAAAAGGACGTACTATTTTGAATGTTAGATCCTCTACAAGTATGTACAGTACCATCACATTGTGAGCACGTCTATAAAGTTTGTATTACAACATTTGTAAATCAGTAGTGGAACAGAGTTAATGAAGATGCTCTTGTCACATACTCTTTGCAAACACTTCAAACCAGAAATTACCGTTACCTCAATTTAGTCACTTAATTAGCTTCAGCAAAGATTGTACTTCACTTCAAATTTCCTTTCTGTACCCACATCATTCCACCTGAAAGGTGTGTGCGTGTGTGTGTGTGTGTGTGTGTGTGTGTGTGTGTGTGTGTGTGTGTGTGTGTGTGTGTGTCGTTGGTTGTTATCTCCATTTGCGGGTTCGAGGAGATGGAACAAAGTCCTCCTAGGACTCAAAGTATCCACCTTTACTTTCGTGAGGCATCACAGTTCATGGACCAAGCTGTTAAATTGTTGTTGTTCTCTGTTTTGTTCCGAGGGCTCTTTTCAGGATCTTCACCAAACCCCGGACTGTTTCCAATTGCAGTTAGTTTGTGGTAATATTAACGGGGATGGTTTTCAAAATCTAAGTGAGGTTCTTCTTTGTTATTCCTGTTGCTCCAATTATCGCTGGTGGTGCAATTTCGACGCTCTTCATCTTCCACGATCTTCCTGATCTCATTTCTGAGGTCCTGGTATTTGGTCATTTTCTTGATTTCTGCATTATTTAAGCAAAACTCGCTGGGTACTGATATCTCGATCAGCAATGCTGTATTTTCATTTTTGTTCCTGCGAACGATGTCTGGTCGCAAGGTTTTGTTTTCCATATTCACACCCGATCGGAACATCAGGTTGTACGTGAACAAGACGTCCTTATTTTCAGTGATTGCCCTTGGTTCGTGTTTCCATGAGTTTTCTGGTACTGGGATGTTGAATTTTTTTTACAGATTTTCCAATGAATCGCTTTGTATACTTTGTTGTGTTGTTGTGTGTAAAGTTGTTCTGATAATCGTTTTTTGCATCCTGAAAGCAGGTGACTAGTACTTTCTGTTTCTGTCTGGCAGAACCTACACTTGTTCGTCTGGCTCAGTCTCACCATCTTTTTAAATCCATTGGTGTAGTGTTCTTGATCTTGGGCATTTGTTATTATTCGTTCTCCGTCCCAGTTGACCTGATCTCTTCTTAGCCATTCCGATGAGACTTCTTTGTCGATCCCCACTCGGTCCAATTATTTTTTGTATTTTGTCATTCTCCCCGTTGTTGGTGTATATTTGTTGACATTTCTTTTTATATATTTATTTTTGCCTTTTTTGCAATTGCTCCCTACACCACCAAAGGTGGAAGGAGGTTATGTTTTCACCCCTGTCTGTTTAGATTTCGTAAGTATATTGATGACTTCCGTCCTCTGTGTGTTTGTTTGTGTGTGTGTTTGTTTGTAGGCACGATAACTCGAGAATGGAAGAAGCTACCAATGTTAAATTACACCACGTGATTCAGGAGGGTGATGGCTCGCGCTCATTAGATTTTGGTCAAAATCGGTCAAAGGTCAAGGTCACAGTGAGGTCAAACATAATTCCGTAAATTCATGTGGAGAAATGGAGTATTTTTGCTTCGATCGATGTTACGAGTTCGTTTTAACTTCGATTTTAATTTTGTCTTCGGTTTTTGCGATCGCTTAGGACGCTTAAAACTCGGTTGTCGAAATTCTGGTAAAAATCGGATGTTTTGGAGACGTTTTAAGATGGTATGAAAAATATTTCACTCGCCACGTCACAGCTCGTCACGTAGTGCAGCGCGCTCGAGCAGAGGCGTCGTTGAGTCACGTAAAGGTTTTGCGTGTGCACGCTGACGGTGTTTTCGATAAAGATGGTGTTTAAAAGTCATTTTTTTTAAATCCCAATAAAGGTTATCGTCGCATGCCTGACTCGCTAAGCCGTCGGATTATGTAAAGATTGTTGGTGGATAGCCGAATATTACAGTTTTGTGACTTTGATAAATAATATTAAATAATTGCGTCGAGAAATGGAGATTTTTGCTTTGCTCGATGTTACGATTTTTGATGGTTTGGTACAGAATCATCGTAGAAACTTCTGGTTTGCGTCGCTACCTTCTCTAGAGGCAGCTTTTATTAGACAATGTCAGAGGTCAAGTTGACGATTTCGTAAGTACCAGTCTATGACTGCTTGTTTGTCTGTCTGTTTGTTTGTGTGCTGGATATCTCAAAAAGTTTAAGACGGATTCGTATGAAACTTGATGGGCAGGTTGGGTGTGTGGTAAGGACAAATTGATTCGATTTTGGTGAAGATCCGAATCCGATTCCAGATACGAGAATTATTTAATTTTTAAAGTGATTCTTTACCATTGAGAGATGGGGCTTCAAATGATATGTAGCAGGATTTCTCAAACATGTATTGCATCCGATATGTTCTATTGGATCAGGCATTGCACGGTGAAGTTATGTGCTCTACTGAGTGCCCTTCCAGTTGGGGCTGTATTTGTTGCTGTTTCATTTTCCTGCATGGCCTCTTCCATTCGCACCTGTTTTTGGAAATTCCTTGCAAGGTGAATTTTTGGAGAAACATCCCAACATCCTTTTTCATTAAAATAAATGTTCTTTCTTTCCTGTGTACCAATTGATCTCACGTTTGATCAAAAGAAAACTTGTGTGGCCATTGTGTCATAGCTCATCAAATGCTACCAGAAGGAGGGAGATGATTTATTGAAGAAGATTGTGATGATTGTTTTGAGATACATACCTGGTTCATAAAATTAGAATAATGTGTAGAGAACCTGGCGTGTGCTTGTGCTTCACAAATCGATTACATCTGTCTATAATTCCAGCAATCTGTGTGTGTGTGTGTGTGTGTGTGTCTGTCTGTCTGTGACCGCTGTTTCTCGACAACCGCTGGTCCGATCTAATTGAAACTTGCCAGATATATTGCTGGGGACCTGAGTATGTGCCTTTTCAAGGTTTGATATTAATCGGACAAGTGCTTCCCAAGTTATGGCCATTTATTTACCAACCAATGACAGGAACCGTTGCTGCGGCCATTTTATATCAACCAATGACAGGAACCGTTGCTGCGTCGCCGTAGTCGATGGGGAAGAGAAACTCAGTCGCGTTCGCCATTACGGGTTTTTTCTCTTCTCTTCTCTTCTCTTCTCTTCTCTTTTCGTGTTTTTCCTTGCGAAAAGGCAAAATACGTTGGTGCTAATTGAATAATTGGCCATTAAAAGCCTCCGTATTCTTGCCCTGGACGAGGAAACAAAGAAGAAGCGCCGTTTCCTCAGCGATGTTGTTTATGAAGAGGTGCTAACGAGATAAAGGTGTGTACAATGCACATGGAGACGATTTTTATTATCTATTTATTGAAGAAAAATTGTTCCAAAAATAATTTATCAAAAAAAGTACACAACTTTTTTTTTGTTTCCAATTGTCAAAATGCTGTGGCCTTTGGAAGTGTTAAGGAATTCAGCTCCACTCAACACGCTTGCCAACGAAATACATCTCAATTTGGTGGTAAAAACGATTCACAACGACGGGTTTCCTTACTCATTGCTCTGCATTCTGCATTCAACCCCTTCATTTGTCATCTTATTGACCTCATTTCATCTATCTATAATTCCAGCAATCTGTGTGTGTGTGTGTGTGTTTGTGTGTGTCTGTGTCAGTTGTTTCCCGACAACAACTGGTCCGATCTAATTGAAACTTGCCAGCTATATTGCTGGGGACCTGAGGATGTGCCTTTTCAAGATTTGATATTAATCGGACAAGTGATTCCCAAGTTATGACCATTTATTTACCAACCAATGACAGGACACGTGCTGCGTAGGCGTGGCCGATGCGCCATTTAGTTACCAATCACAGGACACGTTACTGCGTGGGCGTGGCTGCGTAGGCCGGTGCACGGCCGGCCGATGATGACGTCATGTGCCGTGCTGATTACGATGGGGATCGATCGGTGCCTTAGTATAGTTACCGTGGCGTAGGAGTGCCAATGGTAAATGGCAGCGGATGTCATGGCAAGCAAAGACATGGAGGTAAACTTGATTTTAATTAACTCTGTGTGTATCACAGCAGTTGTTACTTGAATACAAGCGATAATTCGTGGAATGATGTGAACATTCCGTACGGGCACGCACTACTTTTGGATAGTGATGACTTACTGTATTCGAATATTTTCTCAATTTCTTATCCGCATTTATAGATAAACACAATGCCCCAATCCAGTTGTCGTTTATGAGAGCGAAGGAATGGACTGTGTGGTTGTTTGAAAGTTTTTTTTTTTTGCATGTACGGCCACACACATATGGGCACGCGAGAGCGAAGGAACGGCCTGTGTGGTTGTTGTTTCTGGCACTCGGTTTGAAAGTTTTTTTTTTATTTTTTTTTGTATGTACGGCCACACACGTATGGGCGCACAGGTGCGACCATGTACGTACGGCCATGCGCGTACGAACACGCACGTACGGCCATGCGTGTACGGACACGCACGTACGGCCATGTGAGAGCGAAGGAGTGGCCTGTGTGGTTGTTTCTGGCAAGCGGTTTTAAAGTATATATATATATATATATATATATATATATACATATATATATATATATATATATATATATATATATATATATATATATATATATACATATATATATATATATATATATATATATATATTTTGCACGTACAGCCACACACGTACGGGCACGTGAAAGCAAAGGAACGGCTTGTGTGGTTGTTGTTTCTGGCACTCGGTTTGAGTTTTTTTGCGGGGGGGGGGGGAGGGTTTGCATGTACGGCCACGCATCTACGGGCATGCACTAGTAATATGATGAAGCACTCAATATTTGCTTGGCATCGGATGTCCAAAGAAAGATTTATTCACATCATCTCTGAAAAGTTTGAAAAATCATATTCAGGGTGGGCCATGCATCTATTCCCGGTTTTGAACCCCGGTAATTCTGTTGCTAAGAAACAAAATCGAACGAAATATTTACAGGATATAGGTACAGCACATATTTCAAGTTTTTGTGGTAAAAATGTATTGAATTGAGAAGTGTACAAAACTAGTTATGAAGTCCGATACGATTTCCATTATTTTCAAGCAGTTTGTGCATTGCCTCCTTTTGCGATACTCCAAGACCATTTTCTGTTGCATTCCGACCGTAATTTTCCTAAAGCTGCTTGGATCCACTCCTTCAGGTCTTGAGTGTTCGCTGGTTGAGTTGCGTAAACCTTGCCCCGAAGAAAGCCCCACAAGAAGAAAGTTCTCTGTTGAGTTGCAGGCCAAGATAAAACCACGATGTCACGTGCAACAAGCCATGCCACCAGAGATCATGCGCTGTGCGTTGGAGCCATGTCTTGCTCGAAGATGAAGTCATTGTCACCAAATAAGACCTCAGCAGTCAGTTGTGATCATGAAATGCTCCAGCACATCTTGGTACACAGCTGAATAAACTGTCTGATTCAGCAGATAGAGAGGTCCTACACCTGTGGCACTCATGCTACCCCATACTATCTGGCTTTGTGAAAACATGATGCTCCATTGTTGGCAGGAAGGGTGATAATCTCTTTTGCATGGAACCATACTCGGTCTCTTGTCCACAAAGGAGATACAAAATTTCAATTAATCTATGAACATAACAGTTGATTGCTGCTTCTCTCTCTCTCTCTCTCTCTCTCTCTCTCTCTCTCTCTCTCTCTCTCTCTCTCTCTCTCTCTCTCTCTCTCTCTCTCTCTCTCTCTCTCTCTCTCTCTCTCTCTCTCTCTCTCTCATCCACAACAGTCTTCTGCTCCTTTGCAACGCATTGAGGAGAGACTTCATGGCAGGCATCCGGTAGCAGAATTCAAATTCACGAAGACGGCGGTACATTGTACACTTGGATGCTTCGACACCATTGTCGTTACACCTTTGAGCAAGGTTTTTGGTAGACTGGCACCAGTTCCTTTTTGGGAAACTTCCTGCAATATCGGCCAACTTCCTGTTGTTTCTTGACGTGGCAATCCACCACCATCCAGAACTTTTTCTGCAAGATACGACCATGCCTGGTGTGAAGCTCTTCAAAGATGTGAGATACTGTGGATTTCGAAAAGCTGATTCGTCTGATGAATTCTGACTGTGACTTTGTATCATCCGCAAGTGTCTTGGCCACTGCCCTCCTGGTTTCAGAGATGTCGTGTCCCATGGCGAGACACATTCATACAGTACAAGTACACATTCTTCAGGAGACCTTACAATTTTTATAATGAAGAATGAATGAATAAATATAAACTATATAAACTATATAAACTATATATATATATACATACATACAATCAGACGCACCTCCTGACTGTTAGGGTGAGCTGTTCAAAACCGGGAATTTACATGTATTGTTCGGTAAATATATGTATATATGTAAATATGTATATATATATATATGTATATATTCATATATGTATATATATAAATATATGTATATACGTATATAAATATATGTGTATATATATATATATATATATATATATATATATATATATATATATATATATATATATATATGTATGTGTATACATGTCGGACCCCACTATTCGTGGGAGATACATTCCTGAAAAATGCTGCGAATGTCGGAACATTGTTTCAATGGAAAAAGGGGGGATAGGTTCTCGGCGGTTCGTAATTCATCAGGGAAAATCAAAAATTCCGTGAGAAACCATGTGTACGCCCGCAAAAAACTTCAAAACCACGAAAAAGCCATCAAAACAACCGCGAAAACGCGAAAAAACCCCTGTAATATGCCCACAAAAACACGAAACAAACGCGAATATAACCACGAATACTCGAAGCACAGGGCCACAAATGTCAATGCAGGTCGAATTTTATAAACCAGGAACACGCGGGGTCCGACATTGTATCATTTTTGGCCCCATCTCTCAATGGTGAAAAATCACTTCATACATTTTTGGATCCGGATCCGGATCTTCATTAACATGTAATCAATTTATCCTTGTCACGCCCCCAATCTGTCCACCAAGCTTTGTCCAAATCTGTCCTTAACTTTTTGAGATATCCTACTCACATTGAGACAGACAAACAGGGTGAAAACATAACCTCCGTCCACCATCGCTGGCGGAGGAACATATTGATAATACCTCCAGAAACGTGTTTCTTATTGGAAAGGTCCGAGAAAAACAATCGCATGTCAGTAATCGTTCTCCATTTGGGGCTTTCCCTTGCGGATTGAGAAGCGACAACTTGTTGCTGTGGTTTATCTTTTAAGCCCATTGGAATTGGAAAAAAAAAACATACTTAGGGTGGTTGAAATATTAATATCCGCTACATTTTGAGTCGTGTCAGCATGCACATCACCCGTTCCTTGGGCAACTCACACAGATGACTTTTTCTCATTCAGTAAGTGGTGTTTCTGAGCATTTGAAGAATGGGCTAAATGTTTCTCCATCGGCACAACTTAAGTTTCTGAAATAGTCAGCCCTGTCAGCATTGTTACTGCAAGTCAGATATGACTTTTATAGTTGATGAAACAACTCTGATGTGGGACTCCACCTTATGCCACCATCGTTGAGAGGAGGAAAGTGAGCTTTTTCTGCAAAAAGAACAGCCCAGAAACTACTGTTTGAATATGTTTCGATTTGTCATCCACTAAACTGACCAATACACTCGCCTCGAAGCTGTCTAACCTGGGTTTGAATCCTGCCCGAGATTTTAACTGTCATCCCGGTGTTTCACACGCAGGTTGATTCATCAATGCGTGTGCCGTCCCTCGGATGGACATTGAACCCATCTTTTAGCAATAGTTGGTGAATGCTAAAGATCCCAAGGTGTCCTTCACGAAGAGTAAGCGAACTACCATCGGCACCACGAGCAAATTCCAAATCCCTGCCCTGACTACTGCTGGGAAAGGGATGGCAAACTGCCCGGCTTGACCTTTGCCAAGAAACTGCTTTGGCAGAAGCAACGCTCTGCAACACAGAGTATGGTACATCAGTCAGTCGAACTGTCCAACGAGTGCTAGTGTGTGCTTTCTCTGTGAAGCTTGCTAATTGTACTGCCACGTGGTGATCGGAAAAGCCCGAAGGAAAATGTTTAGACGAAACTATAATGTTGTTCAAATTTTTCATTGAAATATCAACGACCAATCCTTGCCGGGGAGATCTGTTTTCACATATGTATACTGAGACTCAGTAGCATGTGGAGTAGCCAAGCGTCAACAGGTTGAGAGTTGAAGTGGGAAAAACACTGTGATAGATCCTAATGAGATTCAGGATGGAGGTTCCATTGCATTCTTGTCTGGGGTAGCCTCAAATGTCCAGTAAAGTCACCTGAATTATAAAAGCAACGATTAAAAACCAAAGATTGCAGGTGACTTACAAGGACGGGGGACGGGGGACGGGGGGGGGGGGGAAGCTCTCCTTGCCACGCTGTCACTTGGGACGTACACATTAAATATAGTTACATGATGCTACTGATACACACGGTCTAATGATGTAAGTTGACCTTTCACTATATTCTGAAAGGTACAAGAATCAAGGTATGAACCCTGGGCAGAGATCGAGGGCAAGTTACTAAAGCAACTTTGCCCTTTCAAAGGGTGAAGCCATTTGGGCACAAACTCGCACTAAATGGTTTTCCGGTTACAAATGGATATCGACTGGATATTATGTGTATTTTAAACCGAAGTCGTGGAAGTTCGTTTAGCATCACCCGTCATTCATGTTGATGGTCCTGCAATTTATGTTTTCTCTCATTACCTCCACCACCAAGGGTGGACGGAGGTTATGTTTTCACGTCTGTCTGTCTGTGAGCTTGGTATCTCAAAAAGTGATGGACGGATTCGGACGAAACTTGGTGGGCAGCTTGGCTGTGTGACGAGGACAAATTGATTCGATTTTGATGAAGATCCACATTTAAAAAAGAAAACGTTTTCAGTGATTTTTCACCATTTCACCATCATTATAAAGATTTTTCACTAACGCTGGACGGAGATGGGTTATTGGCAAAAGGAACTTGTCCTGATGGAATCCCTGCGATTGTATCGAAGATCTGTGTTGTCCTGAACTGTCATCGATTCTTGCCAAGCTTTACAACCTGTGCTCGTGTGCTTCGGTGTTTCCTTCATGCTGGAAAGTGGCATCTGTTGTCCGTTTTCAAGGGTGCTGGTGAGCATTCTGAGCCAAGTAACTTGATGAATGCTTCATCAATGAACAAGTTTTCAGCCATCTGTAGGACAATGAACTTCTCACTGACTGCTAGTATGGCTTTCGCCATTCTTACTCTACTGATGATCTGCTGTTCTTAATCACAGATCATTTCAACAGGGCATTGGAGCTCAAGCGTGAAGCTCGATTAGTTGCTTTGGATATCTCAAAAGCTCGGATAATATAATGTGTGGCACAAGGGTCTGCTGCACAAGCTTCAGTTGTATGGTATACTATATCTAGAGTGATGCATTCAATCATTTTGGCTTTCCTTGCAAATCACAAGATGAAGGTGGTACTTGTGGGTCAAATCTTCTCCAACTTGCTCCATCAATTCTAGTGTTCCACAGGGCTCTGTCCTTGGTCCCACTCCGTTCCCTGTTTTTATCAATGATCTGCCTGATAATGTTCTCTCAGCTAGCCGTGTATGCTGATGTCTCCTTGGCACCAGGTTATGCTGCTTGTTATCTGAGTGCGTGGTTTCTGTCTCGGCAGCAGCTTCTGCACCATAAATAAATTGATCAGGTGGGTAACTTGGATGTTTTGATGTCTTAATTCCAAATTGTGGACACAACGTGCAAGGACACAGACCCTCGCTCTCGGTGATGACCCAACCAGCTTGGTCCGATATGCATTCACGAAATTAATGAACACGCTGTTGAGCAAAAAGATGTTGTGCGGGATAAAAAAAAAAGATTCATTTTCAAGAAGTTTGTCTGATTTCAATTCTTCATCCTGGAAGGAATGATGCAGAACAAGATGAATTGTTCGAAGCAGTTGATTCCACATTTCACTTGACATGACGTACTCGTTCAATGAGCAGCTCTTCTTCAAGCCGCCATCTTTTCAGGGGAAATCCTTGTTGTCGGTGATCAGTCCTGATTTGTTGTCCTTTTACATCATCCGGCATGTGATGCATTCTTCTCATTTTGGGATTCTTTTTTTCTTCGTTTCATCTTTTTTGACAATGTTTTCATTTTCATATTTAATTGATTCCCTCGAGGGTGTGGGTTGGTTTGCGTTCATCCTCATTTATTTGCAGGGTTCTTGTTCTTGCTTTTCTGCCAAAAATGTTTCTATTTTATTTTACTTTTCTGTTGCAGCAGTGGAAATATTTTGCTTCAAACCTCGAGAAGCATCTTGGTTCCAGCTTCTCTTTTCCTGGTATTCCAGTGCTGTTGGGGCATTGATAGCGATGTTTCTGATTTTGTACTTTTTTTTGTTTGTTTGTTTGCTTTTCCAGCATGTCATCTTTTCCAGGTATTGAAGCTCATTGGACATGTTACCGAATCATGATGGCATTCTCATTTGAAGGGAGAACACGTTTTCCTTTGCTTGGTCGTATGAGCTACACTGCGAAAAATAAATTTGTTCGGAAAAATGTATCTTATATATTTTAAACTAGAAGGGCACTCGGTGGAGCGCATACCTCCGCCATGCAATGCCTGATCCACGAGAACATATCGGGCCAATTGCATTTTTGAAATATCATGCTGTACAGTACGATATCGTTTTTGGCCGTATCTCTCAATGGTGAAGAATCACTATAAAAATTAAATAATTCTAGTATCCAGATCTGGATTCGGATCTTCACCAAAATTGAAGCAATTTGTCGTGGTCACACACCAAACCTATCCACCAAGTTTCATCTGAATCCGTCCAAACCTTTTGAGATATCGTGCACACAAACAAACAGACAGACAGAAAGGGGTGAAACACAACCTCCTAAACCTTCGGTGGTGGAGGTAATAAAAAAAAGTGTTCTTCAAGCAAAACCGTGAGAAAATTCTTAAAGTTGCAAGAAAATTTATTCTCATAAGCTTTTGCGTTTCAAGGAAACTTTTTTTTCTCATTTTCGGAAAATATTCTCTCACTAAGAAAATGCATTTTTGGTTGAACCCGTTTAACGTTCCCATCTGAACCCAAGGTTCTCGATGCTGGACTCTGGTACACATCCCGTGTACTTGTTATTTTAGCTCTTGGCTGCTGACATCTACTAATCTCTGTTTGTTTGTATGTAATCTTGTGAATAATTCAAGTGTTTGTGCATTTGTTTGTTATTCTTTCATGGCCGAACAGTAGCACCAAGGGGCCTCAAATTTTGGACGTTGGGACTTCAGAATCTGGGCAAGGTTTTAAGCTTCCACAAGTCGTCCTCTACGTCCGTTTTGAGCAACCAAATGCCGCTATAAAGTGTATATTGGGATGTTGGGCCAGGCAGTGCTGCTGCCGTCCAGCGGGAAAATGGTAACCACCATAAGGCCATTCTTTTCCTGGTCAGCGTCGGGTACCCAAGCTAGTACAGTATAGATGCAAGCTCCTGTCTGAGCTGTGGATGTCTGTTTATAAATGAAAATAAAATAAACGGATACAAAGCACATTGCAGGGTTTTTTGTTCCATTTTCACGTTTCTTTTTCGTTAAAATTTTGCTGAGGGTCCATTTTTTTAAAGGGTCCATTTTTATTTAAGGGTCCATTTGCTGAGGGTCCATTTTTTTTTAAGGGTCCTTTTGCAGGTTTTGTTTTTCATGAAATTTGCAGGATAGTTATTCATACCTTCCAATACTTCTTCCCTTTTCCTTTTATGTGATTTTCGCAACATTATTGTTTTATAATCGTTATTAGCTCACCTGTTCGAAGAACAGAGAGCTATAGCGATACCCCCGGCGTGAGCGTCAGCGTTAGCGTGAGCGTGAAAATGTTAAAATTTTTGGTGCAAGTTATTTTTTCCTTTCTAATGTTTTAATCTACCACACTATCTATTTTTTTATACGCCCGATATATATATATATATATATATATATATATATATATATATATATATATATATATATATATATATCGGGGCGTATTATGTGTTACCGGTCGTCCGTCCAAAAAAGTCTGTCTGTCTGTCCATCCGTTCCTGTCCGCACTCTTAACTCCCAAAGTTTTCAACTTTCACGTTTTATATTTGGTACATAGGTGCAGACTGTGGAGAGGGTGTATCGGGACATACATTCGTCATCTAAAGTGGTTGCCATGGCAACTAGGATGCTGTTTTCCATCCGTTCCTGTCCGCACTCTAACTCCCAAAGTTTTCAACTTTCACATTTCATATTTGGTACAGAGGTACAGACTGTGGAGACGGTGTGTCACGACATAGTTCGTCATCTAAAGTGGTTGCCATGGCAACTAGGATTCTGTTTTCCATGTAGTAGCACAATTCTGTATATACCTTCTTGTTCGGGCGTATACTGTGCTCACTTGCGCTCTTGTTACTGATTACAATATACAAATACATCTATTGCTTTAAAATTATTTGGATCAGACTTCACTGCAATGCTTTATAAAAAAATTAATTATTAGATGAGTCTTTTAAAAACGATAAATGTATAAACAGGCGAGCATTGGGTGGCTTTTACACCAACTCTGTTTTTTAATACAATTGGCAAATGTTTTTAAATTTTGTTTTAAGTTTTAAAATCTCCAAGTGCCAGGGTGTTTGAAAGTGTTGCTTCGTGATTTGCATTGGTTTTGTTTGCTTGGAGAGAGAAAGGGAGAGAAAACCTAGAGAGACAGAGAGACACAGAGAGACACAGAGAGAGACAGAGAGAGACAGAGAGAGACAGAGAGAGAGACAGAGAGACAGACAGGTGACCTCATATTCAAACTTCGTGCTTGTCTTGATAAACAAGGTATGTTTGATTGGATTGTCGGAAGGTATCTTTTCCGGCATCAGTACAGTGATGACTGGTTTGTGCATGCAAGTATGTTGAAGCGAGCAATTCTCACCTTCTTTGAACCTTTTTTGTTTGCCTTTTTATTAATCAATTAATTATTTTATCTATTTATTTTTCCACATTGTTCTTGGTTCCAGGAATAGGGTTCCACGACCGAGAGGAATAACAAGATCAATTTTCTTTGCAATGCTGGATTAAAGTAACTTTTGTTCCTTTCCAACTTTTAACGGCCTTTTAAAAAATTAAAAAAAATTTTTTTTTGATGCCTCCAAATGGCAGTTGCATGTTGGAGTTAAAATCAAAGTTTAACGTTTGAAACGTGCAGAGCTGTTTAGTTGGTGAAAGGTACGAGTATGTTGGCCACAAGCTGAGAAACATAACGTATTCCTCTCGACAGAGAGGAATATATAGTCCAGCATTGTAGCTTTAATGCCATATCTATATCTATATCTATCATATATATATATATATGTCTTATTTAAAAGTTGCTCTGATGTAAATGTTTTTATTTTTTGACTGTGAAGGTCTTCCTTCTGCGATTCCACAACTACATCCATCAAATGGATGCCTTGACGTCCTTTTTGTGTTTCGGAAATGTACGGGGCAGCTTGAACAAAGTCATGTTTTTTTTGTTTTTTTTTGAGGATCAAAAGCCAGCTCCAGGCATAAACTACTTCCGAGCCAGCTCAGCTTTGCTGCAGCGTGTGTGAGTCACGATTTGACATATGTATCTCTACACGTCTTCCGTTCTGCCAGATGGTCTATCTGCCTGCGTTGGTGCTAAACAAATCAGTTTGCAAATGGTGCAAAACAACAGCTTGCCTTCGGCATGGAAAAGCTCGAGTAGAATTATTATTTATTTATTTTTGTTTTGTTTTGGTCTCTCTTGTGAAGCCATCTCATTCTTGGTTTCAAATGACAAAATAGCTCTCTGCTCTGAATGAGTGGCATCACCTTCCTGTTTGCTGTCGTAAAAACAATGCCGATTGACTCGTCAAAGAATGACGTGTGGGCATGTTGGGTCTGATCAACAGATTCGTTTTGCTCACGTTCCACCCTGCTCGAGTTTTATGATCGAGCAACAAATAAGATTGTAAAAAAAAAAAATAAAATGACGAAAAATAAATGTTTGCTGTGAATCTGTTGATGTGGTGACGCAAAAAAAAAAAGCGAAGCGACTCAATGATTGCATTAATATGCCAAGAAGATAAACGAGACAACTTTTTGTCCGAGAAAGTTGCGTTACTCGAGGCAAATAAGTCGTACCTTTTTGAGTTAAGGTAGTTAATAGATCAGTTACTGAACTTGGACATTAAGTGTAACTTGCGTCTTTTCACAGCGCTGGCAGCATAGCCAATAGTGGTATTAGGCACTCAGCTCTTGGCTGTATACCTTGGGTTCGAATCTCGACTGATCTATAAACCGTCCTTTTGGTGTCTCGCATGCAGGGAAGTAGAGATCGGTGTGCGTGCCTCCTCTGATTGACATTGCACTGTGTGTCCTGGCTGCCGGCATTAGCTGGTAGATGTTAAAGGATTCCAGTAGACAACCTATCACCGGCACCCTGAATAAATTCGAAATTCTCCCTGGACCGTGTGTGGGTAGCAAGTGTTCTGGTTTTCTTGGAGGTTCCTTCTCACTGGGTTGTGCTGCTGGCTATGTTCGAGTGTGGTTGCTCTCTGGGTCGCAGCTCCTGCACCCAGAGATCTTGTTTGGGCCGAGCCTCGACCTACGCTCGTGTCAATGAAGTTGAGACGATGCTAAGTCCTTCAATTTTGTTTGACAGTAAAGTTGTTAATCGTGATCAGTGAGTTATTTTGAAGAATCATTCCAGCACCGTTACCTTTTTGCCAATGACACGTACTCGTACAACTCTATTGGACAATATTAAGCTTTATAATGAACGTGATTGGATAAAAGGTAAAAAGAACAGCAGCTGCACTGCTCATGAATCCTCATTCTTCGATAACTTTTTTTATTTTTCCTCTTCAACCACCCTGATCATTTAGTTATTTAAATATTATACCGTTGTGAGTTTGCCGGTGGGCGTTTGATGCTCGACGGTTGTAGTATTTCTGGTTGCTTGAAGTTTAATACAGGGAGGAGGAGGAGGAGATTGGGACCATACTCTGTGCAGAGCGTTGGTGCTGCCTATGCAGTCTCCTTGGCTATTGGGCACAATCCTTGGACGGGTGGCCACTCCGACACAGGATACCAGCATGTTGGCACTCATTTTGCCGACCTCGGAAGGATGACATGCCGAGTTAACCCCACCTGGTATTAATTCAACAGCTGAGCGGGATTTGAACTCAGGACCCGAGGATCCAAAGCCCACCACCCTAACCATTAAGCCAACATCAGGCATAATACAGGGAGCCCAAGGTGTAATTATAAAATTTAACCACTCATGTATTTCTTTAAAAAGTCACTAACATATTCTGGTAGCAACTCCTAATTTTGGTGGATGAAAGGTGGATATATATATATATATATATATATATATATATATATATATATATATATATATATATATATATATATATATATATATTCTAGTTTGTCAAACATTGCGGGAGAGCTTAGTTCAACAGGTGAAAAAGTGCTGAAACCAAAAGTGTGGAGGTTGAGGCTAAATTAATAATAATAAATGAATGCCCCATTTCTTACACAAGAACTACATCTGCCCTAATGTAGCCTAACTCATCAACTTAAGACAGTGCAGGGGTGTCCCAGAAACCCTCAATTACAGAAAAACAATTTGAAAGGCAAGACACTCTCAGATTCAATTCAAAGCTATTATAAGCCCATGGTGATATGTCATGAACTGCAGAGCATTGCGGGAATGATGGAGAAGACTGTTTTCGTGATAATCATTTCCCCCACACTTCTTGAAAAAAACAACAACAAAAATTATAATCGGCTGTCTGTCCGTCTGTCTGTGCGTAGATCACACGATCTCCTCTTGGTAGTGATGACCATCACACGGCAAGAAAGTGCGAGAGTGGTGTCATTTATGTGAGCAGTCTGACTATGCTCTGGAGTGCATCACAATGCTGTCGGGAAAAGATTGACTCAAACGTAATCCGTAAAATAATAATTAAATCGATCCCAAATTGAGTTTTCTCAACGCAAGAAGGGTTCACACTGATTATTGATGATACAGAAAGAGAGATTTTATTTTTCATATTATAATAAGTTTTGTTTATATCCTTAACCCTTTGAACTCAAGCGGTCGCTTTACCAGCCGCTATTCAAACTTCCACATACCCGAGCGGCCACATTTTTCTCGAGGGAGCCCAGGGTAGGGGAGCCCAAACTCCTAGGAGCTCAGGGTTCATAGGGATAAGAGTTCATGGAAATCCCTTGAAAGGACTTATGGTTTCATATTACAACTAGAAGGGCACTCGGTAGAGCGCATACCTCCGCCACGTAATGCCTGATCCACGAGAACATATCGGGCCCATTACATTTTTGAGATATCTTGCTATACGGTACTGTATCGTTTTTGACCCTATATCTCAATGGTGAAGAATCACTTTTAAAAATTATATAATTCTCATATCCAGATCCGGATTCGGATCTTCACCAAAATCGAGTCAATTAGTCCTTGCCACACACACCCAACCTGTCCACCAAGTTTCATCCGAATCCATCAAGTTTTTGAGATGTCCTGCACACAAACAAACAAACAGCCAGAGACGGGTGAAAACATAACCTCCTTCACCTTACGTGGCGGAGGTAACGATTAACTCCACCACCAAAGGTGGACGGACGTTATGTTTTCACCCATATCTATTTGCCTGTCTGTATGAGTCAATTTTCACCCAAATATGAGTTAATTAAGAAATTAAGAAAAAAATAAGAAATATGTCAATTATGAGAGTCCTACGTGACTCATACTTTTGCACCTCACTCAGTGTATTTTACGGAAACTTGTATTCAAAATCCTCGACAGAATTGTGTGCTTTACTATACTGATGCCTGTTATGAGTGTCCATACTTACACGTCCTCATAACCTTCCTTTTAACCTCTTACCCGCAGTCTGCACAAGCATTGACATTCGCAACCAGCTGGATGACTTCGCACAGCTGGAGAACTGCACCGTTATCCAAGGTTACCTGCGCATCCTTCTCATCTTTGAAACCACACCTGAGGACTTCCAAGGCCTCAGCTTTCCCCAGCTCACCATGATCACCGATTACTTACTGCTTTTTCGTGTGCATGGTCTCGAAAGCCTCAGCAAGCTGTTCCCCAAGCTGTCCGTGATACGCGGCACGCACCTCTTCTTTAACTACGCCCTCGTTGTGTTTGAGATGCTCGACATGAAGGTAAGCCAAGTTTCTCTATCAGAGTTTCCTTCGTGAATCATCAAATTGTGCGTGATAGGTTTCCATCGTGTTCCAAGTGCTGCAGAGCCACGCTGTGTTGATTTGTGTTTTTTTTTTTTATTCTTTCCTTGCAAAAGCAGATGCACAACAAGAGATGAGTCCAAGTTTGAAACCTGTATATACCAAACGATATAACTTCCGACATGTTTGTGGTTCCCATCAAAATAATTGGTGAACTCTCCGTATTCTTCTAGAGTTGAAACAGCCAGGCTGGCAGCGTGGCTGAGAGGTTCGCATACTCGTCTCCAAGACATCGAGCCTGGGGTTTGAATCTCGGCCCACGTATAAACCATCATCCCGGTGTTTCACAGGCAGGGTGATTCATCAATGTGTGAGCCGTTCCTCGGGCGGACGTTAAACTGGGCATGCCGCCTGGTGCCCTTCCTGAAGAGTAGGCGAGCTGTCGCCGGCACGCTCAACAAATTAAGCGCATCAGTATCGTTTAAATATTTATTGGAGGGACGTCTGCAATTATTCCGATCTCTAATAACTTTGGATTCTGGCGAATCACGCATCACGTGAATCGTATTTTTATTCATCCGTGGTTTGATCGGTTTAAAGGCAATTTGTTTTCTGAATCCATCCTCGTTAACCTTCGCTCACCTCCACCACCTATTTTCAGGTTGCTATGTTTCCTTCCCTCTTCTCTTTGCTCCTCTTGTTTGTTCATCCTTCGTCGTGTCCGTGTGTGGTTCTGCTGCCCCACTGTCGGAGCGTTCATTTTACCCTCTCTCTGTCAACTCTCTCTTCTGCGAGCCGAAGCTTTGTAAACAAAAAGACTCCCTTCCTCCGTAAGGCCCAATGCACCTCGTTTTCCACATCCTCTCCTCATTCAAATCTCGCATCCTCTTTCTCCCCCCCCCCCGAGCCATTTCTCCAACATCAAGTTCCCATGATGGTTTGGTACTACCATGCTGCATGACATTTGCATTGCTCCGTTGCTCCGTCGATGCTCCATTGCACCATATTCATACAATTTTACATTCTTGAAATACAACACGTTATGAACTTTTTTCTCGGATTTTCCCCAAAAAAATCTCAGTTAACCCGTTTCATTTAAAACATTATGCACAGTCATTTTATCATGTGTTAATATATAATAACATTAGTTTTCATTAACAACATTATGGGCATATGCCTGGTGTTGGCTTAATGGTTGGGGTGGTTGGCTTGAGATCTCAGGGTCCTGAGTTCAAATCCCACTCGGCTGTTCAATTAATACTAGGTGGGGTTGACGCTGCCTGTCACCCTTCCCAGTTTGGCAAAATGAGTGCCACCTTGCTGGGATGATTGAGCCATTCGAGTATCCTGTGTTGGAGTGGTGACCCATCCAGGATTGCGCCCAACAGCCGAAGAGACCGCTTCAGTAGCATCGACGCTCCCTACAGGAGTATGGTCATAATGGACGGAATATTATGGGCATAGGTGAGCGAGTATATAGTGACATCAGCACTGGTGAGAATTGGTGAATTAAAATTGCTGATTCCTCATTCTCCTGAACATGATTAAGGTGGAGGGAGGTGGAGGCTATCAAGTAACTTGGTAGGACAGCACTTTTTGGATGCATCTTCACCACACTAAGAATCATCCAGTAATTTTATAAATAGCTAAAGGAATTATATAATGTTCGACAGATAAAATTGAGGGTCACAATTAGGGGGGGGGGGTGGGGAAGGAAGGTGATATTTCAAAAGGATCCATACACGAGATTATGGGAAACAGGTGTCACATCAGAGCTGTATTGAGTAGCGGTGCATCGGTAGCAAGTAATACTGAACAGGCAAAATGGAAGGGTCATTCATAACCTGATGTCAGCTACGTTCCTCCTGGTGTCCTTCGTGAAGCTGAGCACACGCAACCCATAGGCCCGTAGCCCGTAGGCTATATGACAAAGACCTCCCAGTGTCCCTCATGAAGAGTCGGCGAGCTATCGCCGGCATCCTGAACAAATTACAAATTCCTGCTCTAACCTACATTGGACACTGACCTCTGGGAAAGGCACGCCCCTCAGCCAATTATGCGACTCGCAGTCATGTGTTGGATTTGTAAGAAGAACGTTTGAAGAGGTATAGTCTTTTCTTGCTGACTGGGCATATCCTGCATCGTACAATATCCTTCCTTGACACACCTGAGCTCCTATCCACATACCTGGCCTACGTCCAAAGCTTGATGGAGTACTGCTCTCCTCTGTGGGCTGGTGCCTCGAATTCACCCTTTGCTCAGCTTGACCAAGGCCTAGAAACCAAGACCTTCAAGATTATTGGAATCTCCCACGATTAAGCTGAGTCTATGGGCCCATCACTTCATCATTGCAGACTGGTTGGTGGTCTCTCTGTCTTCGATCGCCTCCTTTTTGGTCTCGCACCTTCTGCTCTTTCCGTGCTCTCCTCCCCTTCCCCCAGGCTTCTACAGGGCACACGTGGTCTACCATTAACCCCTCCTGGTGAAACTATCTGAATCTATGATCACTGCTTAGCTCTACTCATTTGTTCCTCCTCTTCCCACCTATGGAACCTGTGGTGTCCGAGGCGCAGCCGAACATGGAGGGCGAGAGCGTAGCAGTAACTCCGCTTTATTGCCCGACCGGATGTACATCAACGCCACCCCTAGCGGGCGAATCATGATGCACGAAAACCCAATCACGTGATACAGCACACTCCTCCCCCCGTAAAATGACAATTCAAATGATGAAATGACAATTATAACATGACCAAACGAAACCAATCAACAGTCAAAATCCTCCAAGTACCGCGGCCGTCTCCTGACCCGCCTCGGACGGGCAGCGATGCCAGACGGCCCAGGCTCAGACGCCTCCCGGATAGGTCGAGGTGACACCCTCGCCGGACTTTCCCCATCTGCAACAACAACCACCCTCGGCCGGCAAGCTTGCTCGTCGTCCTCGAGCAGGACTGAATCAGCTGAACACCCCGCGGGCGTCGACACGTCCGGCCCTGGCGATACAACGTCTGACCATGGCGACATCACAGGTGGGGGTCCCACATCGGCTCGGCACGGATTTCACAAGGTGAACGGCGGCCCAGTCTCGCCTGATGCGGGTCAGCCAGTCTCGGCCTAGGAGAGACGGACCCCTCCCCTGCACGACGTACAACGGAAGCGCGGCGACCTGGCCTTGGTACCACACAGACACGTCTGCCATCCCGACTGGCGTTATCTTCTCGCGGGTGTACGTGAACATTGTGAGGTCGGACCTGATAAGCTTCAGGTCGTTGAGTCTACGTGCGGTCTGTTCGCCGATGATCGACACCGCCGCTCCCGTATCAACCTGAAACTTGATCGGCGTGTTGTTCACTTCGACTTCCACCGTCATCCGGCGCGCCGCTGCAGGACCGATTGAAAACAGGCCCATCAACGGCTGCCGGTTCCGCCCCGGGTCGCCGAGGTCGCCTCGTACATTGCCGTCCATGACCTTAACGGTGGCCAACGCCCCTCGGCACACACGCTTCAGATGACCCACCTTGTGACAACGTAAACACACGGTGCTTTTAAACGTGCACACACGGTGCAGGTGTCGACCTCCGCTTCCCAAGCACGTCCGCGGGGTCACCTCGCCGCTCGTGCGGCCGCGCGGCGACGTCCGACCCCGACCCGCACCGAAGGTCGTGCGTGCGTCCCGGGGTGCTCGCGACACCGCGTGGGCCCCCGGGCCATCCGGCATGCCATGGCTGGTGATGGCCCGAACATCTCCGAGAGTCTGCTTGACAGCTGTAGCAGTGTCGACCGCCGAGGTAAATGTAATGGCTTCACCCTTCAGCCGTAGAACCGCCAAAACCATTTTCACATCTCGCAAACCAGAAATAAAACGATCTCTGAGCCGAGCTGGACGCTCCTCTGCCGTGAACTTGCAGGCCACGGAAGAATGCTTCACTCGTGCCACGAAATCAGCGACGTGCTCCTTTGTACCTTTCGCGAGGCGATCGAACTGGTATCGAGCCAGCTG
Source organism: Eptatretus burgeri (assembly GCF_056783735.1). Taxonomy (NCBI): domain Eukaryota; kingdom Metazoa; phylum Chordata; class Myxini; order Myxiniformes; family Myxinidae; genus Eptatretus; species Eptatretus burgeri. The sequence continues at coordinate 100,393,289 of NC_140969.1, forward strand.
TAATGACTTCTCCGGCGCCATGTGTGCTTTCATCTTCTGCACAATGTCCCGAAACGACAGCCCGTCATCACTGGGCTTGTCATCACTAAATCACTCAGTAGTCGATAATGTTCCGCCGATAGCGACGCGAGCAAGATCGACTTCTGTTTGCTCTCGTCGACCACATCATTCGCGTGGAAATAGCACCCCAACTGTTCTGAAAACAATTTGAAGTCGTCTCCGACGAAAACGGGCACCTGTCCGTGCGCCGTGACTCGTCGATCAACCATCCTCGTCGCCAATTGTGGTGTCTGAGGCGCAGCCGAACATAGAGGGCGAGAGCGTAGCAGTAACTCCGCTTTATTGCCAGACCGGATGTGCATCAACGCCACCCCTAGCGCGCGAGTCATGATACACGAAAACCCAATCACGTGATACATCACAGAACCAACTTCCACACTCTCTTCAATCTCATTCTTTCCTGCAGGTCTACAAGACATCTGTTTCATCACCATATTAGATGTTCTCCAATCCAAAACCATGATATTTTATACCTGCATTACCCCTCCCCCCATCCCCACCACCCCAAGTCCACCTCCAACCAAAGTTCCAGATTTTCCTTTTTGAGAGTTTCCTTCTGTATCCATCTTGTCCACCCCATGCATCCTCTCCGACTCCTCATTCCTCCCCACATCCCTCATTTGTCCAAGTCTCCTCTATTTTGTCCCTCATCCCTGCTGTTGGTGTTAACCCCCCCCCCCTCAACACACACTCTTTCTGCTGTTCCTTTTGTTCTGTTGCATCCTGATCCGTTCTGTGTTCTTGCTCTTTATTCCACGAGCCTCACCTCTGTATATACAAAAAGAGTTGTATACATTTCCAAACCAGTTCAGAAAGCAAGATGCCACCTTTACGTGGTCCAAGTCATTCATCCACAATTCTTAAATATACTATTTATCTTAAAAAATAAATTATTAATACTAGCAGAGTACCCGCCCTACGGGCGATCTTGTTCCAAGCATGCAACACGTTCTTTTGACGCATACCTTCATTTGGGCGGTGCATGGGCAAGTGACAGCTCTGTAGAGGAAAAATAAGTAACCTGGGTTACGTGCTTGAAGCAAAAACATACCTTCTGCTTGTAATTCAAAACACCTCACTGCACTGGAAAACGTGGGGACAGGAATACTGTGGGACGCTACACGATACACATTTACATAGGGAATTTGCATCCCGCCCCTTATCCCCCCACGACCACCAACAAAGATAAAAACACCCCGATACATTAATCGGGGTTATGCTGATCCAATGTAGCAAGTCTGGGTGTAATCGGGCCATAACTGTAGGAGGAGTATCACGACAAATAAACCCACAAACACTGGTCCTTGAATTATGGTAAGGATGCTCAATCAGAGAGCTTGCAGCATTCTCACAACGAATAGTTTGTATACCTTTGTTATCTTCATTTTATTTTCATTTTGACACATTTCTCAACTGACGGAGCTCTACCTTTTCTGCTTTGTCTGACGAACAGGAAATTGGTCTTCCAAGTTTGCGAAACATCATTCGAGGAGCTGTGCGCATCGAGAAAAACGACGACCTCTGTTACCTGGCCACAGTCGACTGGTCTCTTGTGCTTGCTTCTGAGGAAAACAACTATATCGAAGGCAACAAGCAAGCAAAGGAATGCGGAGACGTCTGTCCAGGTGAAGCTGAGAGCAGCGCCCGATGCACCCAAACATCATATGGTGGAGACTTTGCCTACCGTTGTTGGTCTGCAGAACATTGCCAGCAAGGTATGACTCGCCGTGCAATGAAGAGTTTGACCCCTGGGTCTTTTGTGCAAGGGGAAATGGCCGAATGAGTTGTTTTTTGTCATTCCGTCTGCTCTGCTGATGCAGCAAAATGTTCATTGCAGTATTGAAATTATAATGCATTTACACTGGGAATGTGCTGGAGATGGATGTACAGGAAACTCTTGTTTTATGCGAGGGTCACTTCTCTGGAACCCCATGCATCAACCAAATCTGCGTAAAATAAGACCAACAGCTTATGGGAAAAAGGGGGTTAGGTTCCAGGTTCAGCCATATTACCTATAAACTCACATGTACTGGAGCAGTTTAGGGGAGTCAACCTCATGCGCAGCGTAAAAGCAGAGCGTTCACTACCCCTTATGTTTTCTGTGCATTTCTTTGTTTGGCGGATACTGGACTCATGATCGCGGTAGTGTCTGCCCAGTGACGCTGCACTCTCGCCTCAACCAAGCATATACAAAACCTCCACTTTCTGTGTCTTGTAGATCTAGTATTACAGGATCTCCGTTTGTCATTTTCTGTTCGATGATGATTCATTCAATTAACGTTGCTTCGTTCTGTATGCTGGACTGATGAGTACAATTAACGGTGTGGGAGAAACAACAAAAGGCTCGTAATGGGAGGTAATCTTACACGTGGACGCAAACATTGACTCATCTCAGCTCAAAACCTACGAGTTCCCCCAAATGAAATACTGTGATAACTAAATTCGAACACAATAGGTTGCCCGCAATTGGTCGAAACACGTGATATTTGAACACGCAATATTTGAGGGTTTACTGTTTAGCATGACATCACAAAATGTTTTGGACAGGTTACTACAAAACTTGGTGGATGAGTTGTGGCGATAACAAGAAGAAGCCAATTAGATTTTGGTTCAGGTCCGGATGCAGTCCTGGCCTATCGGTAAGATACAAAGCATACACCTGTTCTTTTTCTGCTTTTCATCAATGATCTGTCCAACTCTCTGGAAAATCCTCTTTATCTCTTTGCTGATGACTCCACCCTCTGCCGTACCATCTCTCATCCCTCAGACCGGCATGCAGCAGCTTCTTCGCTCTCTGCAGATCTGGATAAAAAAAAATCACAAACTGGTCCAATACGTGGAACATCTCTTTCAATCCTGACAAATCTCACATTCTCACAATGTCTCTCCAAAAGGACCATCTAGAACCCCCCCCACCCCCAAATCTACTTTCTCAACAACCTTCTGGAAGAAGTCCTTTCATTCAAGCTTCTGGGTCTCACTATCTGCCATGATCTTTCCTGGGAAAGCCACATTTCCAACCTCGCCTCCAAAGCCAGTCGCCGACTGGGAATCCTCCGTCGTGCAAAGTCCTTCCTCGGCCCACCTGAGCTCCTGACCACTTACAAAGCTTTCATCCTCAGCCTGATGGAGTACTGCTCTCCCCTCTGGGTTGGTGCTCCTGCCTCTCACCTTTCTCGGCTTCACGCTGTGGAGACCAAGGCATTTTGGATCATTGGTATCTCCTGCGGTGAGGCTGAGTCTTTGGGCCTCTCACTCTCTCACCGCAGGCAGGTCGGTGGCCTTTCTGTCTTCTACTGTCTTCTCTCTGGTCTTGCCCCCCCTGCTCTGTCTGCGATATGTCCCCCCCTCCCCATATTTCCGCAAGACGCTCAATGTCCACCAACAACACCCTTTTGGTAAAACTGCCAAAATCACGAATCACTGCTCAACTTCAGTCTTCATTCCTCTTTTTTCCCGCCTTTGGAATAAACTCTCACAATCTCTTCAATCCCATTCTTCCCTCCAGCCCTTCAAAACAGTCATTCACCACCATCTCTTATCTTCCCCCATCCAAAACCTTGATCTCTTTTACCCCCGTTAATCCACCCCAAACTCACCTCCTTCAAATTCCCTGCTTTCCTTCCTGAAAGTCCCTGTAGTGTCCATCTTATATTCCCCATGTTCCCCACCCCATCCCTCTCCCTTCCACAGATCTCCTCATGTCTCTGTTCCCCACTGTTTTGTCCTTCCCACTCCCACCCCTCTTGTCTCATGCCCCCCCCCCTTGCTGTGCATTGTGTGTTAGCTCCTATGCGAGCCTCGACAAGGTATACATAAAAACCAACCTTTCAGACTGGCGGAGGTGTGCACTCTTCCCGAGTGCTGTTCTAGTTTTATATTTTTGCAGGCTTTTGCCATATATTTATCATACTTTTTGGTTGGCTGCAGGAGTATTTTATGCTACAGCCTGAAGGGGAATTATTTTTTCTTGAAAAATGCCAAGTTCAAAATGTGCTTGTAATTATTTTTTTTTTTTGCGTACAAGTATCGATGCTCATGGAAGAGCGGGAGCTACAAGAAGCAAAGGGTCAACGGATAAAATAGGACAAAGGGAAACGGGAGGACAAGAATACATGAAAATTAAAAAGTCAAGGATTAGTATAACTGCATATGGATGAGATCATGCTGATGACATTCAGCTTGGTAATCTGTCAGAATGAGCTCATGTTATTTGTGTGCCCAAGTCAACCTACGTGGGTGAAATTGTGACCTCAATGTTATGAGGCATTGTTCAAACCATGATGATGTGTAAAGCGGCATTAAAAAAAAAACATATTGTCATGAATGAACAATTTATACTTGGGCTCGGGTTTGCTTTCAGAATTGGGCTTCAAATATCGAAGATATATATATTTCACTTGATCGGTGGGAATTGAAAGAGATTCCTCAGTTCAGTGTTATTTTTCAGATTTTGAAAGAGCTTTTGCAAATCTCACTTGTAGTACCTTTCATGGTGTATGAGGTCGGTTGTCAGATGCAACTGATCTCTATGGGGCACAGCGTGTGGCCGTCTATTCCAAAATAGTCGATAATTCATGAAAAAAAAAGCTCGCTTGAAAGTACATGACAAAGTGTTCTCGTTTTGTCCTAAATGCATCAGTGAAGAGATAGGCTTGCTCAAATAATCAGGGTTGTTTTTCTTTGGGCAAGTGGAGGCACGGAACTGGGTGGTGATTTTACGGTGGCTGGGGAGGAGTTTGTCAAAGGTGCAGGAAATGAAATGTATAAACTGTGGTCAGAGCAATAATGGAATTTCTTGGTTTGTGCTTGTATGAATCTGCTGTAAGAGATAAAAGCCCACATCATGTTAAGATTACTTATTTTGCCTTTTTAAGCTTTTCCAAGGGTGGGGTGGGGGGAGATTAGGGAATTATTCTCATAAAAAAAGATTGAAACAACAGACCTGAGCAGATTATATTCTCACAGAGCTCCACTGGGGATCAAAGGAAGAGTTTGTGAATTGAAACTAGGCCTTTTCGCAATAAGCAATACCTTACTGCATTACATAGCTATCTTTTCTCATTTTTTTCTTTGCAGGAGTGAGCCTTACCTCAATGATTCCAATTAATTTCTCTTACACTAATTACATTTTAATTATTACATTCTTAATACTCTAAATTGCAGAATTCTCTTTCATAAGGAGTCTTGAAGTAACTTGTCAAAACAAAACTGTTAATTGCTTGAATTTACATATATATATATATATATATATGTATATATATATATATATATATATATATATATATATATGTTTTTTTTTTTTTAAAAAGAAGAAGGCACTTCCAACCAAAAGTAAACTTGATCTACTCCGCTAATTTGACCATTAAGCAAGAGCAGACCCGGTCTCAGGCGACGTTTCACCAGCTTCACAGCCGGCTTCCTCCTATTGGCGTGAGTGTTCCTCGATGTTAGAAATATAGAATGCGGTCATAACGTATTAATGTTACAAATTATACAGAACTATTCCTCAGAGTTAGAAATACATTTATTCAGCATTGATGTTAGAAATATGGACTTGATTCTCATTAATGTAATAATTGTGGACTTATTCCACATCAGTTTAAGAAACATGGACGTATTCTGCCGAAATGTGAGAAATGCTTGTTCCTTCCGTTTTGATAGAAATATGTACTTACTCCACGTTGATGTTAGAAATGTCGACTTATTCCATCCACATTGATGGTTTTGATGACTATTTGAACAAATGCCATTTTGTCGTGAAAAGAAAGAGTAAAGATTACAGCTAAATCAACCAATCGATCAAATCAGTTTCTCATAAAGCACTTTTTATTTGAGAATAAAATTGCAAAGTGCTTTACAAGTGCCTAAAAGACCTGATGGTAAAAAAAAAAATCCCAAAACAACTATAAAAATATATGATTTTAAAATGTGAAACAGAATTAACAAAAAGGAACTTCAAAAATATGTCATTTTAAAAGACTTATAAAGTGTAATTGAGGGTGCGGTGCAAATCTTTCAGAAACAAATTCCAAAGTTTACGAGCATCACCTAAACATCCACATCATTGGGTGAGGGCTTGCCAGGATCAGATTCACGCTATTAAGACCGTCACGTTCTTGCTGGTATCCAAGATGTGAATAAATCCGAAATATAGGTGGGCACAAGTTTATTTTTAGGTTTAAAACTTATCAACAACTTTTTGTTCAAACCTTTGAAACAATACACACATGAACAAAACAAAAATAAAATGTAAAGGTTGCAAAATGGGCCAACTATATATTATGCATTCAAAATGGTGGGGTTTTGCTGTCCTCCAACTTCCTCCAACTTCCTCCAACTTCCTCCAACTTCCTCCAACTTCCTCCAACTTCCTTCAACTTTCTCCACCTTCCTCCAATGTCCTCTAACTTTGTCCAACTTCCTCCAACTTTCTCCAACGTCCTCCAACGTCCTCCAATGTCCTCCAACTTTCTCCAACGTCCTCTAATGTCCTCAAACTTTCTCCAACTTCCTCTAACTTTCTCCAACTTTCTCCAATATCCTTCAATGTCCTCCAACTTTCTCAAACTTTCTCCAACTTCCTCTAACTTCCTCCAACGTCCTCCAGCTTTCTCCCAACTTTCTCCCAACTTTCTCCCAACTTTCTCCCAACTTTCTCCCAACTTTCTCCCAACTTTCTCCCAACTTTCTCCCAACTTTCTCCCAACTATCTCCCAACTAATCTCCAACAATCTCCAACAATCTCCAACAATCTCCAACAATCTCCAACTTACTCCAACTTTCTCCAACTTTCTCCAACTTTCTCCAACTTTCGCCAACTTTCGCCAACTTTCCCCAACTCCCTCCAACTTCCCATTGCCTCACCTCACATTACCTTCTTCTACCACACCTCCCCTTCCCCCGGTGCACCCCTTATCTCGTTTCCTTCTTCCCAACTCTCTTGCTCTCACTTCTTTTACCTTCTCTTCTTTCTGATTCTTAATTTTTCCTGCCCCACCACTCTGCCATAATCAATAAAAGGAGTAAATAATCTCGGCTGGCAGAAACATGACACTTAAGGGTCATTCGATCATGTCATGTGTAGATTTGATGGCACTGTATTTACAAATGGGATATAATTTTTAGATCTTCGTGGAGGATCTCAAAGTCTTAATCACGTTGTTGTTCTTCATCTTCTTCTTGTGGACTTTTTTGTTTCACAGCCTACAGTTTTCATCGAAACTTCCTGAAACTTGGCATATATATATGTAAAAATAGCCTGCGCAGACAGTAGCCATCAGATTTGCCAAAATCAGACAGTTGCCAAAATACCATCCGCAGACAGATTTTGAAAATTCCTCCTTGAAAAAAAGTTATGATGTCAAAATATCTCCGCTAATGGAAATCGCCTAAAAATTATCTCCGAAACTAGGAAAGCTTTTTGAATTCTGTTTGCGGGAATCGAACACGGCATTAGCAGAGATGAATTACCGCACATATGATACATCACCATGATGTCATATCAATTTTTATGACATCATTCCTATTTTTTGTCATTTTTCATTTCACAACCCAGAGTTTTCATCGGATCTTCGTGAAACTTGCCATGTCTATGCAGAAAGCCCACACGCAGGCAGTAACCATCTCCGATTTTGGAAATTCCTCCTAGAAAAAAAGTTGACGTCATAATATCGCCGCTAATGGAAATCGCCTCTACCATTATCTCCGAAATTAGGTAATCTGTTTGAATTTAGTTTGCGGGAATCAAGCCGGGCATTAGCACCAATAATTTATCGCAAACCTGATACATCACAATTACGTCATATTCATTTTTATGACATCATCATTAAGAGGACGAGGATCTTGGCTCATTTGAGCTTGTTTTTTTTTAATGAGTAATACAATTTTCATTGAAAAGGTTGGGCCAAATATTTTCCTTTTTTATTTTTCATTTGCATGGTCAATTATGTCATGGACATGAAACCTATTTATTTATTATATGTTTATTTTTGAAGGTATTATCTTACAGTGGAATGTCTGTTGTTACTTGCTCCTGCCTATTCTATCATTTATTACATGAAGGATGCATTTTACTCCATAATTTGAATACTATGCAATGGAGCAATCGATGAATGACAGGAACAAGGTGCCATCTATTTGTGACGTATTTTTGGGGCATTCGTAATAAATATATAACCCTAATATTGTACACTTCCGATTCCTTTTTCAGGGGCTGCCTTATAGCTGTTGTACGGTGGTCATGATCTTAAAAAGGTCTTTTAAGGTCATGACCTTTAAAGGTCTACAATTAGTACCTCAGGGTTTCTTAGACCTCGAGGAGTACTAAAGCACGATTTCAGATTTTTTTCTTCCTTTTCTGCCAACTGTATCTCGGATCCGGTTGTTTGTTTTGGAATGAATTTTTATAACAAAATGGGAATATAAAGTATGCAGGGTTGACCTACTTTTTTATTCTTTTTTTTAACCTTGAACTAACTTTTAAGGTCATGACTTAATTATAAACAAGTTTAATATTTTTCACCTTAACTCGACTAACGTTTGTCTTATCAGAACAAAATTGCCCTCTCTAGATAGCATAGACTCTGAGAGCCTCCGGGTTAAAGGTCAAGGTCAAATAGCATTCAGAAAACACGTTTTGTTTTTTTTGTCATCGCTCAATTTTGCCCATGCAGAATCTCAAGGACCGCTTGGCTTTCCAAGATGTTCTTGCATCATAATAGTGTACCTGCACTGAAGTTGCGCACTTGATATTTGTTTCGTGTCTTTGACCTTTTTTCAGATTGTGACCCAATTGGCAAAAAACACCTTTTTGATCATAACTTGAATACTTTTCCTCTGATTTTCATGGTGTTGAGTATTTTGGATAGATTGTAGATGGGAACACATTTTCTTAATTTACTCTCTATCCCTAAATGTTGAACGTCAAGGTGATATGGCGGTCCGAAAAGAATATGGCCATCATTTAATTACAGGTGCAGGGGGAGGCCTACACTTGGTCTCTACACCTCCCCCCCCCCCCTTCAGCTGTCTAGTTCAGAAAGTAGCACATCTATTTTTCACTTTGAGTTGATTTCCGAGTTGCCTCTAGATTATCCAGTGGAACAGACGAGCCGTGAATGTAAACGATCATGAGGGGCAATATTCTGTGCACTTTTGTGCATCGTATTCCGTACGGTCCATGCTGCTGCTTCATACAGCACTCCCCGTACCAATCGGTTAGCACTTTGCATTGTGCTGTTTGGCAGTGATTTGTAAATGAATAATTAAAGTGAGCCTTGTTTTTGAAATGAAACAATTACAACTACAATACTGTGATTCAACATTCAAATAATTGTGATTGTGGACGGATTTTGACAAAACTTGGTGGATGAGTTGGGTCGGTGATAAGAACAAGAACAAGCCAATTAGATTTTGGTTCAGTTCTGGATGCAGATCCAGCCTATCAGTGGGATACAAAACATAAACTGTTCAGCCTGGCTGAGGTTTGCGCTCTACCAAGTGCTATTCTAGTCATTTATATTCTTATTTATTTTTATTTACCTTTAAGTTGGAACTATAACTGCCACGGATGCAGGAATTCAACATCAGTTTAATTATTGCTTTCTGAATTTCTGTGTGAACATCGGATCATTTTATTTGTTCCTCCAGTTATCCTTTAAGAGTGTTTATTTGAGCTTTTCTTCTTTAAAAAAAAAGTATAAATATTATACAGCACAATCAATGTAAATGCTGGTCATCCTCTTCAACATCTTTTGCAATTTACTTGGTTATAAGCGACTTGTTTTTTTTATTGTTATGTTCAACAGGTGCATCATGCAGGAGTATGGAAAGTTAGGAAATTATTAATATAGAAGTTTTACTGTTCTTTGAACACAAAAATCGAAGTGACAGTTATTGGAATTAATTGGTGACATCTGAAACAAACTCACACTGACAGCTCGAACGGAAATAACTATCATGATAAGTGAGTGAAAAAATAGCAATTTGTAACAACACTGTTGATTTGGGGGTGGCTTTGAGACAGTGATGCCTGGTGTTGACTAAATGGTAAGGCTTCGGATCTCAGGGTCCTAAGTTCAAACCCCGGTATTGCCAAAATAATACCAGCAGGATTGGTTCATCCTGTTGTTATATGGAAGTAGGGAAAATGAGTACCATCTTGCTGGGGATAAGAGATCAATAACAGTTGATCTGGGCATAGCAGTGGTGTACCCCCCCCCCCACCACCCCTCCCTCCCTCCCCTGGTCCACCCCCTAGCCAAGTTGTCAAAGCTAGAGAAAGGGGAGCCTTCAGGTAGCCTCCGATTTCGGTCGACACCTTACCTTACCTTGAGATACCCCCGATGGGATATCTTTATAATGCAGATTATTGGGAAAACAAATACACGTCAATGGCTTCATGTTAGTGCAACGTTTGGGCCTTGGGTTTTTCTTTTTTCCTTCCTTTTTAGATTACATTTATCACTTGTTTTGCAGCCGGAAAGGTGTATCTACATTTTATTGTTTTCACTTTATTGCAGGGTCAGAGCAATGTAATCTGAACTTTGAAATGTCATTGATGGGTTCGGTTGCTTATTGCATTAATCTGTATGATCGTGTAATCGGTATCTTATTTGGAATGAAAGAGTGAGGATTTTGGTGGTTTTGGAATTATATTATTAAAGAATCGGTCCTGATTTGGGGTTTATTCTATACTAGCAGGAGGGTAGCCGGCATTGCCTGTTTCTGTTCTAATCCTTTTGGCATTCTGAAGAAATCAAAAATTTTTTTTCTATTTTTTTTTTTTGTTGTTGAGTCCAAAAACAGTTCCCGACACGCACGAAGGGATGGGGTCGGGGATCATTTAATATTACCTTTCACATCACTGCAATGGCTGAGGAACTATAGTACGATAAAAAAACAGGAATCTAAATAAAAGAAAAATCAAACTTTTTTTTTTCTTTCAAATTTTCAAATTAATTTTTTGCCAAAAACACTTCTCGGCACTCACTGATGAACCTCTGAAAGTTCGACGAAGATCCGTTTGGCCATCTCTGAGAAAAATGGCGACACACACACACACACGTACACACACACACGGACACAAAATGACACAAACACCACACAAAACAAGTCCTAGCGATGCTGTTTTTTTTCTGCAAATATTGGTATTTTATTCAAAAATCTTCTTCTCAGAAACCACCAGACAAATCCAGACCAAACTCACCACGAGGCATTGGGACCATGCCCTAATCTTAAGTTGTGCTCCCCATGGCTGTATCCCCCCTGGAAAGAGGGCCACGGCTTCTGTCCCCTAATCGCTCTTCGTCATTCAAACATATTTTCCTCATAAACTACATGACCGATATGGACCAAATTTAGTACGATACATCAGAACAGTAAGGTCTCGTGGGGTTGTGCTCCCCATCCGGAACCCCCCCCCCCCGAAAAGAGTCTGAAAAGGGTGATTCCTCCTCAAATTCAGGTAATTTATTTTAAAATCTTCTCAGAAACCAATTGGCCAAATGCAAACCAAACTCTTCATGAAACAGAAGGACCCTGCCGATAACTTAAGTTGTGCTCCCCATGACTGTACCACTTCAGGAAGGGTGGCCATGGCCCCTTTCCCGTCGTTTTTGCAATCATTCTCACCCTGCCTGTTGGGGAAATAACCGTCAGTCCCACACGGGGCAATTTTATTGTTGTTCTGATTCAGATTGTTCCGCCAGATTTTGTGACTTGAGTTTCTCACAAACAGTAAGACCGATGATATTGAAACTTTTCAGACTTATCAGACATGTTTAGAAGGTGTGCTGTCATGTTTGACCTTTTTGATTGCTTAACTATTTTGGGAGCCATCTTGGATTTAAGGAAAACTTTTAACAATCTTCTCCAGAACCGCTTCACCGATCGATGCGAAACTTCGCATTATATGATCAACTACCCATGTGGAAAAAGTTTGCAAGCACCGACGTCTTCAGTCACATGGTATGGCAGCCATCTTGGATGAAAGGAAAAATATTTTTAAAATCTTCTCTCGAACCGCTTAACCGATCAATGCAAAACTTCATATACTGTTGGACCCAACTGTTCGTGGGGGATGCGTTCCTGGAAATGTCGCGAATGACAGGGCATTGTTTTATTTATTTATTTATTTATAATTGTAATTTTTTTTTTCTTGACATGGTCTCGGCTCATGGAAGAGTGATGACACAGAACAAATCAGGACATAACATAAAGGGAAGAGCAGGAGAAAGGGGAAAACCAACAGCAGGGCGGAGGGAGAAAGTAGATGGAGACGGACAAACAAGGGATGCAGGTAACGATGAGGGGTAAGGGAGAACACAAAGGGTGGACAAATGGATACATAGGCAAAACTGTTTGACGAGTTTGTGATTTTGTCAAGATCGGAGGGGAGGGGAGGGGATGCTGCCTGTCTGTCAGAAGGGTGAGAGATGTCACGGCAGAGAGTGGAGTCATCAGCAAAGCAATAAAGAGGATTTTCCAGAGAGTGAGTGAGATCATTTATGAAGATTAGGAATAATATAGGGCCCCAGAGCACTGCCTTGTGGTACTCCAAACTTGACAGGGAGAGGAGATGAAAGGGTTCCATTGAGAGCCACATGTCTACGAGAGTGGAGTAAGTCAGCAATCCAAGAGTGGAGTTGGCCTCGAATTCCATGGGCAGACAGTTTGGAGAGCAAGGCAGGATGCCAGACTGTTTCAAATGCTTGAGATATGTCCAAAGAGACTGCCCTGATCTCATGACTGATATTGAGGGTCTCCACCATTGTTGGGAGAGTCGAAGCAGCATGTCCAAGATACTGATCAGGTCTGAATCCAAATTGATGATTTGAGATCAGGCTGTTGGAGAAAAGGAATTATTTTATTTTAAGCATGATGGTGGATTCTACGACCTTGCTGATGATTGGAAGTACAATAAGCCAATTGGGCTGTAGTTAAGGGGATCTGTTTTTGCACCTTTTTATGTAATGCTGTGATGTTAGCTGATTTCCAATTTCCCAGGTGGATGTTGGAGACCAGTCCTGAAGTGTGAAAAAAACAACTTAAATAAACCGCGAATACACAAAGTATGAATGCAGAAGCAGGTCACAATTTATGACCCGAGGATATGAGGGGTCTGCAAATAGCGAATCCACGGATAACAGGGTCCGACAGTATACTAGAATGTACCGTCCCATCACTTCGCTGACACGAATAGCAATCTTTGCTTAATTGCTGAAAAAAAAAACAGTTGTTGTTAATGGGGAAAATAAAATTAAGTAGTATATAGATGCCAGCCCAGCGATACGCCCAGGGAGTGAGGAGGAGGACAGTGTTAATGGGATATTCATTAAAGCCTTTTTAGATGCTGAATTCCGAATAATATACAACAACAAATTAAGAGGAGGATCAAAATTTTAAAAATCCCCCCTCCCCCTCCCCTCCCCCTCTTACTGTCTTCCTTTTTTTGATCGAGCTGTCTGTGGTACTTATTAGGCATGTGCCATGCCAGGAAACAAAGTCTCCTCATGCGTGTATGTGCAGCACATTATATGCTGCGTGTATGTATATGCGTGTATGTGTTGCTTGATTAGTAGTTTCCCCGACAGGACAATTGTTGACAGATGGACGCAGGCACACACACACACACACATACACACACACACACACACACACACACACACACACACACACACACACACACACACACACACACACACACACACACACACACACACGCACACACACACACGCAGCCATGCACGCTGTGACCAAGCTCCTTTTATTTATTCGATGATCGACTATCCACGTGGAAAAAAGTTTGCACACTATGACATCATCAGTCATGTTGTATGGCAGCCATATTGGATTGAAGGAAAAACTTAAAGAAACCCTCTTCCTGTGAAACCACAAAACCGATTGATGCGAAGCTTTAGACGTGTGATCACATCCCCATGGGAAATAACTTTGGAAAACTGTGTCATCAGTCACATGGTTTGGTGGCCATATTGGATTAAATTTTTTTTTAATCTCCTTCTCTGAAACCGCTTAACATATCGATATGAAACTTGAAATATATGATTGCATACCATGGGGAAAAAGTGTTGAAAATGATGACATCATCAGTCACGTGGTTTGGCAGACATATTGGACTGAAGGAAAAACTTTTGAAACCTCCTCTCTGGAACTGCCGAACGGATTGATGCAAAACTTTTTTTTTCATGTTGAAGGCTCCAGTCACGGACTACGAGTCCTCATTGAGATCAGGCCTTAAATAAAAGAACTGCATAGATGGAAAAGTAAAGAAAGAGAGATATACAATACTGAAACCTTCCAGGTATGATAGCATTCTCATGTGGATAAAGTGTTGAAAAGGATGATGTCATCAGTCACACGGTTTGGCAGCCATCTAGGATTGGAAAAAAATCCTTTAAAAAAACTGCTCCTCTGAAACCACTTTACCAATCAATGCAACACTTGATATATATGATGCACATGGGGAAAAATGTTTGCAAACTATGACGTCATCAGTCATGTGGTATGGTCGCCATAATCTATCTATTGGATAGAAGGAAAACCTTTAAAAATCACTTCTCTAAAACCACGATGCTTCTTGGAATCCTTACATACATATCAGACGATCGAGTTCTTCACTTCAGATAAACTACAGACATCAATTTTGATATTCTGACAATGTCAGACTTGGAAGCCGTTATCACTGCCCAAAGTTCTAGTTTCATGTTGTAGTTGTGTTTCGAAATTAAAATGTACATTGTTTTATTCTAAGATTGTGAGCTTTGTTTGACAGTGCAGTTTTCCACTTTTTGTGGACAAATAATAAATTTCATCCGAGGCAAGTAGCTTTACTTTCGTAAGTGCTTACGCATGTGAACAGTTTGTCTCTCGATTGAAGTTCATGAAGTCAAAAGTGCAAATCAAGGATAACAGGCAAACATCTTGTAAACAACTCAATAATAACAAGAAGTGAGAAATCCCCCAACATTGACACTCGTCAAAAGGCAGCATTCTCTGAATTTTTTTTTTTTTTTGTATACCTTGGTCGAGGCTCGTATGAGAGCTAACACACAACTCACAGCAAGGAGGCATGAGACAAGAGGGGCGGAAGTGGAAGGGACAAAACAGTGGGGAACAGACACATTAGGTGAACTGTGGAAGGGAGAGGGATGGGGATGGGACGGGGAACATGGCGAAGAGAAGATGGACATTACAGGGACTTTCAGGAAGGAAAGTAGGAGAAATGAAGGAAGTGGGCTTGGGTGGATTATCGGGGGTAGAAAAGATCGAGGATTTGGATGGGGGAAGATAAGAGGTGGTGGTGAACAGCTGTTTTGAAAGCCTGCAGGGAAGAATGGGAAAGAATAGAGTGAGGAAGTTTATTCCAAAGGCGGGAAAAAAGAGGAATGAAAGAGTGAAGATGAGCAGTGATTCGTGATTTTGGTAGTTTTACCAGAAGGGGGTTGTTGGCGGACCTTGAATTTACATTAGCTATGTTGCTTTAAAATTGTTATCAGTGTTATGAGTGTATTATTAATATGAATATGATCTCCTTTGGTGCTTTTGTTTAGTTAGTCAGGATGTCTAGTTGCGTTATAACCACTTTTTATAGGTGCAGAACAACATTCACAAATGATTATTTACACTACTTATCTGCATATGTGCTGTTTAAATTACTAACACGTCACTAGGCACATATCCGGCCGACAGCAAGTTTAACGATAGCCGTCATGGCCCTCGGACTAGAAAAGCTTCCCCCCACCTCTGATATTTCTTCTCCCTGGACCGTGAAAACGAAAACAATAAAAATCTACACCCCAATAAATCAACATTGTTTGCTATAACTTGCATGACGTACAATATTTGCTGTATTTTGAATGATAAATATTTGGCACAAAAGTGGTGTCGGCCTCATTTGAGAGGGGCCTTCGTCACATTAATATTAAGAATAAGAGATTTGAATTACAGCTAAAGTTTGCTTCTTTACTTCACCAACATTACTCAGACATGTTTTATTAAGCCTCCCCCTATAGAATAGAGGGAGGCTTATAGCTGTTGTAGGGTTTGATTGTACAATTAGTGCCCCCAATTTTTAATGGTACCTTTGAGTTTCTTAGACCACCTAAGAGGATTAAACCACCATTTCGGTGTTTTTCCTTTTTCTTGTTTTTTTGCCGATGTCCAAGCTGTATCTCGGAGCCAGCTGGGACTTTCGGAATGAAATTTTGCAGCAATAAGGGGAATTAAAATGTGGGGTTCACATAAATTTTGACCTTGACCTAATTTTTTTAAGGTCATGACCTAATTATACACATTTTAACAGTTTCACCACAATTTGTTTAACGTCTGCCCAATCGGAGTGAAATTGCCTTCTCCAGGTAGCCGAGAGCAAGCCGCATTTATGCTTATTTTACATCATATTCTTCGGGGTTATAGGTCAAGGTCAAATGGTGATTTGAAAAAAAAAATTAAAAAAGCCTTTTTTGCAATTAATTTTGTCAATGCGGAATCTCAAAGACCGCTTGGCCTTCCAAGATGTTCTTGCATCATTTATAGTGTACCTGCACCGAAGTTGGGCACCTGATATTTAATTGGTGTTCTTGCCCTACCTTTTATGGATTGTGACCTAATGAAGAAAATACACCTTTTTGATCATAACTTGAGTAAATATACTCTGATTTTCATGATGTCAAGTTTTCTGGAAATATTGTAGATTGAAACACATTTTCTTAATTTACACTATATCCCCAAATGTTGAAGCTCAAGGTCATACGGTGGTCCAAAAAAAAAAATGGCTAGAATTGGATGGTCAGCTGGAGGAGGCTTATCCTTGGTGCAGATATCTAATTGAATGTGAAAGACACAAAGAAGAAGCCAAAGATATGGGAAACCAGTGTGCAGTATATCAAGTGAAGAGCTATTGCAAGAAGTAAGGTACGGCCCGATGAGGATCAACATGACATTGATTGTACCCCCCTGATGAAAATAAATAAAATAAAACTTTGCAAATTTTCACAATAATTTGGTGAATTATGATAAGAGTGAACATGAAAGCAGAAATGACATGTTCCCAGAGATTTATAGTTCCATAAGTTTACTGGTTTAAAACATAGTGGCATTTACTTCTCCGTCAGGCAATGCGTTGCACAAGACAAGTTCTATCGAGACTAAACATGCAACAAAACAACAACAAAACAATGAACTTGTGGTGTCCTGAGAAAGAGCAAGAGCCTTTTGCACGCATGAATTGGTTAAAGATTGGCTGGTTTGTGTCTCGTGACCACCTTTGTTTGTACAGATAGGTTTATATCTACAAATTGGGTATGCAAACTTGTGTGTCGTGAGAAGAAAATGAAGAAACCAGGAGTAAGGGAGGGTACGATGGGTTTGGAACTGTGAGGGAGTTTGGGGGAAAGATAGTTGGGGTTATAAGAGAAGAGGAGCGGTGGGGTGGAGTGGGTTTTTGAGGCTTCTTGGTGAGGGACAGGAGGGCTGGTGATAGAATTGGTGGGGTGGTGGAGGTGGTGCAGATTTTCTCCTTGCATGTGCTAATGCTGAATTAAGGTGAAATTGCATTGTTTTGATCGAGGTCCTGGAACCTGAAGTTGCTTTTTCATTTCAGGTAGTTTTCATCATTATAATTTCCGGTTCCGGGTTTGATCACGTTGCACATTGGATCGTGCAGTTCCTCCTTCCCATTCATCAAAGCTAAGTTTTCCGGACCGGATCCATCGTCTTTCTGTTATATTTTTTCGTCCCTGTATTGCTGTTCATGTTTTCATCTAATTTTCCGTGTTTAACTGTACCTCGTTGTGGTGTTTTGTCGAATTTGTGTCCCTGTGAGTGTTTGACCTACTCGCCCAGACCTCAGCTCCCCCCTCTATTTCTACTGTTCCTTTTGTTCCGTTATGTCGTGATCCATTCTATGTTGTATCTCCTCCACGAGCCTCGACATTGCATCCAAACACCCCTCCCCCCAAAAAAACAGTCACATCTGTCTTCATCATTCTTGCTACCCCCAATGTTCAGTTCTTACCAATGACCAACTTGGGCCGTCCTTCCACCCATTTTTGCTCTTCTCTCTATTTTTCTCCATCAAAACTCGAAGAACAACAAAGCAAACTTCCAGATGGTGTCTTGTTTCCTCTTGCAGTCTGAGTTTGCACGTGACCTACCGCAAGACCTCGAGATAGGCAATTGCCAGGTGATTGATAAGCAGGTTGTTATCTATTGTTCAGAACAGAGTAAATATATATTATAAAAAGGTAAGTTTCGTAATTTGCTTTGTATGATTTTATTTTTATTTTCCAATAAAAGATCAACCATATAAGCCACCTCAGTTACACCTTCAGGAATTTATACACAGGGATATCATTCTTAGTGTTAATTGTTTAACTTTATGATGCATTTTGTGTTTTCGGTGAACGGTTTCTTTTTTCATTCGTTGTTCATCAGACACCTGACTTGTTTTAAGCACACCTGCAAGTTTATCAAGACTGATGTTAGAGCAAACAGACCCACTGTAAGCCACCTGGCCCAATGATCACGCCTCGTCCAGACCTGGGAACCCCATAATGTTTAAATGGGGTTGTTAGCTTCTCCTTCACAGCTTAGCTGTGTTACAACTGTACATTTGTACTTGAAATTCATGGCTAAGGAGCAAAAAGTCAACATTGGCATTTGAAACACATTAACACATGCCGGTATATTTGATGCTGCCTTGGAAACGTGTCTCGAGGTGTAGTTTTACAAAAAGACCACAGGGCAGATTGGTTGTCTGCCAGTATCATGTCCATGAAAAATATCTGAAGGTTCAGTGGGAATGGAGATGTGAGAGACAGATTTTTTTTTATTTTTAACATCAATCAAATCCAACAGGATGGTGCAAAAGCTATGGCACACTTCCCTTTGAACTGTCTAGTCTGGGTTGATTCCTGACATGAATATCAACTGTTGGACTTTTGCGATTCGAGCAGGGTGATGATGCATTGGTGTGTGCCGTGATCCATACGGACGGACGTTAAGTGAGGTGTCCCATCTTCTCACACTAGTTGGTGGACGTTAAAGATCCCACGGTACATTTAAATGAAGACTTGGCGATTGTTTTCTGGCACACCGGCTAAAGCCCAATTTCCCACCCTCATGTGCTGGGGCACTGCATCAGCGGTTCAGCCATGCCTTCTTGGAATTGAGGCAAACAGCGGGACAAATTTGTAATTGATTCCCTGTCCATTAAGCAGTCACTAACATTGGCGTCACTCAATAACTTATGGTATTCAGCTTTTAACAGCACGACACTAAAATATGGCACAACGATCAAAATATTACCGTACACTTACAGGATAGTTCAGAGTGAGGCTTCTTGCCTTTAGGTTGTGTCATCTGGGTTGAATTCGCTACAAAGTCGGATCTGTCCACAAAATTTCATCCCATGTTTTTGCATGCGGGGCGTTGTGCACTGAAGAGTACATTTCCCTTCAGAGCGGACATTATCCGTCTATCCTCCTCTAGCACTTGCTTGTGGATGCTAAAGATCCCACACTGGCTTTCACAATGAGTGAGCCATTGTGTGCCAATATGACGGTTAAATTACAAATTCCTTCCCTGACTACACCCAGAAAGGATACTCGTACCTCTGATTGCTCATCTACCCAAGGAACATCCTTCTCCCCTTGATATCTATGGAAAATGTATCGCATGACCAGTTATGTGATCTGCCGTGCAAATATTCTTGGGACATGGGAATCGTGCAACATGGGAATCTCACATATTTTTAAGGACAACTATTTTTTTAATGTTAAGTATCAGTTTTATCATCAGTGAAGGGTGTTAAGTAGACTAATAGTGACACTTGCCAGGATCCCGAGTCCAAGATAGAGGGCATTTGGTATTCTCGAATGTTGGTTGTAAGTAGGATGTAGAAACGATGTGTGAAAATTTGAAATGGCAGAAAGCAGCTTGGTTCCATTGTACTGGAATATTTAACCCATCAAGCCTGGGTTCATTTGCTGGTTTTTCATCCATCGGGGTGCGTACAGAAAGTCTGCACAATTGCCTCTCCTCATATCCAATACTCATTATCTCGAATAACACATCAACTACAGTAAGCTACTCTCTTGTGATATAAACCTTTATTGAACACCACTTCTCATTAGATATTTCAGCACATATTGTCGTTGAAATAGTTGCAAACATCGATGCACAATCTACCAATCTACTCCGACCAAGAAAACAAAAGGAAAAGCGGATGCAAGAAAAATTTACTCTGCTGAATTAGCCTGAACCAATCTACCATCCCAATACAACTCGAGAGAGACAACAAATCTGCACTAATATCTGTCAGTGTCAGTCAGTCAAGTGTGTCTCCTCCATAACTCCAAAACCATGAAACGTAACAGCCCCAAACTTTGCATACATATGAAGGAAACTCCATGGGAGGGCCGGAATGAAAATTGGATGTTTTGGTGAATTCAAACATCCCTTTTTAAGATAATTAACGGCCTTATTTAATTATCATTTATCAATGCATCATCCTAAGTCACCGTGATGAGCCTGGTGTGGCTCAGTGGTTAAGGTGGTGGCTTGGGATCCTTGGGGTCCTGAGTTCGAGCCCCACTGGCCACTGAGTTAGCATCAGGGGGGTTGACTCAGCCAGTCATCCTTCTGAAGGTCGGCGAAATGAGCACCAGTATACTGGTAATTATCCCTGCAAGGTCTAAGGTGACTAAAGGGTTGGCGTCAGGAAGGGCATCCGGCTGTAAAATCATTGCCACAAGAAAGGGTACCATGATTGGAGCCCGCAAAAAGCTGACCCCTGCTCAGGGATAAAGGCTTAAAAATGGTGTGTTGATGATGATTCTTGGTCACCTCGCTCTCCCTCGCAGGGGTATTAATTTGCCATTTTTTTTGGCTTGCTAAACAATGCCTTAAATTGGAACAGGCTGCAATGGTTTCTTAACAATAAAATGCTCAATTTTTTTTTCCCGCTTTCCTCACTCACATCATCAAATGCCTGATCTTCATACCTACGAAACACTGTCGACATCGTTTTTGTCAGTGCTATAGTTTTCATATTAGGAGCTTGGAGTGATTTTCTGCATTATGTGACGCGATTTTTCACGATCTTCACACACACACACACACACACACACACACACACACACACACACACACACACACACACACACACACACACACACACACACACTGACACACTGACACACTGACACACTGACACACACACACACACACACACACACACACACACACACATAAAGACCCACCCCCATCTCTCACCTGTGAATGGATGGAATAGCCAATCAGCTTACACCTAATTAACGACACCCAGGTGGCTCGGATTATATAAATAATTAACCCCTCCCACACTCCTCCAGCCCAAGTCGCTGCATAAAGCAACCCAAGAAGCTCTCCTCCCCTTATCTCTCTCTCTCTCCTACCCTTATCCCTCTCTCTCCCACCCCTATCCCTCTCTCCCACCCTTATCCCTCTCTCTCCCACCCTTATCTCTCTCTCCCATCCCTATCTCTCTCTCCCACCCCTATCCCTCTCTCTCACCCCATCCCTCTCTCTCCCACCCCTATCCCTCTCTCTCCCACCCCTCTCCCTCTCTCTCCCACCCTTATCACTCTCTCTCACCCCTATCCCTCTCTCTCACCCCTATCCCTCTCTCTCCCACCCCTATGCCTCTCTCTTCCACCCCTATCCCTCTCTCTCCTACCCCTATCCCTCTCTCTCCCACCCCTATCCCTCTCTCCCACCCCTATCCCTTTCCCTCCCACCCCTATCCCTTTCCCTCCCACCCCTATCCCTCTCTCTCTCACCCCTATCCCTCTCTCTCCCACCCCTATCCCTCTCTCTCACCCCTATCCCTCTCTCTCACCCCTATCCCTCTCTCTCCCACCCCTATCCCTCTCTCTCCCACCCCTATCCCTCTCTCTCTCCCACCCCTATCCCTCTCTCTCTCCCACCCCTATCCCTCTCTCTCTCCCACCCCTATCCCTCTCTCTCTCCCACCCCTATCCCTCTCTCTCTCCCACCCCTATCCCTCTCTCTCTCCCACCCCTATCCCTCTCTCTCTCCCACCCCTATCCCTCTCTCTCTCCCACCCCTATCCCTCTCTCTCTCCCACCCCTATCCCTCTCTCTCTCCCACCCCTATCCATCTCTCTCCCACCCTATCCCTCTCTCTCCCCCACCCTTATCCCTCTCTCTCTCCTGCCCTTATCCCTCTCTCCCACACCTCCATCTCTTTCCTAACCACTCTCCTTCTCACCCCTCTCGACCCCTCTCCACCTCTCCCCCACCCTTCTTCTCTCTCCCACCCTTCTTCTCTCTCCCACCCTTCTTCCTCTCTGTCCCACCCCTCTCCCTTTTTCTCCCACCCCTCTCCCTTTTTCTCCCACCCCTCTCCCTTTTTCTCCCACCCCTCTCCCTTTTTCTCCCACCCCTCTCCCTTTTTCTCCCACCCCTCTCCCTTTTTCTCCCACCCCTCTCCCTTTTTCTCCCACCCCTCTCCCTTTTTCTCCCACCCTCTCCCTTTTTCTCCCACCCCTCTCCCTTTTTCTCCCACCCCTCTCCCTTTTTCTCCCACCCCTCTCCCTTTTTCTCCCACCCCTCTCCCTTTTTCTCCCACCCCTCTCCCTTTTTCTCCCACCCTCTCCCTTTTTCTCCCACCCCTCTCCCTTTTTTCCCATCCCTCTCCATCTTTTTCCCACCCCTCTCCCTCTCCCACCACTCTCCTTCTCATCTCTCTCCCACCCCTCTTATTCTCTCTCCCACCCTTCTTCCTCTCCGTCCCACCCCTATCCCTTTTTTCCCATCCCTCTCCATCTTTTTCCCACCCCTCTCCCTCTCCTCCTCCACCCCATCCCCTTCTCCTCCACCACCCTCTCCCACTTATCTGCCTCTCTCTCCCATCCCTCTTCCTCGTTGTCTCATTCCATCTTTTCCTTCCCCCCAACCCCTCTTCCTCACTGTCTCTCCTGTCTTTCCATCCGTCCTCTCTTAATATTCCATTCAGTGAATTGACGGGTTGTATTTGCTAGTACACAGGAATAAAATGACCGTTTTTACAGCCATTTTTCCCTGCTGTGCAGGGGTTAGGCTTTTTCTTGAGGCAATGTTTTATGGCCGGATGCCCTTCCTGACGCCAACCCTGGTCGCCTCTTACAACACACAGGGATATGGTACACCTATTCTAACCAGGGCATACACCGGGACCAGTACACTGGCACTCATTTCGACGACCTCGGAAGGATGGCAGGCTGAGTCAACCCCCTGGTGTTAATTCAGCAGCCAACGGGGCTTGAACTCAGGACCCTGGGATCCCAAGCCACCACCCGAACCACTAAGCCAACACCAGGCTTCTAGTACACAGGAATGGGATAACTAAACACACACGCAGACACACACACGCAGACACACACACGCAGACACACACACGCAGACACACACACGCAGACACACACACGCAGACACACACGCAGACACACACACACGCAGACACACACACACGCAGACACACACACACACGCAGACACACACACACGCAGACACACACATGCAGACACACACGCAGACACACACACACACACACACACACACACACACACACACACACACACACACACACACACACACACACACACACACAAACAGACACAGACACACAGATACAGACGTGTCACACACACACACACACACACACACACACACACACACACACACACACAAACAGACACAGACACACAGATACAGATGTGTCACACACACACACACACACACACACACACACACACGTGTCACACACATACACACACACGTGTCACACACACACGTGTCACACACACACACACACACACACACACACACACACAAACAGACACAGACACACAGATACAGACGTGTCACACACACACACACACACACACACACACACACACACACACACACACACACACGTGTCACACACACACGTGTCACTCACACACACACACGTGTCACTCACACACACACACGTAACACACACGTGTCACTCACACACACACACAGACACAGACGTGTCACACACACACACACACACGTGTCGCACACACACGTGTCACACACACACGTGTCACACACACACGTGTCACACACACACACACACAGACACAGACGTGTCACACACACACACACACACGTGTCACACACACACACACAGACGTGTCACACACACACACACACACACACACACACACACACACACACACACACACACACACCTTAGTTACTCAGCAGTTATATATGCCATCTATATGCTATGTTTTTTTGTGTGTTTATTTGCTCCTCCAACCATATTACATCCTAAAAATCTATTTTCTTGACTTGCCACTCCCTCACACTGATTACTGAGCTTAAGGTCTATAATTATTCCAAAATATTTCCCACAACCCATTATATCATTGCTTGAAATCAACAGGACATGGATTGAGGTATGTTAACCACCGTGGGAAGCAAGAAAAGCTGACGTTGTAGCCGTTAACACATCATCCCCACACCCCCACCTCCCCACATTACATCCACTCACTTTACTACCGATCCTGCTGGTACTGTGTATACAGCTTGTTTTTTTATGTTTTTATATTTTTTGAAAGTTTACATTTCGGAGAGTTGTGCCATATAGTCTTTGTGAACATTTTCCATGTTGTGGAAGTTTTCACACAAGATAATTTTAATTTTGATAACATGTCCTATAGCACCTTTGCTAGATCTAGATCTAGATATAGATATATAGATATATAGATGTATAGATATATAGATATATAGATATATAGATATATAGATATATAGATATATAGATATATAGATATATAGATATATAGATATATAGATATATAGATATATAGATATATAGATATATAGATATATAGATATATAGATATATAGATATAGATATATAGATATACATATATATATATATATATATAGATATATATATATATATATATATTTATATATATATATCTATATATATATATCTATCTATATATATATATATATATATATATATATATATATATATATATATATATATATATATATATATATATATATATATATATATATATATATACATATTCCTCCTCTTTTCACCTGTGGAACTTTGTCTGTCTGTCTTGAGCTCTTTCTTGCAGCATTTAAAGTCTGCTGCCCATTCCCACCTCATGGTCTCCCCTGTTTCTCCTCATGAACTTTGCTGACCATCATTGAGCGTTTCTACTACTACCTGTTCTCTTGCAGGTATGACAGAGATTCTGTTCCCAGCTTTGTGGGACAATTTCCTGTGCTGTGGAGCAATAACTTGTTGTTGTTGTTGTTGTTGTTGTTGTTGTTGTTGTTGTTGTTGTTGTTGTTGTTGTTGTTGTTGTTGTTGTTGTTGATTAATTGCCCACTCTTATTCCGTTCTTCCTTGAGCCTTGAATTGTGTAAGGGGGGGGGGGGAAGTTACGTCATTCAGCCATTTTTTTGTTAGAAAGGGACCGCTTGCCAAATCACTGTGGGTCAGGCTTTACATTTAATCATCAATCTTCTCAACAACATCGAACTTAAACATCTGTGTTGATAAACATTAGGAAGAAAATGTTTTTTCCGAGATGTCAGTAAAAAGGATGAGATAGTTGACATTTAATAAAGGGAAAGCAATTCTGGACCGAGCTGAGTTGGGCCCACCGAGCCACACGTGCACACCAGCTGGCCAGGGAAAGTCGCAGCAGCTGGTCCGGCCTACTTCTCTGCAGTGGAAAACGGGCCTAAGTAGTCGAGTATTTAAAAATAGTTATCCACCTGCTGACGCAACGATAATAGCTCCCAGAGCTGTTTCCGGGTCATTTCATACGAATCGCTAATTTCCAACAGACGTGGCACACTTATCTTTGAGCCGGCTATCCTGGATTAAAAAAAAAAAATTATTGGCCCGACTATAAACTGTCGGATTGGTGCTTCGCCTGCACGGCGTTTCATCATAAATGTTGATGTCCCTCAGCCGGACGTCAAGTCAGGTGTCACATCTGCGCACCTTCGTTGGGAGACGCGAAAGATCCTTTGGTGTCTTTTGCGAAGAGTAGGCGAGTTATCGTCCACTCCGTCAGCAAATTCCGTATCAATGCCACCTTCAGTTGACGTGAGGTTTCGCCAGCTAGTTCATCAAGGACTGGTCACAACATTCCCTGGCCGACCCCACAAAGCAATGGTTATAATTGTAGCAGTATTAGTGGTAGTGGTAATCCCATGCACTTATGTAATTAATTAATATTTCTCTGATGTTCGTGCTCGTCTTGGCCTCGGAATAATAGTATTAAGCTCTGTGAGGTGTCATTAATGACAGAGTAAGGTTGTTTTATGAGCTTGTTTGTCAGTCATTGTTTGTATTTGGGTGATGACATGTAGAGATGTCATTTGTTTCTTAACTCTGAGCTCCGAGACAGGGCTCGGTTATTAACGTTCACTGGAATGCAAGATCATTCCGTGTTTTTGTGAGACTGCCTTCCTGTTTTTCTCTCTCTCACCTGCCCCCTTGCTTGCCTTTGCATCACCATGTCACATCTTGTTCTGTTCTGGCACCAGGTGTGGGTGTGTACGTATGCACAGGTGCGTGCACGCAAACACACCACACACACACACACACACACACATACGTACTTCCGCTTTTCCCTTTTTGGAGTGTTATTGGGTTTCATTCTTTTCCCCAAATTAAGTAGATCAATGTGGTTTTATGAGTTGTCCTCCCATACCCCGAGTGGCCTGATTTGTGTGTTTGAGCGAATCGCATGTCTTGCGATTTGCATATTGGCGTTGAGGACAAAATAATGATAACTTTTCACAAATATTCATTCCGTCAAATTGTCTTACTTCGCCAAATGTAACGAGCGATTTGCGCATTCTGTTTGATAGTCCCATTATTTACTGGGCTCATTGGGGGAGTTTATTACCTTTTTGAGCAAGCCATCGTGGGATTGTGTTATGAAGATCCTGCGCTGCTCAACTTGCGCTGTTTATCTCCGTAAATCTTCCAAATGACGAGTTTTTCATGTTTACACGTACCTGTGTGAACCAGGAAATGAAAGCAGTGGAGGATGAAAGTGCTTTACTCAATCGGAGTGGAAGGGCGGGTGGAAATTGCCTTGGGAAAGTCTTGTTTTTCAGACAGTGGAACAAAGCTGCAGTCAGTTTGAAAGTTAGGCATGGATAAACATTGTCGGCTGAGTGGTTGGACGAGCACAGATTGAGAGGTGGTGCGCCTATGCGAAAACAAGCTTGGCTTTTGTTGTTGTTTTTAATTTCCTCGCATCTATTTAATTTTTCTTTTGTCTTTTACTTTGTTTTATGACATGTCTGCCTTTTGTTAATCTTTGCAATTAAACCCTCATTATTTCCCTCCAAGAAGTAGATTCAACATTTCGGTTGATCCTTATGGGGTCACCAATATATATATATATATATATATATATATATATATATATATATATATATATATATATATATATATATATATATATATATATATATATATATATATATATATATATATATATATATATATCCTGTATATGTTACAAGATTGGGCGATTGGAATTATACAATTTTAAAGAAGAAGCTTAAAACCGAAAGTAAACTCAATCTACTCCGCTAACTTTCGCAAAAAGCATGAGCAGACCTGGTCTCAGGACCCCACTATTCACAGATTCACTATTTGTGGACCCTGTATATTCACGGTTTATAAAATGCGGCCTGCTTCGACATTCGCGGTTTTGCAGGGGCTTTTTGATTTTGCCTCGTGAATCGCGAACCGCCGGGAACCTATTCCCTCTTTTTTTCCATTGAAACAATGCCCCGCTATTCGTGGATTCGCTCTTTACGGCATTTTCCAGGAACGTGTCCCCCATGAATAGCGGGGTCCGACAGTATATAAACATTTAATTAATTCGGAATATATTCCTGTGTGGGGCTCGTGTGAAAAATTCTGACTCAATCGTGGACTCCAGCCCAAGGACTCCGTCGCTTACGCGGCAACAGCCCACTGAGCTATTGAATCTTCAGATATCATCAGAATTTTCTCACACTAACACTTCAAGCTTTATAATGGCTGATGCCTTCTGCGTCTGCTTGGCAGAGACCCTGTGTGTGTTTTTTTATTGAGATAAACGTCATATATCAATAAGTATATGCATATTTGTATATGTGTATATATGATGAAGAGATCACACTGACCCTAGATATGATATGACACAGACGCATTGCCCATAAATTATGCCGACACATCACCTCCAAACTAGGGTGGCGTCCGTGTGGCACTCAGGTCTTTACAGACTGAGATTTATGCCTTTATGGTCACGAATAAATGAAAGCAGTGCTGCTGATCCAGATTTCGTCCTTGTTATGGGCTCATCAGGATGACATACTGCTAAATCGTTCACTCGTGACCACACTAAGAATAGAAGGTGCTTTCATTTATTTATATATAATATTTTCGGGTGTATAAGATGTGTGGCCCAGAGAGGACATTTCATGAAATGCTGTGACTCTGCTGATTGTGTTGACTGAACATGAAGCAGCACTACAGTTACACTTCCTTCAAGATATAATAATAATTCTGATCCGGTGGTTTCAGTTTACTTTTCACTCCTGACTTGTCCTTATTCATTTCCTACCCTTTGCAGTTGTTCTTTGACATGTTTTGTGCTCCCCTTGCCTTAAGTTCGACCTTCACCATCACCTCCTTTCTTCACAAAGGACCTTTGTCACGACCTCGTTTAAATCTCCAATTGTTGAATGAAAGTCTTCAAAAGAATAGATGTAATTTCTGGTGTTTCCTTCGCCTTTTATATACATGTTATGGGAGAGGGAGTACATGATGCCATTCCAAATTAATTGATACTCGTGCATCGTCCTTTTGTTACCTCCGCCACCAAAGGTGAAGGAGGTTATGTTTTCACCTCTTTGTCTGTTTGTTTGTGTGCAGAATATCTCAAAGTTGTTGACGGATTCGGACGAAACTTGGTGGACACGTTGGGTGTGTGATAAGGAATAATTAATTCGATTTTGGTAAAGATCCAAATCGGGATCTGGATACGATAATTATTTAATTTTTAAAGTGATTCTTTACCATTTGAGAGATTGGGCCAAACACGATATCGTTCTGTATAGCATGATATGTAAAAAATGTGTTGGGCCCGATATGTTCTCATGGATCAGACGTTACGTGGCTTAGATATGCGCTCTACCTTGTACCCATCTCGTTTTTTTGGCATCACGACAAAGAAACAAAGAACATGATGATTTTCTGCGGATTTATCCACGAACCCCCCCCCCCCTCTTTTAATGTGCATGTTGTTTGTACCATCTTTCCTTTCATAACATTGTACTGACTCCAAATAAATCACAACCACCAGTTGCCAGCGAGTGGCATAACAAAACAAACACCAACTTGATGGTTTTGTCTTCACTGTTTTTTTTTTTTTGTGCAAATTGTCAGACAAAAGAATTTGCACAAAATTTGTGCAAAAATAACATTTACCTCCTCCTTTGTCCTGTTTATGTCTGTTATCTATGCGGTGCATAGTTCTTGCAATCAGTTGGAGCAACTCGGTCTCCCATCCTCATCTTATTACCACTTTATCCCCTTGACCTGTTTTTGTCAACTCGAATTCCTGTCATTCCTCCCCTTCCCCAATTCTCATTCCATTTACAGCCTCCTCTGGCCTTTTAACTCTTCAATTTTTTCCTGTTCACCTACTCTTACCCCCCAACACTTCCACTATGCGTCCTGTTCCCACCATCGAGTTATGACGTGCTAGTCCTCATGTGGCCTGTCCTGCTGGGAAAGACGCAATGGCAAACCACCCAGCATGACTTTTGCCAATAAACTCTCCGCAGTGCTGGACCTGCCTTCGTGCAGAAGAGCAGAATACAAATAGGAATATGATGCAACTGGGTTCAAACCCGTATGCATCTGTTAACTGACTTGTTCTTACTTTGTGGGATCTGAGTCACAATTTAATTGTACTAAAGGAAGCTCAGAAGGAAGCATGTATTTTATGATAAACTAAGTATCGAGATTCCAGGGATTTCGCCGAGGTTGATATGTTTTTTTTCTGGTTAAAAAACGGATTAAAACTGGAATGTGGCACTCAGTAGAGCACATCGTCTCATCTTGCGCACTCATGCTCAACATAAATACCATCGTTAACTGAACACGCTACTATTATGGCCCATATACCCATAGCATCCCACCCACCCCCTCCCTCCTTTCACCTACACGGCCCCTACAGATTCCCACCCCACCCCTCCATCCAGACTCCCACCTCCACCCTTTTCCTCCCTCTTCCCACCCCCCCTCTCCGGACTCCCATCCCACCCCTTCTCCTTCCTCCTCCCATCTCCCCCTTTCCCTCCTCCCTCCCACCAAGGTACCCGGTGTATCCCGGGATGTAACGTACATCTATATGATGACCCCAATTAGCCACATATCTAGAGGCAAACATTTTATTTATCAAGCTGCAAAATATTAAACAAAAATATCAATAGAATTAAACATATTGTCGCTGATCCGGGGTTCGAGGCTTGCCATGAGGGGAAGCACTTGGTTCCCTCCTGAATGCCCGTTCCTGAGGCTGCCGGGCACAGATAACTCCGCACACCAGCAGGTTGCGAAGCAACCACGAACGCCGATTGGCACGGCCAATCCGGGCAGGGTTACACTTCTTCGCATGATACCTTTCCCGTGGACGGTCGGCTAATCGGGGTCAGTACCCTCAGCACACACTCGGATTACTGCCGAGCGTTACAGTGAGTGTGCACTTGCTAACGAAGCAAATTATTGGGGTAGAACTTCCCGTCTAACCTTACTTGTGCACTGCATTGGACCATTAAACGAAAAGACAACCGAACAACCAAGACAGATTGGAAATAACAATAAACAATTATTTATTACAAACACACAAGCAAGCTGTCATTTAAAAGCAAATATTTTTAAGCAAAAAGGCACATAAGAGAAGATTTAACAATAACACGTATTCTTCTTCAGTCATACTTCAACAAAAGACTTGGCCATCATTCACTCAGGAGCGCTCTTCGTCCCTGCTCGTGCGAGCTTGTCACGAGTCCTACTCTGCGCCTTTCCGCTTCTTCTTCACACCAGCCCCCCTCTGCCTCCTCCCACAAACCCTCTCCCCCTCCAATTGGTCTGCAGCCAATGGGGTGCGTGCACGCACCTTTTTTTCTCTCTCTCACCTGCACTCTTGGTTTGGGGGGGGGGTGCATGACGTCGCTTGTGGAAATTGCCAAACTATTCTGAGGGAAGTTTCAACGAAGCCCCCGCCATTCCACTCACATGCCCAAAGCTGAAACGAGAGCCCCCAGCCCCCTCCTTCGCACGGAGAATGGCCAGTCTCACTGTTTTGCACTGTACCATGCCTGCGAGAAGCGCTGCACCTCGCAGGCCATGCCGAGCACCAAGCGCCACAAACATGCATGCAAGAGCACCCGATGGGTTACCAGGCAATGCGCGGATGGAGGGAACATGGAAAGGAACCCTGCACGACCGAGGGATGACGGAACGGCTGCAGGATTGAAATTAAGACCGATGGGGTGAAGGAGGAACTGTTGAAAGGACGTTTGAGGGAGGGGAGATTATTGATGGGCCGATGAGGGTAATGGAGGGATGATTGAAAGTACTTGAGGGATTGAATAGAATGATGGTGTGAAGCAATTAAGATTGAAAGTATCAGAACAGGAGGGGTGAGACCTTACATGGGGCAAACAGCCTAGCCAACGCATGCCCCCCCCCCAAAAGCCCTTTGACAAGGGACCAAGGACTATCGATACAAAGATTAACGAAATAACTGATCCTCGGGTCACCTACATGTCCACGTATGCTCTACCTCTGGGGTACGTTTTCAAAAACCATTGCGGTATTTATTGTTAGGCTTTTGGGTAGACAATGTTGAGTGTTTGCCATCAAAGGACAGAACGTGTAAATTGTTTGGTGTTCCAACTCTAGAGCAGCCCACATATAGTCGATCATATGAAAAAGATATTAAAAACATGTTTTGTTGTCAGACAATCCGAATGCACTCTCCAAACTACTCTATAGATATACGGATCAAAATCACTCGTTTTTAAATTGTCGTAATTGAGTGGAAATTTTTCAAAGAGACAATGAATTGAAAGGATCTTTAATGTCCACCAACTAATTCCGGCAGATGCGACGCCCAGTTTAACGCCCGTCCGAGGAACGGCAATCCCATTGATTAATCACCGTGCCTGTGAAGCAAGTTTATAGTTTGATTGAGATTCAAACCCAGGTGAGACAGCTTTGAGAGAGTGTGCGTATCTCTCTGCCATCCTGCCATGGAGTGGGGATGCATTGATTTGTGGCCACCGAAAACATTTTCCAATTCTCGATTTAACTCATTCTAATCCTCTAATTTATTTTGCCTTCCAATCTCCAGTGTTTTCCCCACGGAGAACTGAGCTGTGGTCGCCACGCCCACTTCTCTCGCCGTGGGAGCTTTTGCCTGCTTTAAAAAATTTTTTTGTTGCACTCAATGAAATTACACTTCGGGCATATTCGTTAATCTTTTCTTCACTTAATCTAATTGTCGGAACAGTAGAAAAAGTTTAAGTTTAGTGCTTTGCCAATTTCACATGTTCTTGTGTAAATATGGTGAAGGAGGGAGCATAAAATAAAATACGCTTATCCACTTAGTCATAAGAAATCAGTAATTTCTTAACATTTTCAGATTTCACTCCATTTTTCGACTCTTATTTAGTCCACCATATCCGATTCTCAAATCTGAAATAATATTTTGCCTCTTATTTAGACCACCATATCCGATTCTCAAATCTGAAATAATATTTTGATTATATAATTGAATTAATCTGTGAGAGCAGATCGTATTTCCAAGGCAAAATGAAAATGGCACGAAGACCCTTATAAGGCGAAGTCGGGTTGACCAAGGAGAAGCCTTTCAATGAGATAAGCCGTTAATTATCTTCAAAAGGGGTGTTTAAATTAACACAAGTACCCAATTTCCATTCATGCACTCCCTCGGAGTTCCCTTAGTCATGCGCTTACAAAGTTTCGGGCCGATAGGTTTCATGGTTTTGGAGTTATGGAGGAGACACTTTTACTGTCATTTATTATTACAGATTGATTGATTATTATTGGCATATTTAACAACCACTTGTGTTTTATTAATTAATGGGTTCCTCCAAATGCAAAAAAAGAAGAAAATGCTGAAAACCATTGAGAATCATTAATCATGGTCTAATTTGAAGGGGAAAAAAAATTGAAATTTTTTCGCCCGTCACAAAGTGTCGAAAAAAGCCCGAGAGTGTCGATTTTCGATTTCGCCAGTGATGACACATTATGAACTCACCTTGATCCAAACGGTGGTTTACATAGATAAACGGTGCATGTCGAGCTTGAATTGCGACACTGATTCCGTCATCATTAGCAACAATGATGGCTCTCTGAATGTTGAAAGTGATCAGTGGGATTTTGAAGAACTGGTTGGACAAAAAACTCGTGATGGAAACGCTTTCGGGGGAATTGTGGAGCCGTATAGTTTCGAGCCTTGTGTGAACGATTCAGAGGAAGAAGGCGGACGTGTAATTGAAGATGAAAGCCCCGGTCACTTCGGTTCACTTCAGCTCGGTAGGGTTTGATTTTCCGTTCCATTGACGGTTTATAAGGGAGGGATTTTTTTATTACAGTAATTGATCAATCGGTTTCTATATTACTCGAGGAGAAATACAAAAAAAATTAATTCAATCAGACAAGTGTAGGTTATGCAAGATAGAAACAAGGCACCATCATCTTCTTTTGGGATGTATAAAACCCATGTCAGAACACCTTCACACACAAAGGAACAACAAGATATGCAAGGTAATCCACCGAGTACACCCAGAATGGAGTACACCTGGAATGTTCAAGAGATATGGCAAGGAGCTTTTAAAAATATTTTTTAAACCAATGTCCCAAGTTTTAGAAGCGCCCTTATTATAATTCATGGACCGGTGTGTGTGTGTGTGTGTGTGTGTGTGTGTGTGTGTGTGTGTGTGTGTGTGTGTGTGTGTGTGTGTGTGTGTGTGTGTGTGTTTGGCACTCTACTACAGTTCTTGGCAGATTACATCCAGACTTCAGACATAGGATCAGCATGACCCAAATTAATGTGGAGGGGTGCTTCTTTGCTGGTGGTATTAGGGGAGGAGGGTGGGGGGGACGACACAAATTCTCCATGTAAATTTGTATCGGGTAGCGCCTGCGTAGCGCCACCTCCAGGTGGGGGAGGGTATAACAAGTCTCCACCATTTACATGATGGTATTCCTGTCCCCACGTTTTTAGGCGCAGTGAGGTGTTTTGAATTATTAGCAGTAGGTATGTTTTTTGCTTCATGCACGTAACTCGGGTTATTATTATTATTATTATTATTATTATTTTTTGTCTACACAGAGCTGTCAGTTGCCTGTACACCGCAAAAATAAAGGTATGTGTCAGAAGAACGTGTTGCATGCTTGGAACAAGATCACCCGTAGGGCATGTACTCTGCTAGTCTGTAATAGGAGAAAGCCACTGTGGAGAGATGTGCGCCAATTTATTTGGCTAGCGAATGCTGAATGTCATATAAGGAGGGGAAGATGTGCCAATTTGATGGCCAACACGGTGGATTTATCATCACTGCGAAAAGCGATTTGTGATGATGTTTTTCATTAAGGTTTGGTGAAATATATTGAACTCTGAGTTTTCATGGAGTTGTTTGTGAGATAAGTATACTCCATCTACTGTGTCCTTTTGTAATCTCATAATCACCATGCTCAGGCCAAGAGAAATGGGCTTTAAAATGCTGCTTTGAGGCTTGAAATTTAACAGACAGATTTTGGCAAGTCAGCGTGGCTTGGCATTTTTCCCAGTTGTTAAGGGTCCAAAAGATCACCAAAATGAAGTTACCTTTGGAATCACTGAAATGAAGGGCACCAACAAATCTCTTAATTATCAAATTAACACCAGCCAGCAGATTAACTATTACATGGACAGATTGACATCGATGGGTATTTTGACTGAGAAATATAGCCTCGCGTTATGCACACTTGTCTCTGAGCCGTCTAGCCTGTGTTCGAATCTTCGGCCGGTGATAAAAACTGTCATCCTGGTGTTTCACAGTCAGGATGATTCATCATGGCGTGTGCTGTGCCTGGAGGGGGGGGGGGTTAAACTGGATTCCCCATCTGCTAGTATTAGTTGATGGACGTTAAAGATCCCACGGTGTCCTGAGCCAACAGTAGGCGAGCTATCGCCGGTACTCTGAACAAATTGCAAATTCTTGCTCTAACAAACAAGGGACACTGCGTCAATGGCACTGTAATGCTGCTGTTGGAACTGGTGCTAACCCTCAGGCATGTGCTGCATACGAATGATGATGACGACGACTGAGAAATGATTTGCAGGATGACAACCTGCTGGAGGATAGAGGTCAGCAAAGCCCCTTTGATTTGGGACTTTTGTTCAGGTCCACACATTCATATTTGGCAACAAAATATCTCTAGGTCGTCATCACAATTGGAACAAGAAAGAGCAATCAGAGATTGTAGACCCTCACCAGGACTTGTTTTGTGTGGTGTATTTTGTGTGGCAAATAAATGGAAGGATATGCTCAATGAAAAGTTGTTGAGTACAAATGAAAGGGCTAAATGGTCTAGTTGTAAATGTGTAAAGGCCAAAGGTCTGAAAAGTTGTAAAGGTCAAATGGTCTCAAGGTTTAAAGGTGGAAAGGTCTGAAAAGGTCGAAATGGTCTCAAGGGTCTTAAAAAGTCGAAGGGGTCTAAAGAGTGTAATGTAAGGTCTAAAGGGTTGGAAATGTCTGAAAGGGTCTAAAGGGTCTTAAAATGTCTAAAAATGGTCAAAGGGGTCTACAGGGTATTCAAAGGTCTGAAAGGTGTGGATCTAAAGGTCGAAGGAGTAGAAAGGAGTCTTAGGGTCTTCAGAGTTATAAAGGGTCGAAGAGGATCTAAAGGGTCTTTGAGGTTGAAGGGTTCTAAAGGGTATAACGGGGTCTATAAGGTCTTCGGGGTTTAAATGGTCTTAGGGGTCTAAAGGGTCTTAAAAGGTCTTTTGTGTCTTATGGGTCCTCGACGTCTTTTGGGTCCTCGGGGTCTTTTCGGTTCTTTGGGTCTTTTCGGTCTTTTGGGTCTTCGAGTCATTTGGGTCAGGGGATCGTTTGGATCCTTAGTGTCTTTTGGGTCTTTGGGGTCATTTGGTTCTTTTGGGTCTTCTGGGTATTTTGGGGTCTTTGTGTGTCATCAGGCTGTTTGTGGTATCACTGGGTCTTGGGGTTGTGAAGGGTCCAATTTAATTCATACACACACGTTCTGTGCCAAAAAACAAACAAACAAACAGATGGACCCAAATGCAATACCGTCTCCTCTGACGAAGGTAACTCGAACCGCATTCGGTGGAGCACGTACCTCCGTCAGACTGAACAGTTTATGTTTTGTATTCCACTGATAGACCAGATCTGTATCCAGACCTGAACCAAAACGTTTTCCTTGTTCTTGTCAACCATCCAACATGTCCACCAAGTTTTGTCATGCCCCGTCCGTAACGTACATCGTTTTTGGCCCCATCATTGAAGAATGGTGAAATGTCACTTTAAAATTCTGGGGTCCAGATCTTCACCAAAATCGAATCAATTCGTCCTTGTCACACACCCAAACCTGTACACCGAAATTTTGTCCGAATCCGTCCACAACTTTTTTGAGATATCATACTAACAGACAAACGGACAGGGATGTAAACATAACCTGCGTCCACATTCGATGGCGGAGGTAATAAAGTGTAAGTTTGTGGTATCAAAGACTACAGGTCTGACAGTTTAGTTCAGAGTTCGCATAATCAACTGGATTTCATTCCCGACACAACTATTCAAGTGCCACCTTGGTCTATCGCTGGCAGTGAACGGGACCAATGAGTGTGCAGCTCCTCAGAGGGAAGTTAAGCCTCGTGTCCCTGTCTTTAAGCACTTGCTGGTCGATGCTAAAGATCCCATGGTATATTTCGTTCGGGTTAACCATTGTGTGGTTGCACTTTGCCAAAATTCCTGCTTTGATGACTGCTGGAGGGAAGGGAAGCCAAAATTCCCGGTGTATTTTCTGACAAGAGACTTGCTTTTGCAGCAGTGATGTTCCAGGAAGACAATAGACATCGGATTGCATTGGATTGCAGAGGATGACCGACGACGGTGACTTGAGGAAATTGAGTACTGCACTGCGTAATCCAACGTACCAAGAGTGGAACCACCACTGATACAGAAACAAACTTTTTTTTTTTTTTTCAAACATGAACAGTCCCACAATGCGTTCAATTGTTTTGGAGGAAACTTTGAGGTCCATTGCGCAAGTCATCAAACCCATTCATGGTTAAGAATGCGTCTCCAAGAACCTACGTCTGACAGACTCTGCTTAATTTGGGAATGTTATTTGAGCCAAATCTTTATTCATTTATTTTTCTTCCACATCTCGCACGTGCACGTACGTGTACATCCTATTCATGATTTCCGACTGAATCCCGTGGGTGTTATTGGAGGCCATCTTCCTGTGGTGTCTCGGGTCGGTGGTGCATTGTGCCTTCATTTTAATGAGCGGGAAGTGAAATTGCGGCTCCGGATCCGTGCCGCGTCGGATTTTTACACCCTTTTGCAAGGAGTCGATTTTTTGTTTTTTTTTTGTCTTCCGAGCTGAGATGGCAATAAATGCCCTAATGGCAGGAAGTGCCACTGCT
Source organism: Eptatretus burgeri (assembly GCF_056783735.1). Lineage (NCBI taxonomy): Eukaryota > Metazoa > Chordata > Myxini > Myxiniformes > Myxinidae > Eptatretus > Eptatretus burgeri. Next base: position 100,431,186 of record NC_140969.1, read on the forward strand.
GCGTGGGTTTACGCGTGGTAAGGGCAATGGTTCAGCAAGCGGAGTCGATGTTGTGGGATTAGCAGGAGGGAGATGTGACATCCAGTCTGACAATTGGAAGGAGTGGTGTCTAAGTTGATGGTAAATGGAAATGGCTGAGCCTATTGTTAAGGTTTGCCTGGTCTGAAACAAAGTGTCATTACCTCTGCCACCTGGTTATGTCTTCACCCCTGTTTGTCTGTTTGTCCGTCTGTGAGCAGGATATCTCAAAAAGTTCTAGATGGATTCGAACGATATTTGGTGGACAGGTTAGGTGTGTAACACGGAAGAATTGATGTGATTTTGGTGAAGATCTGGATGCTACAATTATTTCAGTGAATCTTAACATTGAAAGATAGAGCCAAAAACGATATATAACATGACACCTCAAAAAGTTGTGGACGGATTATGATCAAACTTGGTGGATGAGTTGGGTAGGTGACAAGAACAAGCCGGTTCGATCGTAGTGAAGGTCCGGATGCAGATCCGGCCTATCAGTGGGATACAGAATGTATACCGTTCAGCCTGGTGGAGGTATACGCTCTACAGAGTGCCGTCGTAGCTTAGTTCTGTATTTCCAAGTATTAAAACTTGGACCACTGAAAGAGTGCAGTGAGAGGACAACGTCTCTAATGATGGTTTATTGTTATTTTATTGTTATAAGCCATGAATTGTGAGGTTTGCTTTGTATGCTCGACTTCCTATGAGTTCTGTGCATGCAACCTATGACAAGTAGGTCTGGTATGGACAATGATGGTTTGGGTTGTTGTGCACATACTAGTCTCTCGTGGCAGTATGTGGAGCACTTTGAGATTAGAATGTTGCACCCTTTTGAACGTGATATTCACCCCACGCTGTCTGTCTGTCTGTTGGTCTGTCGGTCTGTTTGGCTGTCTGTCTGTCTATCTACAAACTTCAGTTTATGGTTAAGGAACGACTTGATTTCAATTGAATTTTATATTTTCAATGCTGTAGAACGTGAATCGGAACACAAACCTTTAGTTTAGCACTACTTTGGCTCTGAAATTGGCAGATTTTATCGAATCTCGTCTGAATCGCGCATGCGCAGACAGGAGTGAGATATTTTTTTTACTCTGTCTGTAAGATTGAAGTCAAACGAGATTGAAAATGATTCCAAACAAGAAACTTAGTGTTTTCATCAACGTCAGAAAGGACATAAGCAACAGACATGAATAACTAATTTAATGTGTTAAATATGGTGGCGTAAAAGACGCTGCATAAATGGCGGTAAAATTCCCAATTTTTTTTTTCCTGGAATCTTTAAAATATTTATTTTATTTCAATTTAATTACATACTTGAACATGTATAACACAAAACACCTTTTTGGCACTTTCAAAACCCTTCATTTTTAGCAGTATTTGGACAAAATATTCACACCGGCTCATGCCCTGGGGGCAGAGTAACAGTGATTCAGCATTCAGACAAATATGGCACTGAGTTCTGCTTATTTAGTGCAAAACGCAAAGCAACAGTTGAAAAGATGCTTCCCATGTACTTCACTCAAGACTGTGTGGGGTAAGGTGTTCTGTGAACTCTCCAGTTGATATTGTGTTGGTAGTTGACCAGGAGAGATGCATTGCATGATAAGTGAGATCTGATAATCTCACTGCGATCACAATGTGATAATTTCAGATCAATGTGACATGCTGTATTTAACCAGAGCATCCTCAAGTCAAAACGATTTGGAATCGCATTAAATTAGATGCCGTACTCCCCGGACCTCTCTGAAATTGTCCATGCTCGCTACGTGATTGCAGATTGAAATCCCAACACTGCTAAGCTGGGAAGGACAAAGCGATTTGGTGTAATCCTTGTCATCATGGGGGCTGCTGTGGAGTGTCAACCTGTCTGAGGTTAATTCATAGCCATGGAAATGTTCAGGCCCTGCCGTCGATGCCCTCGTGCCTGGCAAGGAGTGTAGGATGTATTGTATACAGGGTGAAACAGAAAGGACTAGATATTTTTTTATTGTTGTAAAAAAAATTGTTGACATCAGAATGACATAAAGCTGGCTTAATATGGTGTATAAATTAACAACCTTTCATCTATCTATAATTCCAGCAATGTGTGTGTGTGTGTGTGTGTGTGTCTGTGTCTGTGACCGCTGTTTCTCGACAACCACTGGTCCGATCTACTTGATACTTGCCAGCTATATTGCTGGGGACCTGAGGATGTGCCTTTTCAAGGTTTGATATTAATCGGACAAGTGGTTCCCAAGTTATGGCCATTTATTTACCAAACCAATGGCAAGACACGTTGCTGCGTCAGCATGGCCGATGGGGAAAGGGCGCCTTAGTTACCGTGGCGTAGGAGTGGCAATGGTCAATGGCAGCGAATGTCATGGCTAGCAAAGACAGGGAGGTAAACTTGATTTTAATTTTGATTTTAATTAACTCTGTGTGTGTATCACAGCAGTTGTTACTTGAATACAAGCGATAATTCGTGGAATGCATGTGAACATTCCGTACGGGCACGCACCACTTCTGGATAGTGATGACTTACTGTATTCTAATGATTTCTCAATTTCTGATGCGCATTTTTTTTCTGATGATAAACACAATGCCCCAATCTAGTCATCGTTTACGAGAGCGAAGGAACGGCCTGTGTAGTTGTTTGAAAGTTTTTAATTATATATATTTTTTGGTTTGCACATACGGCCACGTACGTATGGGCACGCGAGAGCGAAGGAATGGCCTGTGTGGTTGTTGTTTTTGGCACGCGGTTTTAAGGTTTTTATTTATTTATTTATTTATTTTTTGCACACACGTTTGGGCCCGCACTAGTTTAAACACCAATTATAGAAAAGCATGAATTAAAAAAAAAAACGCGAGGTAATAATGTAACAAAGTTACGGCATATTATAAATTTGTCGTCCTTTCTCCTTTCTCTTTCACCCTGTATGTTAAAAAAAAAAAAAAATATATATATATATATATGTATAGATATCTTCTATATATTACTAAAACTCTCATCTTGTATGTCTGTTTGTATGCACGTATGTATGGATGTTCCCGAAATACAGCCAAAATGGTACAAGACAGCGCAAAAATTTATGGCCACCTTTCTCACCATTCGCCTGCGCTGTGCAGTATCAAATTTCGTTAAAATTGGGCGACGAAAAAATTATTAAAAAATCAATTCCCGATTCAGTCAAGTACTCTTTGGGAGAATTTTATCAATGCAAACAATCTCAGCGGTATAGTTTGCTGGAGCTATCTTTTTTTTTATGAAATGATTTTTTTCATCAACCGCTGTCACAACGGGAACCCAACGGGTTAACGGGTCGTCGTGTGTGTGTGTGTGTGTGTGTGTGTGTGTGTGTGTGTGTGTGTGTGTGTGTGTGTGTGTGTGTGTGTGTGTGTGTGTGTGTGTGTGTGTGTGTGTGCCTGGTGTTGGCTCAATGGTGAGGGTGGGATCCTGGGATCCTGAGTTCAAATCCCACTCAGCTCTTGAATAAATACCAGGTGGGGTTGACTCTGCCTGTCATCCTTCTGAGGTCGGCAAAATGAGTGCCAGCTTGCTGGTATTCAGTGTCGGAGTGGCGACCCATCCAGGATTGTGCCAAATAGCCAAGGAGACTGCTTCAGCAGCACCAATGCTCTGTACAGAGTATGGTCCCAATGGATGGATGGATACATATTGTAATATAAAGGCAAAGCCAACCAATAAATAAAACTAGACTCTACTCTCCAATTTTGATACAAGCAGGTAGAGCAGGATCAGCCTCAAGCTGATCGAAGGCAGCAGTTTTGTTTGACATATTTGACCCAAAGCAGCTGAAGACCTTCCACTCAGGACGGTGGCAAACTGGAACAAACCCCGACCTCTGCTTCCTTCCAAAAGATTTCAGAGGGCTACCAATGACCGCATCCAGAAGAGTTCTTGCTCCCTTCCCAAAAAACACAACAACGCCCCACCGTCGTCCACATTGGTATTGAGATCCTGCTGGCGCACTCAAAGCCAAAACTATGCTGGAACTTCATGAAAAGTGGATGGACCGCTTTCACCAAAGCAGCTGTGTCCAAGATTGAGGATATACCACCTGTCCCAGCTAAATACACAGAATTTGTGCACCTCCTCTCCACTGCCACCGATACTACGCAGCTAACACCTTGCTGGACAGCGGAGTTTGAAAGGCTCCTAAAGGTGCACAACAAAACTGGGAACCTAGATGTTGCCCAGGCACCAATTTAGGCTCTCAATGCAGAACGTCTGAAGCACTGGAAGGAGATGGTGGAGTCATCAGACTTCACCCACAGCAGCTGCAAGGCATGGGCATTGCTGAGGAAACTGGGTGCCACATAAAACACCACTGCTGCCATCTCAAGATTTCCCCCTGATTCCATCGCATCCCACCTCCTTCAGACCTAAAAGACGCCAACCTCTAAATCACGAAGGCAGGAGGTAGAAAAGGATTACTTCCAAAACCTCCACCAAAATCCACTGAGCAGCCACCTGCTGGCCCCATACACAAAGAAAGACATTGATGCCACATTGTCGGCAACCAAAAATGGCAAAGCTGCAGGGGCCGATGGAATTTTTCTCAAATTCCTTTAAAATCTCCGACAAAAGTGTCGTAACTAGTTGGCGGCCCTTTTTCAATGCCGTCCATGAAACAGGGCAAATTCCTGCAGCCTGGAAGAAGGATAATGTTATTGCCATCCAAAAAACTGGTGAGGCAGCAGACTTGCCTTGCAACTACCACCCTAAAGCCCTACTATCAGTGGTGGGCAAGCTGATGTAGAGGGCCCAACCATCTCATTTAACCCCCACCCTGGAGGCCTTTCCACCTGTTACAGGGAGGCTTTAGGCTCGGCCACAGCACCTGTGGTGAGGTTCTTGCTCTTTCCACCATTATCGAGGCTGGCTTCCAGAGAAAACAAAAGATGGCAACCGCCTTGGTGGACCAATGGCATATTCTGGTGCCGAGGGCTCCTTCTCAGTCTCAAAAGTCTTCCGTTGCCAGAAGACAATCAGACTACTATCGGTATGCCTTGGGGAGCAAAAGATCCGCATTAGCCTCAATGGCAAAACCATCCATGTTCAAACCCACAACGATGACCTCCCTTCATTCTAGGATCCGCCCTCGCCCCCGTCCTCTTTATTCTCGATGTTACTGACCTACTGATGACGACATTCATCAAATTCACCTATGCTGATGACTACGCATTCGTAGCGCAGGGCCCCGACCTAAAATCTGTTGGGGAACATCTCATACGAGATCTGGGTATATTGGAGGAGTACTTACACAAATGGAAGCTCTGTCCAGACCCCAACGAACCAGCTGTTTGCACACACCATCTTGATAACTGCACAGCAAATGCAGAGGTAGTTGTGACATTCTGTGGTATGAAAGTTGAAATTTTCCATCACCCCAAATACCTTGGGGTGACACTTGACTGGACCCGAATCTATAAAGAATGCGTGCAATGATGCAAATAGAAGGTCAGGGCACGGATAAACCTCATCCAGAAACTGGCCTGAACATCGTGGGGAGCTGGCTTTAACACCTTTTGCACGGCAACTCTCACCCTTATGTACTCGACTGCAGAGTATTGTGCGCCAGTCTGATTGGCGAGTGCCCATGCGAAGGCCATCGGTGTTCAGTTAAATGCCACAATGAGAACAATGTCTGGGACCCACAAATAAACAAAACAAAAGAGTGAGTGGCTCAAAATCTTCTCCGCTATTGCTCCGCCAGCCATCAGACGGGATGTGCTGTCATCCAGATACTTAAGCTGCATTTCGGAGACCGAAATTCAGGCACAGTGCCTCCTCATTGAATATCCGCACTGCCGCCTCAAGTCCCAACAATGACCATGGAACTGCGCCAACCTCCTTACTAGAGCCCAACAAAGTGAAGCCGACTTGTGGAGGGTCAGCTGTGAAGCTGCCACAGCTCGTAATAGGCATATTGTACATGATCCAACCATTGCTCCACCTGGTTTCACAATCCCACGAAGGCAATGGACAGTCATCAACAGGTTTCATACTGGACAGGGCCGTGCGGCAGCATCCTCCGCATGGAGTATGAGGCTGGACGCAATCTGCGACTGCGGAGGAGTCCAGACAATGGAGCACATCATGTTGTGCTGTCCTTTGTGGTAGCTACCGGGAGGACTTTTATCCCTCCACCAACTCATCCCCGAGGCAGCCACATGGCTGCAGAACCTGGATAATCAACTTTTGCACACCCTATATTGACCATACACAATAAGGAGAAGATCAGAAATGACCCAAATAAGTAAAGAGCAAAGATGGAGTCATCATGAAGAACCTGGATAGGATTTGTTTTTCAGCTGCTACTCCTCCACCATTGAAACCACCCAGGCACAGGCAAGTGAGCCTTCCAGGAAAATTTCTACACTAATTCACTTCTCCCCAGACAGATAGATAAATAAAGAGTAAAGTAGATGAAAGAAAAGAAAAAGCACTAATTCGAGTGAAAAAATAGAAAGAAGTGTGAAAGGAACAAAGATATCAGGAGGAACCCCGGGCAGATAGATTTCAGCAATTGCTCCCCAGGTTCAAATATATTATATGGTCCGAGATGGTAAGCTACTCGAACACACTGACCACCAAACTTATCGATCTAATACGTACCTTATTGATCTAAAAAACATGTACAAATCTAAATTCACTGGTTACAAAAGTATTCAGTCCCTTAGGTCAGTACTTGTTGGAAGCACCTTTTGCAGCAATGACTCCATTGAGTCTTTGTGGGTAGGTGTGCACCAGCTTTGCACAGTGTGATGGGGAAATCTTTTCCCATTCTTCATATGAAAATTGCTCGAGTTCTTCCAAGTTTGATGGGGATCGTCGATGGACTGAAATCTTCAAGTCTCGTCATAAATGTTCAATTGGGTTCAAGTCAGGACTTTGACTGGGACACTCAAGAACATTTATTTTCTTCTTGTTAAACCTCTCCAGTGTGGCTTTAGCTTTGTACTTCGGATCATTGTCCTGCTGAAATGGGAATCTCCTACCCAGTTCCAGATTCATGGCCGACTCAAGCTGGTTTTCATCAAGGACTCTCCTGTACTTTGCACCGACTATTATCCCTTCTATCCCGACAAGCTTTCCAGTCCCTACTGGAGAAAAGCAACCCCATAACACGATGCCGCCACCACCATGCCTGACAGTAGGGATGGTGTTGACTCGGTGATGTGCAGTGTTAGGCTTGCACCGGATGTAACGCTTTGAATTTAGACCAAAATGTTTAATTTTTGTCTCGGCTGACCACAACACTTTTCTCCACGTCCCGGCAGGATCATTAAGATGCTTTTTTCATAAACTCCATGCGAGCATTTAGATGCATCTTTTTCAAGTAATGGCTTCCTTCTTGCCACCTGTCCATAGAGGCCAGCTTTGTGAAGGAAACAGGATATTGTTGATTGATGAACATTGACCCCCATCTCAAACATAGAGCCTTGAAGATCTTTTGAAGTCATTGATGGATTTGCAGTGACATTCCAAACCAGTTTACTGCTTTTCCAGCTGCTGAGTTTGGATAGGTTACCTGAGCTAGGTAGACTATGGGTGGTATGATACATCTTCCACTTCTTAATGATGGATTTCTCCATACCCAAAGGGATAATGAGTGACTTTTAAATCTTCTGATAACCCTCTCCTGAACGGTGCTTCTCCACCACTTCATGTCTGACATCTTTGGAAAACTCTGGTCTTCATGTTTGCCTTGTTGGTTGACCGAGTGAGTTTCACCTTAAAACACCTAAGATCTGTGGGAGAGCTAAATTTTTAAGTTTAACCACTGATTACGTACAGGTAAAACCTATTACACTAATTTTTTTTAACCTTTCAAACAAATAATTTGCTCTTGAAGCGATTTTGGGTTAATTCGGCAAAGGGTTTGAATACTTGTGCAACTGAGAATCATCCGATTTTTCTCTGTTTATCAAACTTATTCACATTTTATCTGCAATTTTTTTTTATCGCTTTATCACTTTGGTGTAGTTTGTTAAGACTATAATGTGAAATTTAATTTGAAAGCATCATGAAATAAGCTCAGGTTCTTCAGTTGTGCATCAAAGTGTGAAAACTTTTGCAGGCCGCTGTACTTCTGCCCTTTGATGAGAACTTCGAAAAGCATGCCAGCAGTGGTCATCATTGCGTTTCAGGTTCTGGCTTCAAACCTTGTTTTCGTTGCATCTCCCGAACAGGATCATTTTTCTTTAATCTCGATAAAATGATGATAGATATCTGAGAGGTTGAAGGTTGAGGTTCTTTGATTTGGGACTTAGACCCGAAAAAGTCAGAGATCTTCTGCCGTCTCATTTTCTCTGCAAACCAAATTTTAATCATTTCACGACTGATTTTTTTGAATCCCAATGAACATATCATAGTTAACGAGTCTCCTTTTTTTTCAGTTGTGCTCATAAAACTGCAGAGTGCAGGGTGTTTCAAAAGTCTGGAATTATCGGAAATATTTTCGATTTTTCATGTTTTTTGAGACAATGCCTTTGAGGTGGATAGGATGTCGTGGACTGATAGAATGGCCCCCAATGTCATCTAGATTTAACGCCACTTGACTTGTTTTTATTTGAGGACACCTGAAATTGGTGGCTTGTTACGATTGAAGATTTATGGAATGAAATCGCAAACGAATGTGTTAAAATCAATATCAATGTTAAGAAACCTACACCTAAGAATAGAATTGATGATATGTGCACGCATGTCGGTGGCTCGAAATTTGAGCAATTATTACAATGAGGTAGTCAAACCAGAACGGCACTCGGTGGAGCGCATACCTCTTCGAGGCTGACCAATTTACATTTTGTGTCCCACTGATCGGCTGAATCTACATCCGGACCTTGACCAAAATCTAATTGGCTCGTTCTTGTCACCTACCAACTCGGCTATCGTGTTTTGTCATCACTTCCACAACTTTTTGAGATGTCGTGCTATATATTATTTTCGGCCCCATCTCTCAATGGTGAAGAATCACTTTAAAAATACTAGCGGTCGGATCTTCACTAAAATCTCATCAATTTGTCCTTCTCATACACCCATCATGTCCACCAAGTTTTGTCCAAATCTGTCCATAACATTTTGAGATATGTTCACAGACAGACAGACAGGGGTGAAAACATAACCTCCGTCAACATTAGGTGACGGAGGTAAAAAATATCCCGATGATTCTGCACTTTTGGAACGCCCGGTACAATAACCTCTGAAATGTCTCTATTTCACCAGTAGTTGTGCATTTGCAGCTGGATAGCTTGGGATCACCGCAGGCTTTTTTTGATCCCAGTTATATCGTACTCTTGAGCATGCAGATTATTTATCAGGTGTGTTGCCCTTCTTTTAGTTTACCTTGCAGTGCATGGGTCTGATAGCGTATAGTGGGCATACGAGGGAAGGGTAATGTTCGTTTCATGATGGAAGGTACATGGGGGGTTTTTCGGTACTGTATTGGGTTTGTGGGTGCTGAGGAGGTTTGGTGGCTGCTTGAAAGGCCGGTGTTGTCACGCACTGCATGGCTGCCCTCAAGGTTGCCCCTCTCTTTTCCCTCCCCGTACCAGCACCCCTCCCTCCAACCCCACACCTCTCGCTCTCGCCGTCGCCCTCCCTTTTACAATGTTTTCCCTGTGCCCCTTTTCAAGGAGGTTCTGTGTACGCAGCTCCCCCGGCTAGTGCCTTCATCCCCCTGTACCCACGACAATGTGCCGTTGTGTGAGCCGTGCTGTACAAACGGTGTTCTAACCCTTGCACATTGAAGCTAGCACACGGTCCATTTTGCCGCAGTCGGCTGGAGTGTGTAATCCCATAGCACAGTGCAAGTTGTGGGTCACCCGAACTATTGTGGCTGTTTTCATTTCAGAGATTACTCGAGCACACCACTTTTCCACTTCCCAACAGTTGTTCACGGTCGAAGGAAGTGGCAGGTCGTGGATGATTTTAAGATCCGTGGACATCATTTTTCGTTGCATACCAGCGAAAGTCATCTTTAACGATCCAGGCTAGGTTAAAATATCCTGCTGCAAGAGCAGACACGATAACATGAAAATGCCGAGTTCCTTCAACCCTCTCTTAAAGCCCGCATGGCAGCCTTATCGGTTATAGGGGGTCCCATAAAATAATATATGACACGACTGTCTTCCCTTGCTTCATTTTCAACCCCGTTCTTTGTTCCCTGCCTTTTAATCTTTGTGCTTTGTTTCTTTGTTTCTTTCATGCCGGTCGTCACTTCTGATGCGAAAGCAACGAACGTTGTGTGCCGAACATAAATGAGGTTCGTGGACATGGCACGGCATGTTCTCATGGTAATTCATCAATCGGCGTTTGATATTTGAGGAAATGCGACAAAACGCTTCTTGGCTTTGGGAGCGTTCCCCCGTGCAAGTCCTGCTCGTCGTACGGTTCTTCACATGATTGTCTCAATTAAGACCTGAATTGTGGACTTATTAGAAACCGCCTTGCGAGCAGCTAAGTAATCATCGGTACGATTGTTGATAATGGCTTCTTTTCACAAGCCTTTTTGATGATAGAAGCGACTTTTTTCTTTTCCTCCTCGAAAAGTGCCCTCGCTCGAGCGCACACTGTACCGGACGCGGCTAACGCGCATCCTGGCTCGTAATCCTTTCCAGGTGAACGACAGGTAGCTATTTTGCGGTGGGCCAAGCGTGGCCAGTGTAGTGAGGTAAACAGGGCCTGCTGGTTATTTAAGAGGACGATGAACCGAGGAAGGGCGGATACGAAGCAATCGAAAGGGGTGCTTTTAGTGTCTCGGGTCCTGGGAATTGGGTTGCCGTAATTGTGCCACTAGTGGATTGTGGCGGGTTAGTGTGCGGTCCAAAGAAAGACTTGCACATCCATTTCTGGTAACCATGGCATCGTACAGTAAGCAAACAATTGCCTGGGAAGGCTTTGGCGGACGCTTGCATCTTTGATCATTGAAAAGCTGTTTTTTTTTCTTTTTCTTGTCTGGAGATGTCTGAGATACCTGGTTGTAGGTGTGGTGTTTTTTTTTTTTTTGTTTGTTCTCTTTGAAACGCTCTAAAACCGTTACCTGCCTTCACTTTGAAAGTGTTGCGGCAAAGTGTCAGTGAGTGAATGGAAGCCGGATAAAACAATATACGAAAGGTGTGTGATTCGAAGGTGGCCCGAGTCCCCAGCCACCTCCCCCTTTTTTCCACTCTTACCCACTCGTTCCACAGAGTGAGACGTTGTTCAAAGCTAATGAGTACCATGATCCTGCTTTCATGGTTTGCACACTACAATGGGGGGGGGGGCGGGGGGGTTATTTTATTTTAAACAAAACACAACAATTCAAAGCGGGTGGTTTATGAGTACCGAGCAGAAGCATCGCTCGCTGAGCTTTGTTTTCATTGGTTTTGATCTTTTCACCACCCGTCCCCACATTCTTCACCCCATTCCCGTTCCCACAGTTCAGCAATCTAGCTTGGAGCTCAAGGCCGGCGAGGCCACCGATCATCGCTCTCATTCTCAGCTTTCCTTTTTACACTCCCACATGTTGCTTGCTGCTGCTTACACTCGTAGCCAGGGACATGCCCAGCGAGCCATGAGACAAGTTGTTGACTTGTGCATAGTTGAGTGCTTAAAACGTATCCATTGCTCAAGAGCAGACAAGGCAAATGCGCCAGCCTTTCCTCTGCTGCCGGCATGCAATGCGTGCTCACTTCAAGCCGAACCAAACCGAGAAGTGCGGTGATGGTGTGTAATGTTTTTTTGTTTTTTATTAAATATGGATATATATATATATATGTATTTTTTATTTATTTATTTTATCGGAAAAATATGAGCACGCAACAAGATGCCGTATGCCGAACAAGTAAAATCATTGTAGTCGTATCTGTAAAAGATAAGCCGCAAAAAGTTTTATGCAGTGTGTTTTTTAGAAGATGCAAAATATAACAGACAACATTCATTCCATTTCATCTATCTATAATTCCAGCAATCGTGTGTGTGTGTGTGTGTGTGTGTGTGTGTGTGTCTGTCTGTCTGCGACCGCCGTTTCTCGACAACCACCGGTCCGATCTGATTGAAACTTGCTAGGAATATTGCCGGGGACCCGTGGATGTGCCTTTTCAAGGTTTGATATCGATCGGATCAGCGGTTCCCAAGTTACGGCCATTTTATTGCTTTTTTCAGTGTTGGAAAGGTGTATATATATCGGAGCTGAAGTGTCTGTCGTTCCACCTTATCACCTTATCGTGCCATTTTTTCCCAAAGATATCTCAGAATAACGATAACAGCATATTAATAATAATAATAATAGCACAATAATTGGCAGTAATAAAAAGAATAATGTGATACAATGACCAATGTCTGTCAACCAATAACGACCTATATATTGTCTGTCAACCAATAATGACCAATAACGTCTGTCAACCAATGACAGGACACGGTGCTATGACGTCACAATTAATGTTTATTATTATTATTATTATTTTTTTTTTGCACGATTGACGTCACAATTCTTCTTCTTCGTTTGGTATGACATCACAATCGACGCTGGGGACCTGAGTATGTGCCTTTTCAAGGTTTGATATCGTTCTTCATCCATTTCAGCTGTTTCCCAAGTGTTTCCCAAGGTTTGAAAGCTGTTTTTTTCCCCAAGGTTTGAATTAATTGTTGTGCTTGGTAGACATTTGTGAATACATTACAGATAAAGGGGCGAGAGAGGGGGGCAAGAGAGGGGAGGGAGAGAGGGGAGGGAGAGAGGTGGGGCGACACTCGGGGGGCGAGAGAGAGGGGGCGTCACATTTCTTCTTCTTCTTCGTTTGATATGATGTCACAATTGACGCTGGGGACCTGAGTATGTTTCCCAGGTGTTTCCCAAGTTATGGCCATTTATGATACGGTTGGTCCGATCTAATTGAAACAATGCCCCAATCCAGTCGTCGTTTACGAGAGCGAAGGAACGAAGCTGCACATACTGGCACGCACCTACGGGCCGCACTAGTAATAAAAAAATAGACACAAATGTAGACCGTTTCATTAATGGCAGGTGACTTCTCCTCAATGCTGGTGTCCATGTAAACAACGAACCGTGGAGTGAAAGGTAATTAAGTTTGTCTCAACATGGTGTCACATGGTAACCTTTCCTCATGTATGAAACTAAGAATAGCAGAAGAGCTAGGTGTCAGCCATGGGACAGAAGTGTATTTGGGCCTCTGTGAGAGTTGGGGGATGGTTACTCAGGTGGGGCAGAGGGATGGGAAAGGATGAGTAATAGTAAAGGGAAGATTGAGGAAGAGAGGAGATAGGAATAGGGGATGAAATAGGGAGGTAAAAGGTGGCTACTGGATTGCGAGGTCTGGAGAGGTTGAGTGGATCAGCCATGGGGAAAGTTGACAATCTGGGGATATAAAGAGTATGAGGTTAGGCAGGGGAGTTAGATGTAGGTAGAGATGATTCCTCCAGCTTTGTGTCATCGTTGTGTGCACTGAATTAGTAAATTGATTGATACAGTTCTCTGAGGATAACCCCCACTGCTTCCTCCGTCAAGGCACCTCCTGCAGGTCCATGTAGTGGCGTGTCAACTGTCGACGCTGATCCCCAACGTCCAAGCTGGTTGTCATCATCACTTGCAAACTTGGTGCTTCAACCATACTGCCAGCCATTAAAGCCTGCTTGCCTACCACAATGTCTTTCTTATGATTATTATTCTTCTCCTCTTCCTCCTCTTCCTTTTATAAGGTGTGAGGTCCGATGGCACCAAGCTTCTGCCCTGCCTGGACCATGATACTCCTCCACCTCCCTCTGACCTCAACCAACTCCTTCCATTATCCAACCACCCCGAGCTTACTGATATCCCACGTCACATAATCCTCCCATCTGAAATGCAGTGGGCCTCTTTTCCTCTTACCTTGCTCCCTCAACCTATCGGCTCTCTTTGCCGTTCTCTCTTCCCCCATCCGCACCGAGTGTCCAGCCCATCTCATCCGGCATTTCACCAATCACCCAGTCAAGCTTATCTGCATGCCAATCTCCTCCCTCAGTTAATCCAACATTTTTCTATCCACCCTCTTCACTCCCGCAATCCTCCTGACCCAGCTGTTTTCACAAAACTGCAGCCTCTGTTGGTGTCTCTCTGTCAGTGCTACCGTCTCCAGGCCATAAAGGTAGGCTGGTGTTACACACGACATCAGAACCTTCCCTTTCAATTTCCTTGCTCTCTTTATGTCTGCCATTACTCTCTCCCACTCTTTTCCATGCATTCACACCCACCTGATTCCTCCTCTGCACCTCTGCCTCGGAATTACCGTCTCCGGTCACTGTTCCTGCCAGATATTCAAACCTATTTCCCTGCCTGATCTCCTTCTCCTTTAAGCTAATATTCATTTATTTTCTCTGCTGCCCGACCCACATCACCTCCGTCTTCTCTTCTCCATACTCATCTTCAGGCCATGTTTCTCAAATTCCTCATTCCACTCCCCCAGTACTTCCTGCATCTCCCAGCCACTCTCCACCACAACAGCCAGATCATCCGCATACAACATCCTCCCGATATGACCCCTCAAGCTCACCTTCCTTATTACCAGCTCCTTCACCATAATAAACATGATTGGGCTGAGAGAGAGCTTCTCTGCCAAAAAAAACCCGATTTGACACTGAACTCAGACATCCCATGACCAACCAACACTCTTCCCTTCGTATCCTTTTACAGCCCTTCCACAAACTTAACTTCTGCTTATGGCGGTCCCACCCATCTCAGTGTTGGCACAGTGTCGCAGACCTTCTCCAAGTCCACAAATCCCTATACTATCTCACCTTGCACCTCCAATCTGTTCTTCACCATTTTTCTCAGCATGAACATCCCATCTGCCATCCCTCTACCCTTTCAAAACCATCGCTGCTCTTCTTTGATCTCCATCTTCACACTCTTCCTTATCTTCCTGTACAGAATCCTCTGCAATACCTTCGTGACGTGACTTGGGAGCGTAATGCCCCTGTACTTACCTGGATCTTGAACATCTCCTTTCCCCTTCCATATCAGCACAATTGACCCTGTCCTCCACTCCTCTGGAATTGAACCCTCTCACAAACATATATTCAACGGCCTCTTTGTCCAAGTGCCTCCAATTTCTCCCACTGCAATTATCATTTCTGTGCACACCTCATCATTGTTTGTTCTTCAATGCCTACCACACTTCCTCCTCTGTGATCTCCACCAAATCCACTTTCCCCTGTACATGACACTCTATGTAGCTCCAGCTCACCGTTGCTTCCTTCCTGGTTCAACAGCTCATTGAAATATCCTTCTAAACACCTTCAACACCGCCTCCTTCTCTGTCACTAGCTCCCACCACCATCCTTACTCACCTGCCTCCCACTCCACCCTTCACGTCATTACCATCCTAATCCCTGTCATGAACCAATTTATATATCATCTTCCTCCTACCATCCTCTTCCAACTTGTTGTACACCTCCTCTTCCATATCATTCTTCACCTTATCCACAGCTCTCCTTGCTGATTTCTTCTTCTGCCCATGCAGGTGTAGCAACTCTGCTTCCAGCTGCCTCTCTCTATCCTTGATTTTTTTTCTCCAAACCTCCTTCCTTTCATCAACTGCCTACGCTACCTCCTCCGTCTACCATACCTGACTTCTATGCCTCGACGATGCACCCTTTCCTGATGTCCTTCCACACAAAGGTTCTGCAATTCCCCTGAATGCCTCTCCATACTTCTTCCACTCCTCCTCCAAACCTTCCACTTCTTCGCTAAGTTGATCACACCTGGCCCTCATGCTCTTCTTGGACTCCATGATGATGCTTCCCCAGCACTTCCCCCACCTAATAATCTTCGAACCTCTGCTCTTAACCTCCCTCCTTTTCTCCATCCATACCACAAACACCACAGGCCTGTGCTGGGTGGTATAACGTGCTCTCCCGCCACTGACGTACAATCCTTAACCCTCCACAACTGTTGCTTCCTCACCACCACCAAATCCAGTTCTGTTCCATGTTGTCCACTCCGATAGTTAATCTTGTTGCTTTCCCGCTTTTGAAAGAATGAACCAACTATGGCCATCCCATTCCTCGCTACCAGCTACACCAGCTCTTGACCCTCTCTATTCCTTGTTCCCCAACCAAATTTACCAAAACATTCCTCTTCACCCTGCTCCCTTCCTGCAATCCCTTCCTTCCGCTACTCCCATGCGCGCATTAAAGTCCCCCCCACAATGCACAGCGTCGCATCCAGCCCGACCATTCCCATCATACTCTCCAGTGTGTCCCTAAATTCCTGCTTCTCCGCCATAGTCCTTCCACTTTGAGGCCCATATACCGACAACACGCACCATTTGCCTCTGTACCACCAACCATGCTGTAACTCTCCGTCCTTCGCATCTTTTCACTCTGACCACTTACTTGCTGATCTCTTCCGATACTATTATTGTCACGCCATTACTCTTTCCATCCCCACCCGTGTGTGCCTGCGAGACCAACAGTTATTCAAAGCTGCAATCCCTTCCTGTAAGCCTGTCTATCCTTACCTCCTCCTTTATATGATTCTAACTTCCCCTTACTTGATAACCTCTGTCCATCCCAACTGGGCTTTTTGAGCTGAGCCCGTGGCCACTTGTACGATGCTCAAGGCACTGGTTGCTCCACACTGCAGAGGGAGGGGGACGGATTGCTGACCCCCCTTTGTTGCCTCATTCCTTGCAGCATCTGTTTTTCGCTTGCTCTTTTTGTTCTTCACATCCCACCCTCTGAGTCCTCCACTCTTTGTGGGTACATCAGGTCCTCGGCATTAGGTAAATTTTTGTGTCTTGTGTCTGTTTTTTTAAGTGCTTGTCGGGAGTTGTGCCCTTGTGGAGATATAAATTTGTGTAGTTATTTCTTTCTTTCTTTCTTTCTTTCTTGTTGCTGTCATTGTTGGTGGTTTATTGAAATTCCAGTGTTTAAATTGGCTTGTGGAGATGTTTCTTTCTTTTCTGTCATTGAGGATAATAATTTGGGAAAGGAGATTGCACGGAGTTCCCACACATGGTAACATCCACCCAATCACCGTTCGGCCATTTTTTGCCATTGCCATCCTTGGCTTGGAGTCACTCATGCGATACTTGCCATTGGGAGCAAGGATTTGAACCTTGTTCATGGGGGAAAACATAAATTATATTTGGATGATCAAAAAGTCAATTCTCCAACTTGATCATCACCATGATGCCACTGCTCCATGAACTTCACTGGGATCCCTAATAAGCTCATGCAGCATTTTAACAGCTATAATGATGGACTCATTGCCGCAGTCAGTGGTGGGGAGCTCAATCCCACAGATAGCGGTGGGAGCACACTCTGGTTTTGTGACGATGACCTTGCCATTGTGGCCTTCAAACGTAGTGGATGCCCAGTAGGGGTTGTAATGGAGCTTAATGGCCAGTGACGTCATGAAGACTCCCAGTTTGAAGACGCCCAACTCACTTTTTTAATCTTTTATTTCCCACAAATTGGAGCTCTCCTGTTTTGCGATATCCATTGCATTGGACAATGCATCCATATGTTGGGTTTTATTTATTTATTTTTTCTGATGTAACCCCTGGCAACTCAGCTGCATCATTTTTTCTGGGAGCACAGCAATGCCGCCGATGCATTTCCCCCCGTTACCTATAAGCGGGAACTCATTTTGTCGACCTTGAACCAATGACAGGCTGCGTCAACCCACCTGGTGTTAATTGAATGGCACGGCAGGGGCTTGAACTCAAGACCCGAAGACCTTAAACCAGCCATCTTTACCGTTAAGCTAACACCAGGCCCGTGTAACGGGTGACGCTTGTTGTTGACAGGTCGTGCGGTAATGCGACTCGATCCGTGGTATTACTGTACGCAACTAGAGGGTTGACATACACATATGAGGGTACTCACAAGTATATATATATATATATATATATATATATATATATATATATATATATATATATATATATATATATATATATATATATATATATAGGATTTTGCTTTCATCAATATAGCACGTGTGTATCACGTGTGAGGTTGCAGCGGAAAGCGAATCATTGGTTGACCACTTAGTGGCTAACTTCCCCTGATGTGGGTTTAGTAACTGCATTACCAAGACCAGCGGAGTACCCATCCCATGGCAATCTTGTTCCGAGGGTGCAACACATTCTTCTGAGACATCCTTTTGTCTGGGCGGTGTATAAGCAACGGACCGCTGCTTTGATCGTTCCAGAAAATAAAACAAATAACCTGGGTACATGAAGCAAAACCATGCGTATTGCTTATGTCCATTACAGTACAGCGTGGTTATATCGTTCAGATAATTACTATTGCACCCACTCTCTCCCCCACAGGTAGAAAATGACAAGGTGGGCGCAGGTATAAAAACCCCAGACACCGTTCACTCAGACTGTTGTTGATCTCATGCACTCGTCCATCCTTTTCAAAACCATTCACACCGTTTGTGCGCATTTCTCCGTGACATACACTTCTTACCATATTGTGCACTCATCCTCCGAAGAATGTCTCGCAGTTCCATTACACACACGCACAATTTATATGACAGCAAAATTTGATTATTTATTTAGTTACCGAAGCATATTGTAAAGGTCTTGGGTTTTTGTCAACCACTTGTGACACTCTCTATCATTACGCCCTCGGGATCACCGAACCTTCTCAAGTTAGGGCTGATTTGAAACTGTAGGTGCAAACGATCATGTGACCCGGTTCACACCTAAACCCAGCGGTTGTTGCTATGCTGGCGGGATCTTCCCGCCAAGATGTCTGAACGAGATGGCATCCTCACGCTTTTCTTTAACGATTTAATGGGAAGAATAATTGAGGTGGCAATTTACACAAGCACACGTATGTTCAAGAAATTGTAATTCTCGAGACTGGAGGCACAACTCTGACGGAAGACCACCTGTAACATGCACCTTTCTGTGTGATAACCTGCTCTACGATGGCCACAGATCCGGACACGTGGAGGTGATTTGGTCAGGAATGATAGAATGGCAAAATAATAAAGTACAATGCTGGGACAAGAGTAAAAGGGAAGGGTGGAGAATGTGAATTTGTAGTCGAGTTCAACTTCTTCTCTGAAATAAAAGATTCTATTGTCCGTAGGTGACAATTTTAATCTCGTGAAACATTTCAGTGATTTTTGAGTAGGGTTGGCGTCATGAATTCAAAGAAAGCAAATGTGTTTCGGAGGATTTAAAGATGTAATTAATGTAATTTGTTTTTCATTTCTTCTGGCAAAAAGATTAAGAAACATATTGGATCTGAGGCAGGAAAACAAGGTTTTTTATTATTTTTTTTGACCAGGTGGTTTTTGGCTGCAGAAGAAACCTGCGAAGCGTGAGATAAGTACATACACTTGTAGATGACAAGAGTGCCGAAACAGTTATGACTATATTCCACTGCATACATGACGGATGTACTCGCAGCTATCTATCAATGTGTTTGAGGTGCGTGTGTATGGACATATTTGCAATGATTGAAGTTCTTCAACCTGAACAAATGCCATGACGATACCGTCACGACGACTCGATGACTGTAAACCCAGAAGGGCCTTTAACAGTGTGAAGATGTCAAAGTCAAATGCTGCCACCAAGCAGACGAAAAGCAAAGTTACTGACTAGTTTTGCCCTTATTTGGGCTCGTCAGGGCAACTCATCGCTGTTCCATCCACTTAGTGACTTTGAGACATCATGACGGTATCGTCACGGCGTTTGTCCACGTCGGAGAATTTCAGTAATTGCATCTGTTGAACTCCTGACTATGTATATATATACACACACACATATATATACACACACACATATATATACACACACACATATATATATACACTGCTCCCATGCCCTTCGAGCTGAAGAAAGTTGCATAAAGCAACCAAGAAAAGCTACAAAGGTAAGCACTTTGCTGTTTCAAGCTCCACTTGAGTTCCTTTCCAGCTGCAGACATTCACAAGTAGTACATACAATCATACATGTATGTGTCTTGGAGCATTGTGAGTATTATCATTCATGCAATGTTTTGAGCCCACCCCACCCCCCTTTGTTTGCTATAAATATGTACACAGATCTACCATTTGTGTACATATTTATTACCTCCACCATGGAAGGTGAAGGAGTTTATGTTTTTCATAACTGTTTGCTGATTTCCAAAAAAAAATAATCCCCTTTCTGTCTGTCTGTTTTTTTTGTTTGTCTGTTTGTTACTTACTAAATCTAAAGATTTCGTAAGTATATTGATGACTTCCGTTTCTGTTTGTTTGTTTGTGTGTTTGTTTGTTTGTTTGTAAGCACGATAACGCGAGAACGGAAGGAGCTACCAATGTCAAATTACACCACGTGATCCAGGAGGGTGATGGCTAGTGCTGATTAGATTTTGGTCAAAATCGGTCAAAGGTCAAGGTCATAGTGAGGTCAAACATCCAAAGCATTCGATTTTTGATGGTTTGGTACAGAATCATCATAGAAACTTCTGGTTTGCATCGCTACTTTCTCTAGAGACAGCTTTTATTAGACAAGGTCAGAGGTCAAGTTGACGATTTCGTAAGTACCAGTCTATGACTGCTTGTTTGTTTGTTCGTGTGCAGAATATCTGAAAAAGTTGTGGGTGGATCCGGATGAAATGTGGACAGGTTGGGTGCGTGACAAGGATGAACTCATTTGATTTTGGTGAAGATCCGGATCCACTACTAGAAGTTTTTTTAAGTGATTCTTCACCATTGAGAGATAGCGCTAAACTAATATATAGCACGATATCTCAAAAAGTTTTTGACATATTTGGTTGAAACGTTTACAGGTTTGGGTGTGTCAGGTCAGGTCAGGTATGGGAGCATGTGCCAGAACAGCGCGTCGCTGCGTCCACTTTCCGCCGGTACTCCAGGGGCCTCCGTCTGGCCATCCCCCAGGCAGATGCCAGGCCCATCCCCATCTCCTTGAGATGATGGTCAACCTGCTGCAACCATGAGGCACGTGGTCGGCCCACTGGCCTCCTCCACTCATGAGACTCCCTCGCTGAGAGAATCTGGTGAGCAGGATCAGCGTCAGGAAAACGAGCCACATGTCCATACAGCCGCAGCTGACGCTCACGGACTATGCAGGTAACAAATCTCATCCGAGTCTCTCTCAGCAACCGCTCGTTGGACACAAAATCCGACCAGCGATAGCCAAGGATTCTTCGAAGAGACCTGGTACCAAAGGAATTAAGTCTCCATCTCAGATCCTTGGTCAAAGTCCAAGTCTCGCACCCATAGAGCAAGACTGGAAGTACCAAAGACCTGAAGGCTCGGACTTTCGTCCTCCCGCACAGGTACCGGCAGCGCCACACCCCATGATCCAGTGAATCCATGACTCCCCAGGCCCGACCCAGACGTCTATTGACCTCCGGCTCACAACCTGCGGAGACATGAATATCACTGCCAAGGTAAGTGAATCTATCCACGACCTCAACATCCTCACCACAAACAGACACAGACAGGACAGCAGCATCCAAGATGTCACCGAAAGCCTGGATCTTAGTTTTGACCCAAGAAATCCGTAATCCCAACGGCTCCGACTCCTCATTCAGCACCTCGAGGGCCCCCAAGAGGATGTCTAAAGTCTCCGCAAAGATGACTGCTTCATCTGCAAAATCAAGGTCCGAGATCTTGACATTGCCAAACGATGCACCGCAACTTGATCTCTTCGACATCCTCCCAAAAATCCAGTCCATACAAGTGGTGAAAAGTGTGGGGGCAAGTACACATCCCTGACGAACTCCAGTAACAACTGGAAATAAGTCAGAGATGGTACCACCACACTTCACAGCACTCTCAGTACCAGAGTAGAGTTCAGACATCAGATCGATCAGTTTCGGTGGCACCCCACGAAGACCAAGAATCCTCCAGAGGACATCCCGATTCACTGATTGGGTGTGTGACGACAACAAATTGATTCGATTTCGGTGAAGATCCGGATCTGAGTTCTATAATTTTTTCAGTGATTCTTCAACATTGAGAGATAGGGCCAAAAACGATATATTCCACGATATCTCAAAAAAGTATTGGGCCCGATATGTTCTCGTGGATCAGGCATTATGGGGTGGAGGTATGCGCTCTACCGAGTGCCCTTCTTGTTGTTCATATCACAACCTTGCTTTTCAGTCCATGCATCAAAGCATGAAAAACATGATTAGGGGTATTGGTTAATTATGCTATTCCAATAATTTTTTGCAAAAATTATTAATTACATTCTAACATATGCAATGTAGTATAAAGTTGTTGTTGTTTCATGTGCAGCCTATGGCTGCTGGGTTGCATCAATTCTGGAAGTGCATCTGTGCTGCTGATGCAACGCCCATGTTCCCAGTAAATTTGTACTCATTTTGCGAGCCTTGGAAGGATGACAGGCTGAGTCAACCCACCTGGTGTGACTTAATGACATGACTGGGGCTCAAACTCAAAACTCTAAGATCTCAAGCCATCACCTTAACCATTCAGCTAACACCAGGATTTAGTATTCAGTAAGAAATGTACCAAAACGCTAGAAAAATCCAAGTCGTGGAACATATTTTGCAATGAACCTGAAAAATTCGACCATTACATATTTGAGATATTTTTGCACTTGCAGGCGGCCACATTCGGCTCACAGGGAAATATGTTGAGAAAATGCTACACACACAAACCTCGGCAAAGCTGGTTAAATGTCACATTAAATCGACGAACGCATCAAAATGTGTATCCATCACCTCGTGACCTTTGTTCAAAGAAACCTTTCATATGTCCCCGAAACGTTACAATTGCCACTGGAAACATTGCAGTAATTTTTGGAGAAAGGAATGCAGATGTAAAGATTCCATTCGAAGGACAGGTGTTCAGGCAACATGACTTCGAGTCCTTATTTCACCTCTCCAGGTTTGATTGTCAGTGGATTTAAATCATCATTTTGTGTCCGGGTTGTTGATAGATATGTTCAACAGCCTTGGGTTTTGCTCTTCTAACTTTGAGGTGAAAGTCCTTCAAATCAGTCCAGCTGCATCACAAAGGACAGACATTTATTGGTTCTGTTTCTGGTCACTTTATTCAGTACTAGCGGCATGTGCTTACACATTGTAAGCTATAACGAACCGTGCTTCCCCATTGTCTCGGGTCGCTCACCTGCATTAATTTATTTTCATTTATCAATGTCCCCATTTATTTATTTTAATTTATTTATATTTTCATTTTCGGATGCTTTCCGATGGTTTTGTTTGTTTTTTTTTGCCGGTGTATCGGCTTCAATATCCATAGGCACTCGGAATTTCAGCTTTCTGCGTCACCCGGAAGGTCCTGAACATTAATGTCAGTCAGTCAGTGAGTGGTTAAAATAAGCTTTATATTTGAGATATTGCAGATAGTCGATCACAACCTTAGAACTCTTGATGGTCGCAACAACTTCCACTGTATGCATGGGTATCATTACAGGTGTCGTACCAGGAACAGAAAGCCAGAAGTCAGTTTCAAGGATCTTCCTCGATATCTGAGGACCTCATTTCTCCTGGATGGAATAATATTAATTTCTACAAAACTCAGCACAATTTCACATCATTGTTGAGATGTGAGAAATTACAAGAACCAAGCACAGAAGAGTCATCATTTTTTAGGTCCTCGTGGAGGATCTCTAAGTCTTACTCACGTTGTTGTTCTTCTGCTTCTTCTTGTGGACTTTTTTGTTTCACAACCTACAGTTTTCGTTGAAACTTCCTGAAACTTGCCATGTATATGCAGAAAGCCCACGCGCAGGCAGCAACCATCTCCGATTTTGGAAATTCTTCCTAGAAAAAAAGTTGACGTCATAATATCGCCGCTAATGGAAATCGCCAATACCATTATCTCTGAAACTAGGCAAAAAATTCAAATCTTGTGTTTGAATTTTGTTTGCGGGAATCAAGCCGGGCATCAGCACAGATAATTTATCGCAAACCCGATACATCACATTGACGTCATATTCGTTTTTATGACGTCATCATGAAGAGGACGAGGATCTTAGCTCATTTGAGCTTGTTTAAACCTCTCGTGGAACATTTGATCGCCAACACCAAGGTGGTCAGGGCTGCTGCAGATGGTACAGTAAGATTAACATCCTGGACAGTCATCAATCTTCTTACTCTCTACATGATTGACATGACCTGCTGATACTCAACACTTAAGTTTGTCTCTGCTGAAGCAAATCATTATGGATCAGAGGCAGTTCTTTAATTTGATCAGCCACTATAATGGAAGGCACCAACAGTCATTTGTTGAGATTGGGAGGTTTCCACGTCGAAATGAGGATCCCCATGAACTCCTTGAAACTGTCTACGCTTCAAATGCTGTTGGACACGTGCTGACTTGGGAAGTCTGGTGTAAGAGCAGTCAGAGGACACTTCTTGGGATACTTATACAGCCCTTATGGCGATGTGTTATGTCCTTGACTCAATAATCCACGGCAAGTATGTGAATCAGACGTGTGTATTCTCGTCACCCCAAGACGTGCACGCATGGACCGCTCCAATGGCGCTGTACTACAGCATACATAAGACTATCAACTGCCCCCCGCTCCCCAAAAAATAATTGACCAAATGCATGATTGAATAATTAGGGGAATCAGTACTCATTTGTCGAGAACAAATCGTGAAAATCTCGTTAACTAAACGAGTTTTCCTTCTGTCCGGTCTATAATTCAGTCGATAAATGACTTTCCTGCTAAGAAATCACATCATGCATATATACTGTACTGTCGGACCCCGCCATTTGCGGATTCGATATCCGCGGACGCCGCAAACTCATGGCTTACGACCTGCTTCGGCATTCGTGACCATGTGCTTCACATATTCGAAGTTTTGTGTGTGTGTGTGTGTGTGTGTGTGTGTGTGTGTGTGTGTGTGTGTGTGTGTGTGTGTGTGTGTGTGTGTGTGTGTGTGTGTGTGTGTGTGTGTGTGCACGCGCGCGCGGTTCTTTCATGTTTTTGTGTTTTTTTTTATTTTTGTTTTTTCACATCTGTATTCATCGTTTTTCGCAGGCATGTTCGTGGTTTTTCGCAGGATTTTTGATTTTTTTTCTCCTTCATGAATCATGAACCGTCAGGAACGTATCCCCCCTTTTTCCATTGAAACAATGCCCCACTATTTGCGGATTCGCTACTTGCGGCATTTTCCAGGAACGTATCCCCCCTTTTTCCATTGAAACAATGCCTCACTATTTTCGGATTCGCTACTTGCGGCATTTTCCAGGAACGTATCTCCCCTTGTTCCATTGAAACAATGCCCCACTATTTGCGGATTCGCTACTTGCGGCATTTTCCAGGAACGTATCCCCACTATTTGCGGATTCGCTACTTGCGGCATTTTCCAGGAACGTATCCCCCGCGAATAGCGGGGTCTGACAGTGCTGACATGACTGGGAAGTTTATCATTCAGCCAGTTATATAAGTATACATTCTCGGAATCCAGAGAGACAATTTTTCATTTCACTATCCTGCCTAAACGTAGATTTAACAATGTTCCATTAGTCTTTGAGTTTTCTTCTTTTCCCGCACCGGAAATCTCCCGACCCTGTCAACTGGCCGAGGTGTTTGTTCTGATGATGGAGAAGGCATCCGCTCATCAACAGGCAGATCGAGGGGAACAATTCGCTTAACTGTTGGCATAATCTGAATAGATATTAGCCGTCCCCCACTTTCAGCAGAACTAGTTGGAGACAGGAATCCCGAGAGTGATGGCGATAACTGATCTGACACCTGATTTTCCAACGGGCCTGTTATGCTATCATGTGAAGAATACAAAGGAGTAATCATATACCGTGGTCTTAGTTGCTCTTCCTGTGTCTTCCACACAACGCCACGCACTCCCGCGTCAGAGTTCCTCAGACTGATGACCCGAATGATAGACCCAGGAACCCAATGTTCCCCTTTTCTGAAATTCCTGGCGAGCACCGATTGACCTTGATGGAATTCTGGACGCTGTTCAAGATTGTCTAGGAACACTTTCACTTGCTGTTTTGTTTGGGTATCTCTGAGTGAACTGAATCCTGTTCTAAGTTGTCTGTTCACTCGCAGTTATGAAGGTGATTTCTCAAACAAAGCAGGTGTGTCTCTGTACGTCAATAATAATCTGTCCAACTTGTTTAATAACCAGGTTCTCCGATTTTGGTCATTTCTTTTTCCTTAAAATGACTGGCATAACGTTCTGCCAAACCGTTGGTAGCAGGTTGCCCAGGGGCAATCATGGTGTGTTCAATGTCATTCACCGCGAGAAACTCTTCGAACTCAGTACCGGTAAATTGGTCGCCGTTTTCGGTCGTGAGGTGCTTCTGCAGGTAAAATAAAAACACTGAACGCTTGATAAAGGCTTTGAATAATGTGTGTGGCCGTAATGTTCATCACGGGTATTGTTTCCAGGTCCTTTGGATATGCATCCACCGGAACCAAAAACATTTTCCCCTTGAAAGGGCCGGCAAGGTCTAAATGAAGTCATTTCCAGGGATCGGTTGGCCAACACCACGATG
Source organism: Eptatretus burgeri (assembly GCF_056783735.1). Classification (NCBI taxonomy): domain Eukaryota; kingdom Metazoa; phylum Chordata; class Myxini; order Myxiniformes; family Myxinidae; genus Eptatretus; species Eptatretus burgeri. The sequence continues at coordinate 100,457,690 of NC_140969.1, forward strand.
CTGGCTGGCTGTGGCTCCCTCGTGTAGCCTTCGCATTCTCCTGACACGCAGCGCACAATTTCACAATCCTGCACTTTTGATGTCTTTGTCGATATTTTGCCACGACAGGTACCTCTTTGGCCATTTGTTTAATTTTTATCATACCTGAATGCTCAGCATGTAAATCGGTGAGTATAATTTGCTGTAGAGATGTAGGAATAACCACACGGGAATCCCACAGCACGGTATCGTTTTCAACAGAGTTCCAGTCTTTTGTTGTGATGAGGACAAATCAAATCCTCCGGATCTTCGTTCCACCCATGTTTTGCGAAACGAAGCACCTTGCTGAGAACTGGATCTTTTTTGTTGTTGTCTTATCCGTGACAACAGCAGTACTTCACCAAGAGTACTTCAACAGTCACTTGTTCAGGGCATGTAGGACGACTCTGTGTGGGTTTTCCGAAGAGGAAATCCACGTAAACATTTTCCTTGCCTGTGATGAACTATATGCTGTAGTTGTAAGTTGCGAACAGTAAGGACCATCTCTTTATCCTTGCTGACGCTAACTATGACACGGGTTTGTGCTCGTCAAAGACAATTACCAGAGGTTTATGATCCGCCATTAGTGTGAAGTGTCTCCCCAGAATGTATTGTCGAAACTTTGGAACACCAATTACTATTCCCAATGTTTCTATCTCAATCTGGGATGAACCTTTCTCCACATCATTCAGAGTTGTCGACGCGTAGGCCGCTGGCTCTAACTTACCATGTTGACTGGTTCGGTGTCGGACTGCCTCCACACCCATGGAAGACGCATGAGTTTGAAGAACCAAATCGGCGTTCAGGTTGTAATGATTTAACATGCAACTTTAGCACAATACAGCTGTTTTGAAGGCCTGGAGGGAAGAATGGGATTGAATAGAGTGAGGGAGTTTATTCTAAAGGCAGGAAAAAAGAGGAATGAAAGAGTGAAGGTGAGCAGTGATTCGTGATTTTGGTAGTTTTACCAGTAGGGGGTTGTTGGTAGACCTTGAGCGCCCTGAGGAAATATGGTGGGGACAAATCGCAGACAGAGCGGGGGGTGGGGGGGGGGGCGAGAACGGAGAGGAGATGGAAGAAGACAAAGACCACCCACCTGCCTGTGGTGATTGAGTGAGAGGCCCAAAGACGCAGCCTCATTGTGGGAGATGCCAATGATCTGAAATGCCTTGGTTTCTACAGCGTGAAGCCAAGAAAGGTGGGAGCCAGGAGCACCAGCCCAGAGGGGAGAGCAGTACTCCATCAGGCTGTGGACAAAAGCTTTGTAAGTGGTCAGGAGCTCAGGTGGGCCGAGGAAGGACTTTGCACGACGGAGGATTCCCAGTCGGCGACTGGCTTTGCAGACGAGGTTTGAAATGTGGCTTTCCCAGGAAAGGTCATGGCAGATAGTGAGACCCAGAAGCTTGAAGGAAAGGACTTCTTCCAGAGGATTGTTAAGAAAGTAGATTGGGGGGGGGGGGGTTCCAAGCGGTCCTTTCAGAGAGACAAAGTGAGAGTGTGAGATTTGTCCAGATTGAAGAACATGTTCCACGTGTTGGGCCAGTTTGTGATTTTATCCAGATCGGCAGGGAGCGAAAAAGCTGCTGCTTGTCCGTCTGAGGGATGACAGATGGTACGGCAGAGGGTGGAGTCATCAGCAAAGAGATAATGAGGATTTTCCAGAGAGTCGGAGAGATCATTGATGAAAACCAGAAAAAGAACAGGGTCCAGAACGCTACCTTGAGGAACTCCAGCCTGGACAGGAAGAGGGGATGAAAGAACTCCTTTTAGGGCCACACTTTGGCTGTGCCAGGAGGGGAAGTTTGCGAGCCATAAGTGGAGATGGCATGGGATACCATAGGAAGAGAGTTTGGTGAGCAGGGCAGGGTACCAAAAGCATGTGATGTGTTGAGGGATATGGCTTGGATTTCCTGTCTAACATTGAGGACCTCCATCCATTGTTGGGAGAGCAGAAGCAGCATATCGAGGGTAGAGTGACCTGGTCTGAAACCCAATTGATGATCAGAAATCAAGAGATTGGAGAAGAGGAAGGATTTAATGTCTGAAGCGATGATGGATTCCATAACCTTGCTAATGATTGGGAGAAGGCTGATTGGTCTGTAGTTGCAGGGATCTGTTTTTGCACCTTTTTTATGCAGGGCAGTGATGTTAGCAGATTTCCAAGTAGATGGCAGATGACCTTGAGCAAATGAGAGGGTGAATAGAACAGAGAGAGGGTGAGCAAGAGCAGAAGAGCATGTTTTTAGGATACGTGGGCTGATGCTGTCTGGACCGATTGCAGAATCTGAGTCGAGGTTTGAAAGCAAGCTCTCCACCTTGTCAGGAGAAAAGGACACAGAGTCCAGGGACAGTTGGGTGTGACTGGGTAAGGTGGGTACAGAAAGCGACGGGTTTTGGACACAAGATTTCGATGCAAACACCGAGTTTAGGCATTCAGCCTTTTCACGTGCGGTATCAGCAGTGCGGCCATTTGAGGTAAGGGAGGGGATGGAGGGGGAACATACACCAGAAACATATTTGATTAGATGCCACCAGGATTTGGAGGAGGGAGAGAGATTTGAGAGTTCAGACTTGATATGAGAAAGATGTTGTTTTCTGGCTCTCCTGAGGGTAGATACACACTTGTTCCGAGCTTTCTGGAAGGAACTGAGATCGCCCTCAGTTGGGTTTGCTTTCCATGAGGCAAAGGCAAGTTGTTACAGGACAACTGCCTCACCACAAGCTTCAATGAACCATGGGTGGGAGGAAGGGTAGGACAACTGAAGACGAGAGGGGATAAATCTGTGCATGAGGGAGAGCAAGTTTCTTTGAAAGAATTCCCAGGATGAGTTGATGTTGGAGAAAGTAGCGATAGGAGACCAGTCTATAAGTTTGATGGCTGCATGGAGACCCTGCCAGTCGGCTTGAGTGAAATGCCAGACTCGATGGCGGTGAGGTGGTTCTCTGATAACAGCCAGAATGATATCCACTTTGACAAAGATGTGGTCAGAAGAACCGATTTGAGCGGAGGAAGAACAGCAGATATTTTCAGGGAAATTTGTCAAAATCAGATGCAGAAGAGACAGAGTACCGTTGGTTGAGATCCGGGTCGGGAAGTTGACCGATTGAGTCAGTCCCAATGAGTCTCAGAAGTCTTTTGCTGAGGTGCCATGACAGGTGAGAGAGGTACCCACACCAAGCCAACTGGCATGATGACAATTGACGTCGCCACATACGAGGAAGAGAAAGTTGGGATGAGAAGATAGAAGTTGGTCCATGTTTTTGGATAGTGAAGTGTTGATGGAGTCATCATTGTTGGGTGGACGGTACAGTACACATATAAACATGAGGTGGGAGTGGAGGTGAAGCCGTAGCCAGAGGTATTCCTCGGGGTGTGGGAGAATGAGGGCAGTTCATGGAGAGTGAGGAATAGAGTCTTTGATGAAGAAACCAACTCCTCCACAAGGACGAGGCTCAGGTCTGTCATACCGGAGGAGGGAGTAACCATGAGAGATACCTGGGATTCAGAGACGTCTTGACTGAGTAAAGTTTCTGTTAGGCAGATTATGTCTGGTTTGTCAGTAGCAACCTCTGTGGAAAGATCTGTCAGATTTGAGCGAAGCCCCCGGATATTTGAGGTCCACACTGTCAATGAAGCGGAAGGGGAGGAGGCCTTGAGTGCAGGGGAGGTATATATTATACGTCTCCAACATTTTCCCCACAACTGAAGTCAAACTAACAGGTCTATTGTTCTCCAATTCTCCTTTGAATCCTTTATTTAATAACGGGATAACATTTACTTACTCTGCAATCCCCTAGTTTCTGTCCCAATTGCAACGAATGAGCTGTTAAAGACATCCGTAAGCATCGTGCCGCTCTCGTCTCGTCTCCTCTCGTCTCCTCTCCTCCGCCGTGCCACCTTCCTCATTACTCGAGGGTGTATATTGTCTGCTCCCTGGAGTTTTTACATCAATATATTAGTTTTCCTATCTGTTTCTTTACTTCCTCCACTCCTACCTGGATCTCCTCCAAGATCGATTCTTTCACAGCTGTTGGTCATCCCCCTGGATGTTCTTGTGTAAACGTTGAAATAACATACCTATGTTTTGCTCAGTAAGCCTGCCATCTCACTCTCATCCTCTCATCACAAACCAATATCCCTGTTATTTCTCCAGGGGTGAATGCCTTGCGATTAATTTAAATATTTTTGGCCATATTCTTTCCATTCTCTCTTTTGCCTTGCCGAGTTATTTTCCGAACTAACCTCTTTTTACTCCTCGCCTGAAGTGAGTTTCATTCCAGCCCCGTTATTAGCCGCGTCTCGCGTAGCGAACGTGGCTCGAAGAGAGCTCCGCGTTGTTGTTGTTGTTGTTGTTGTCCTTCTTCTTGTGGTGAAGACAAAACCTTAAGGACCTCGGCTCTTTTATATTCAGGATCCTGATCTCCTTAAATACTAAGCACATGTACACATCCTCGCATTGAGGGTGCCTTTTGAGAGCGTCTATCATGAACTTTTAAATATATTCGGCCATTTGCTTTAAAGTTTCGAAAAGTTCACGTTAATAATTAAAGATTATTCCATTGAATGTGTTGTAATTTCGTAAATACGCGATTTTCTCGTCATGAACGAGGAGCCTCCATGACGAGTCTCGCTATTTGCTCCATCAAGGCACGTGACGAAATATCGGAAGTTGTTGTTGTTATTGCCTTTAGGACGCGGCTCTTGGACACATTTGTCCTTGTTTTATACTAAACTACAACGGCCACTCGGAAAAGTGCGTACCTCCGTCAGGCTGATTAGATTACCTTTTGTATCCCGCTGATATGCCCGATCTGGATTCGGACCTGAACTAGAATTTAACCGGCTTGCTCAGGTCACCGAACCAACTCATTGACCACGTTTCGTCCGAATCTGTGCACAACATTTTGAGATATTGTCATGTATATTGGTCTAGCCATATCTCTCAATGGTGAAGAATCATAAAAATAAAAAAAATGATATCTGTATCCAGAACTTCACCAAAATCTCATCAGTTCATCCGTGTCACACACTCAACATGTCCCCCCAAGTTTCGTCTGAATCCGTTCATACTTTTGATATATCCTGCTCACAGACAAACGTACAGACAGACGGGGGTTAAAACATCACCTCCATCCACCTTTGGTTGGCGGAGGTAATAAATGCCTTCACTGCTTATCCTAAGTAGCACTCCTTACCTCCCTGATCAACAATCCCGGTGTCGTCGTTTCTCTGGATGTACATCTCCCTGGAATATACTTACCTCGTATAACACTCCACATTTAACACGCATGACCCTGCCTTTTAAATGCAGGTCAAGTGTGAATCACTCTTATTTAAAGATGGTCTTGGGTAAGCTGTTCGTGTCGATTCCCAGCCGGTCTCAAAGTGTGGCAATCGGATTATAAGGTATGTGGGAAACGGAGGGGGAAACGAGGGCGTCATGGAGGGGGTTATTCTTGTTTATGCCATGTGATTGCATGCCATCTGTGCCCAGAAGTCAGCTGCCCCTGCTATTCTCATTCTGGCAGGTATGTGTCACCATCGTTTGCAGAAACAGATGACGATGCTCATTATTGTGATGGGTAAAAATGTGATGAGATTGTCGGTGGGGGGGGGGATCAAAATATTTGTCTGTACTTAAGAAAGATTCGACGCCGTTGTGGTTTTGAAACGGAGAATATTCACCTGGTCTGTCGACGACTCCTCTGTCGCTAATTTCTTTGCTCAGTAAGCGGGGTTTTTCTTGTTCAACCGACTCGCTTTGCCCTTGCTTTGGTATTCATTAGCCGAACACCATTTATCAAAAGTATTAGAAAAGCAAGGAGCTAAGCAGTGTTATCGATGAGCGACCGATCCATCAATTTTGGTGTCACTGTCACCGACGCGTTGTGCAATAAATTTGATCGATATTTGTGACTCAGGCCCTTCGGCAATACCCCGAGATGTACCGGTGCTCTTGAGTCGGGCGTCGGTCTGAGCAAGCCGATGCGGATGATCAACGCAACGCTGGTGCCCTTGGACCGAATTCCAAAGGACGGAGCAACACGGCGAGGTTTGTCGGAAGATGCAAAGGCCTTCGCTGCAGTGTTATGTGCAAACCTTGAAGTGCAATATTGCCCAAAATATCACGTCGAAACTCCTTTTGATGAAGCACGTGCTGATACTCGGGTGTGCGGTGAAAACGCCCGTGCAGATTGGTCGAGTTCATTCGGAGTTCGGGTGTGCTTTAGCAAATAATGTTTGTGATACAGTCGAGGAAGAAAAGGAAATGAAACTTCATTACTTGCAGTTGAAGGATCATGGCAGGTACAAAATTTCAGATGGTGTGTCCACATCCATTCCCATGATTTAACAGAGCTTTGTCTTCTCCGACGGCAACCTGCGCTGCATGTACGTGACAGTTTGTAATGTGACTTGTAAATGCCTTTATGGCAGAGAACAGTTGAATAGATCGGCGTATGCAATGGAGAAGTCACTTTGTTCTCCACGCCGATATATCTTGATGCTTGGATCGCGTTGAAACATTTAATAATTACCTCCAACACCGTTTTCACCCCTGTCTCTCTATCTGTGAACAGGGTATCTCAAAAGGTTCTAGATGGATTCGGATGAAACTTGGTGGACACGCTGGGTGTGTGACGAGGACAAATTGCTTCGATTTTTGTGAAGATCCGAATCCGGATCTGGATACGAGAATTATTTAATTTCTAAAGTAATTCTTCACCGTTGAGAGATGGGGCCAAAAACGATATAGTCCTGTATAGCATGATATTTCAAAAATGTGTTGGGCCTGATATGTTCTCGTGGATCAGGCATTACGTGGCGGAGGTTTGCGCCCTACTGAGTGCCCTTCTTGTTGATTCTGTTTTCTCCCAAGATAATAATAATAATAATAATAATAATAATAATAATAATAATAATTCCCTTACAAGGAACTTCAATGCAGGGGGAGGCCATGAGGTCCATCAAAGCCTGCACTATGATTGCCAACCTGTGATTGTTTGTCCACGTTCTACCCTTTTAAATTCTGAGCATCAAGCAAGGAACCAGCACATACCATTTTTAAAGCCTTGGTTATGACTCAACCAGGGTTCAAACCACTGACCCCCCAGATTCATAGTGGACACTCCAACCATTACACCACCGAATGTGGTTTCGAGACCTATGCAGAAAGAGGATACGGTGGTGCGGTCATACAATGCCGGGCTATCATCCCAGAGCTCCTGGGTTCTTATATTCATCCTCGCATCAAATAATGTGGGCTGGTTATTTCGGAGCTGCCAATCACTGGGTCAGTATATATTCTGCAGTGGCAATCAAGGATTTCAGGCTGCCGATCGTTAATAATTATTTGATTTGGTTATAGATCAGATCGTGCAGGTAATCTTACGGCATGGCCCGCGAGCTGTCGTCGTACCAAAAATTGTTGAAACTCCTTCTTTCATACTCTGCTTGGTATTGAAGCATTTTTAAATTTACAAGAAGTATTCATCACATGACGTGTGATTCAGAGTTCGTGGTCTAATGGGTTAGAGGGTCCATTCGCTCTCTCTGAATCTGGGAAGTCAGCGGTTTGAACCCTGGTCTTGAAAATTGAGACGTCCTGCTTCCTTGTTTTTGACGCTCGGCATTTAGAAAGAATAGAGCGCAGACAAACAACCACAGGATACAAAACTTTATCCCTTTAAAACAAATGATTTCGAGATTTCCCCCAAAGCTACATTTCTACAAATTGTTTGTCCATGACACGAAGAAGTAGATAATTAATTGCCTTCGGACCGTCATTCTATTTTATATTGTCTGTAAATTACAAGGAATAAGTTGTGGCCATTTTCATTTTTTTCATGTGGATTTGCAGAGGATTTCGAGACATTGTTACATATGAAGTCGGCGAGGTGAGTAACAGAGCCCCCCCCCTCCCCCAATGACTGTCTGCAAAGACACTCTGCATGGCATGCAACTTCTGGTCAGGATATTAAACTCAAGGGGTCATCTGGAACCCCCCGCCGCACCCCATCCTCCATTGAAGGTGACTCATGGCAGTAGCCAGTGAGTAAGAGAAGAATCAGCTCTGCTGGCAGCTGTTTTTAATATAATTATAAAAAAAAAAACTTTTTGAATCATGTGTTTTATGTCCTTTTTTCATGAGCCCGTCTATCTGCGCAGTGGGAAACGTGCGTGCGTGTGTGTGTGTGTGTGTGTTTTTGTGTTTCCAGGACATAACCTTTATATAATTAAAGCTTTTGTCATCAAATTTTCAACAAACCTTAATTATGAGAAGGTGGAGAAAATAATTAATCATTAGGTCCAAATGTCAAAAGGCAAAGTCACCGTGAGTACAAATAGGCCTTACTCGCTCGTCCGCCGCTGTGCAGCGTGAGATGGCCGTTTTATTTATTTATTTATTTATTTTTAATCACTTCTGTGTTTCTTTATTTATTTACCATTTGAGCTTCAATGTATCTGTCCAAGCCATAACTTTTTTTTTTTTTACATTTGAGCTTTTGTCATCAAATTTTCAACAAATCTTTATGATGAGAATATGGAGAAAATAATTAATAAAATGTGCTGGTTTTTTAAAAAGTTTTTATTTTGTTAAAGCTTGTTGTATCCATCACGTTTAGTTCGAGTACAAAGTGGACGCAGACGGGCTTTGCATTTTGAGATGATTTCTGGTTTTGTTTGTGTTGGCGAGGAAGTGGCGAAGGGATGAAGTGGTGCGGCAGATTTAAGGGTAAGGGTTGCTGGTGTTGGAGGAGGTTTGTTGTTAATTATATAATATACTCGATGGTCTTATCCGAACACTTGTAATCAGCATTATTTGGGGCACGATGTCCTGCAGACATTTCCTTTGTCTGAGTCTTGGAGCCAGACTGCTTGATAACTGTTTGCACAAATAAAAAGAAGATGTTTTCAAAATGTCTTCTCTCTTGCACCAACCACAGCATCTATCTTCATAGCTCCCTGCACTTTTTGATTCAGTCCCAACATTGCTTTGGACCCACAATATAATGCTGAGTGTGTTAATTTTTGACATCCATCTTTTTATTTTTATTTTTCATACCTTGGCTGTCTATGGCAGTTGATTGTGGTCGGCCAAGAGAAGAAATGTGTGGGTTGCTTTGAAGCCATCATGCCTTGACAGACTAGTAACAGTTCAAAAGCAGAATGTACAACCATACCTGGATCTGCAGAGGAGGTCGAGTTCAAGCACGACAATTGTTCCAGGTTGAAGAAACTTGATTAATTTTTGGGTGATCGCTAGACTACCATTATTCTCAGGTTTTCCGTCTGTCTGTATGTTTGTATGTAATGGACAGCTCTGGAGTCAGAGGAGTCAACCGATTTTGATGAAACTTGACAGGTAGGTTCATACCAGGATCTAGTTGTATACTTTTGAGCACCGTTGCTATGGACGCCACCGTTGCCTAGCAACGGGACTTTGAGATTTTTGAAAAATCCTAAAAAAAACAATTTTTTCGAAAATCCAAAAACGGCTTCCGCGCTTTTATGCGCACTATAATCAACCTCTTTGTCAAAAATTTACAGCTCGATCCGTCAAAAACTGTATGGCTAGTATGCAATTATGTAGCGACCACCCATGTCGCCTTCCGGCTTGTTATATTGTTACCCCCACGGATGCGAAGCAAAAAGCAGGGTTAACCAACCGGTTCATGGCCGTCCGTCCGTCTGTCTGTAAGCACCAGTTTATGATTGAGGAACAACCGTTTTACCGTATTTTATCTCAGAATTGGTGCCGATTGTACATGTGCAGACAGGAGTGAGTTCATAGTTTTCACTCTGCCTGCCTGCCTGGTAGTCAAGAAAAATTGAAAATCATTCCAACTAGTTAACTTACTGTTTTTTTAACGATGTCATAAAGGACACAAACAACAGGCACACAGCACTAATGTAACTTCTGAAATAAGGTGGTGTAAAAGACTGCAAAAATTGCGGTAAATTCCGGAATTTATTTTGTAACGATCTTTAATATCACCATTTGATTACAATTGAAGCGTATACCTGAACACTGTCCGGGCATCGTGTTCTATGAACTCTCTAGTTGTTGGCATCGTTGGAAAGATAAGACAAACAATGTTGCATTGTCCACTTGTTATGCCCTATCCACAGTTTGCCCGGATGAATGCCACGGATTAGCATGTACGTTGAACAAAGAGTGCTGCCATGCCGAGTGTTTGGGGGGCTGCACATTACCTGGAAACCCTGCAACCTGCCTGGCGTGTCACAACTACCGATATTATGAAATATGCACACCCACTTGCCCTACTGGCACTTATCGCTTTGACGGCTGGTGCTGCGTCACCGCTAAGTTCTGTGCTATGCTGCACAATGTTTGCTTGCAAGGAGCTTCAGTTGAAGAGGCCTTGACGCATTTCCTATATGCTGTGGAGTCGCAAGATTCGAAGGATTATGACGGTGTGGAGGACGATGGAGATGGTACTCCTGGAGAACATTATCAGAGAACACAGAGTGAGCGTGATTGTGTCAAGTGGGTGCTGCATGATGGGGAGTGCAGACAAGAATGCCCATCGGGCTATGTCACAACCAACAAGACAAGGTGAGCCTTTTACTTTTTCAAAGAAAATTAATTTTAACTCTTCTTTTTCTTTCTGATCTTGTGCAGTGATATTTCTCACCGTGTCAGTGATTAACTTTTTTCACAATAAATTTATGTCGTGCTTTTTGTTTTGTCCCTCTCGTGCCGACACTGCCTGCAGCATGACGTGCGAGCGCTGCCACGGCCTTTGTCCCAAGGTTTGCTATGTGGGCAACAAAATCATCGACTCTGTTACTGCTGCTCAAGAACTGCACGGCTGCACCGTCGTTCATGGCAATTTGATCATCAACATTCGTGGAGGCAGTAAGAGACAGTCGTACATTTGGATGGAATAAGCGGAATGATTGGCATTTCTTGGAATAAAGATGTATTTTGGAGCTACTTGCCCACCATTTATTTACATCAATGTAGTATCATAGCTGTTAAAGTGATTTGGATTGTCACGTTTCAGTTGATGCATTCGCTGCCACAGAAAGGGGGTGGGAATGGCAGGGAGTGGGAATGGTAGGGGGTGGGGGGGGGGTGAAGGTTCTCAGCAAGTTTTTTTTCAAGTTTTTTATTTATTTTTAAAACATTAAAAAAAAACGTCAACTCCAGATTGTGAGACTTTGGGATCACCACGTGATCTCTGATTATAGCGTGTCAACTCGAGGTAGCACAGTGGGTGCAACTCTTTAGATATTCCAAATTCCACCTCTCTCGCCAAAACACTTCACTTAAAAACACTATACAACAGATCACAACAGTATTACTGGAGTTATACATCAGTGAACGACAATAACACTATAATCTTACTTCATTTCATTACAGTATCACTGCAGTTTCACTCACCTCACCACAATATATATATATATATATATATATATATATATATATATATATATATATATATATATATATATATATATATATATATATATATATATTTATTTTTGAACCTTCTCGGGCACATCCTCAGAACAACCATCAATTTACAAATCATTGTGTCAATGCGTTTAGGAGTGCGTATAAACTTTTATAAACACAAACAAACCCACAAGCCAAATTATACATACTGTAGTACATGATACTATATTTAATGTATTCCAACTGCACTCTACTGTCCACTACTGCAGTAACTACAAAATTGTACACCACGGTAGTACTGTAGTTAATATAATGTTACTACGATTAACTGTATTACTGTGTCGCTCACTCTTACCTGGGGAGTCTGGGAAGTCGGCGGTTCTAACCCCGGTTGAGTCGTACCAAAGACTCTAGAAATGGTACGTGCTGCTTACTTGCTTGACATTCAGGATTTATAAGGATAGATCACGTACAAACATCCTGAGGTTGGTAGTACCAGCACAGGCTTTGATGAGCCTAATGATGTTTCTTATAGCGGAACTCGTACATTTTTTTATTAAAAAAAAATATACATTTATATATATAAATATATATATATATATATATATATATATATATATATATATATATTCTCAATAGCTTTATAATATACACACATTCAATAGCTTGAGCATTCAATCATACACAATGGAGGCTTTTATGAGGGTTTACAAACAATGACAACAAAGGGTCTCCATTGTGTTTCCTGCTCGACCAAACGTTCAGGAAATGCCATACAGACTACAAGGGCGCTCGGTAGAGCACATACCTCCGGCACGTAATGCCTGATCCACGAGAACATATTGGGCCCAATACATTTTTGAAATATCATTTTTGGCCCCATCTTTCAATGGTGAAGAATCACTTTTTAAAATTCTAGTAGTCGGATCCGGATCCGGATCCGGATCGTCACCAAAATCGAATTGGTGCGTCCTTGTCACACACCAAACCTGTCCACAAAATTTCATCTGGGTCCGTCCACAACCTTTTTGAGATATCCTGCACACAAACAAACAAACAGACAAACAGACAGGGGTGCAAACATAACCCCTTTCACCTTCAGTGGAGGAGGTAACAAGAGGAGAACTTGGACGTTAGTGTTCTTGTTCTTGAGTATGGCAGCTTAGCTGCCGGGGTAGCTATCATTTCTCGGAAGCGCAACTGTGTCGCTGATGCACACCCCTCTACCAGTACACACTGGTACTCATTTCGCCGACCTCGGAAGGATGACAGACTGAGTCAACCTCCTGGTGTGTTAATTCAGCGGCCTAACGGGGCTTGAACTCAGGACCCCAGGATCCCAGGCCACCACCCGAACCACTAAGCCAACACCAGGCTCACGTGGACGTTAGGAAGACGAGGGTTTTTCATTCAGAGAGTATTTCATGCATGCAAAGGTAGTGGTAGCAGGAACAGTAGATACTGTGTGTTAAATCTAGAATTAGACACGTACCCTCTGTTCCACCCACCCCATTGAAATTCGTCAATAAACCGATCGATTTCATGAATGTTTCATTCATGGAGCGTGGCTACGATGGGTGACACGGCCTCCACTGTGTTTATTTATGTATCTAGTTTCTTGAATTCCCCCCAGGTAGGCAAAATGACCTCCTCCTGTATCGACTGTATCACCCTTGAATACCCCCCAACCCAACATGTTCTTTCTGCCGTTGATTAATGTTGTTATATCAATGAAGGATTTTTAATTGCCATTACTGCAAAATAGAGTAAACTCTTATTGATGGATTTTTTTTTATTACAAATATATATGAATATAATATTGTGTTTATTTCTTTTGATTCTGAAATAGGATTAAAAAAACAAACAAACAAACAATACAACAACAAATATATATATATATATATATATATATATATATATATATATATATATATATATATATATATATATATATATATATATATATAAATATACATACATAGTTGAGGCTCTTGTACGAGTTAGTATTAGTACACTGAACGGATCAGGACGTAGCAGGACAAAAGGAACAGGAGAGAGAGGGGGAAACACCAACAAGCAGAGTTGAAGAACAAGATAAAGGGAGACAGACAAACAGTGGGTGTGGGGAAGAATGGGGGGCAGGAGAGGATGCATTGGGTGGACAAGATGAATACAGAAGGAAACTCTCAGGAGGGAAAAACTGGAAATTTCTAAGGATGGATTGGGGTGGGGGATGAGGGTTAACGAGGGTAGAAAAGATCATGGTTTGGGGTTGGAGACGATCTGAGGTGGTGGTGAACAGCACTGTCTTGAAGACCTGGAGGGAAGAAATGAGATTGAAGAGAATGTGGATGTTGGTTCCACAGGCAGGAAAAAAAGGAAATGACATGCATGATATAAAAAGAGGAACGATATGTATAATAACGATATATACGATATAGACAATATATACAATAATTCCCCATGCAATAACACTCATTAAACTTTGGGACAGTATCGATGAACAAGAAAAATGAGAGACCCCAAAAGTGCTCGTTTCTTCTCCTCCTTCTCCTTCTTCTCCTCCTCTTTCTCCTCCTCCGCACCAATCTACTGCATTTTATAGTGGTAAGGTGAAAACTGATCAAAATTTTAATAGCTTGAAGGGATGACAGGAAAAGTACACAAAACTGCATTTCTTTGTAAAGTTTTGGAAGGGATCAGAGTTGTGGGCGGGACTACGACTTCAATCAGCCTGATGGGGGCGCGGCCGCTCGACACATTTGCCCAAGGGCCAATCAGACCGATATTGCTGTGGTTAACGGTGGAATATTATCAACCCTGATTGTGCAGGACAGTCACGGGGCCTACCGACAGCCACAACACTAATTTCTATAAAGTATGTACGATTTAGAATGATCGTCTATAAAGTATGTAAGTACCAATATAATGTGAGCACGTCAATAAAGTTTGCACCACAAAATTAGGAAATCAGTCGTATAACATCTTGTGTGTGTATGTGTATATATATATATATATATATATATATATATATATATATATATATATATATATATATATATCTATATATATATATATACACATACACCGAAGACCCTGAAAGACCCTTGGGACCCCCAGAACCCCTAAAAGCTTTTAAAACCCCAAAGACCGTTTAAACCTATAAGACCTGGAAGACCATTTCTACGCCTAAGACCCTCAAGACACCTACGACCTTTAATACCCCTAAGACCCTTCAAGACCCTTAATATCCCTGATATCCTTTAAGACCTTAAATACCTCAAAGACCCTTCATACGCTGCAGACCCTTTAAGACCCTTAATCCCCCTAAAACCCTTGTACACCCTTAAGACATGGAAGACCCTTAAGACCACAAATACTCTTAAGACCTTTGAAGATCCCTAAGACCCTTTATACTCCTAAGAGCCTTCAGACCCCTAAGACCCCCAAGTTCCTTGACACCCCTCAGACCCCCACATACCCTTAAGACCCCCAAGACCCTTTCGACACTTAAGACTCCTTCAGATCCCCTCACGGCCCTTTAGACCTTTCATACCCTTTATACCTTGACACACCTTCAGTTCCTTTAGTCCCCTTTGACCTCAATGCCGTTTAGACCCCTTATACCCCTCATCCAAATTTTAGGCAGCTTAGACCACTTGATGTTTTTTTCGACCTTTTTACATGCTTGAGAGATGAGACACTTTTGACCCCTTCAAAATAAACAATATTGGAATATACCCTTCTGAACTTTCGACTATCTAGAACTTATTAGGCAAACAGCACACAAACATCGATAGATTTCTTGCAAAATACAGACGATACTTCTTATCAGGGAGTAATGTCCAAACTTGACCCACCCATTGGGTGGGTACTCTGCTAGTAGTTGATAAAGGTGCTCTTGTCACATACTCTTGGCAAAACACTTGAGTCACTCAATTATCTTCAGCAAAGATTGTTCTCCATTTTAGATTTCCTTTCTGTACTCATATCATTCCACCCAAAAAGGAGTGGGTGGTGGGACGGGCGGTGGAATGTGCGTGTTTAATACAACACAAATCGAAAGAGTAAAAAAAAAAATTCTGTGCAATAACAATTAAATTCTCTGGCATGTAAACACATTTCTAAAAAGAAGTAAAGAAACGAGTCAAAAAACGTTAAAAAAAAAAAAAATGAAAAAGGATGTCGGGATGTCGTTGTGTCTTGTGTATGGACAACCATGATTCAAAGAAAGATGTAGGGCTGGTTTCACATCATCATTTCTCATGACCATCCCGGCCTTGTTTAAATACTTTATGAGGAACATCCCGACATCCATTTTCAATTTTTAAAAATGCTTTTATTACTTGTTAAAAGAGCAACAATATGTATGTATACATGCACAGCGTATTACAAGAAGAACAATAAATATAAAAAGTTAAAATTCCTCTTTTTATAAAAATCACTCACTCTCTCACTCTCACTCTCACTCTCACTCTCACTCTCACTCTCACTCTCTCTCACTCTCTCTCACTCTCACTCTCACTCTCTCTCTCACTGTCTCTCTCTCTCTCTCTCTCTCTCTCTCTCTCTCTCTCTCTCTCACTCTCTCTCACTCTCTCTCACTCTCTCACTCTCTCTCACTCTCTCTCTCTCTCACTCTCACTCACTCTCTCTCTCTCTCTCATTTTCTCTCTCTCTCTCATTTTCTCTCTCTCTCTCTCTCATTTTCTCTCTCTCTCTCATTTTCTCTCTCTCTCTCTCTCTCACTCTCTCTCTCTCTCACTCCCTCCCTCGCTCTCTCGCTCTCTCGCTCTCTCTCTCCCTCCCTCTCTCACTCTCTCACTCTCTCTCTCTCTCTCTCGCTCTCTCGCTCTCTCGCTCTCTCACTCTCTCACTCTCTCACTCTCTCACTCTCTCACTCACTCACTCTCTCACTCTCTCACTCTCTCACTCCTCTCACTCCTCTCACTCCTCTCACTCTTTCACTCTCTCACTCCTCTCACTCTCTAACTCTCTCACTCTCTCACGCTCTCACTCTCCCATGCTCTCACTCTCTCACTCTCTCACTCTCTCTTTCACTCCTCTCACTCCTCCCACTCCTCTCACTCTTTCACTCTCTCACTCTCTCACGCTCTCACTCTCTCACTCCCTCACTCCCTCACTCCCTCCTCACTCCCTCTAAAGTAGGGTTTGAAAGGCTGGTCTTTTAACATGACTGTGTGTTCACTGTGGTCTATTTTTTGAGGATAAAAAACCTCAAGAAAAGCATTTTCCATATAAGAGTAATTAAACGTCTTCTATTGTAATTGTAGATGATGACTTGCAAACCGAGCCTCAAGTTCGGCGTACAGAAACGTTTTTTTTCTCAATAACAATAAATCCAAGGTGCAGGGAGGTGAAATTCACTGCACGTGATGTGTAACGTGCGCAGAATAAAACAAGTGTTCATTTACGTCTGTGGGATGTCGAATAAACAAAGAAGATACAAGCACACTTGACGCTAGGCCGAGGCTTCAGACATCGGCATGCTCACGAGGCTATACCTCCATAATGAAACGTCCCAGAAGATAAAGAAAACAGGGTCATATCCTATCTTTCAGTCTCCTTGTATATTTCAAATAAAATAACTCCAACCCCTCATTTTTGACAGGCTTTTATACTCGTGTGTATATTTTCTATTTCATATTGTTTTAACCCTTTGAATCAATCGCTTTAGCTAAGCTAATCATTGTCATACTTGCTAATGCTTTCCCCATCATTGTTGTAGACAACATCGCTGCTGAACTTGAGGCAAACATGGGCCTTATCGAGGAGGTTACAGGATGCATCAAGATCAAGCGCTCTTATGCACTTCTCTCACTTATGTTCTTTCAAAATCTGCGCTCCATCCATGGCACCATGTGTGGGTGAGGAAAATTAATCCCAGGGACTTCTGTTTCCCACTTGAGATTTTCGTTATAGTGATGTATTATATTTGTGAGTCAAACAGACATGTTCTTAGACACCTCAAAGTGCAGTTTTCATCATTTACATTCTACGTTGAACTCAACTTGAACGAAACCATTTCATTTGCAGACTGCTGGTGTACTTCCTTTTGCAGTTTTTGCAGAATGACATTCAAAGCCTTCCCACAATTTTTTGATATATTTTTATCCTGAGATCATTTCTGATGTAATTATCCAGGAGATAGCACTGTGGTTTCGATAAGGATAGGGCAATTAAATATATGCACATGGTATTCATTCTGAGATGTATGGCTGCACATTTAAGAGTGATGCTCATTGTATTGGGGGTTTCATCATGACACCTGTGAGCGAGCGACCAGGTGGATATAAAATTTTCCAAGTCATCGATATAATTGCATGGCATTCTGACGTGAGTGTATAGGGACATTGATAGTGTTACGGATCTGGGGTTCGAGGCTTGCCATGAGGGGAAGCACTCGGGTCCTTCCCCAATGCCCGGTCCTGAGGTCGCCAGGCACAGATAATTCTGCACGCCGACGGGTTGCAAAGCAACCACAAATGCTGATTGGTACTGCCAATTCTGGCAGCATTACACTAATCTGTGTGATACCTTACCTGTGGATGGCCTTACCAAGAGGGGTCATGTGCCCTTGATGTGTACTTCCGTGGGACTTAACCGTATCAGGTGCAGCCAAGCGGAGCTGCCAAGTATGTACCGGCTAATAAGAGCCAAATCAGTGGGGTAGAACTACCCAGGTAAACTACGTGTGGACGATGCTGTACCAATGGAGGAAAAGACAAAACAAGGTGCATACATTTATAATCAGGGCAATTTATTTCAAAGCAAGCGCATGGAAAGGTCGTTTAGCATAATAATAATAAAGGGGTTTATTAAGCAATGTGTACAGCAGGAGAAAGCAAGGATTGATGAGGTGCGGCAAAAGAAATACAGTTATTTACAAAAGGGAACTCACAGGGCAGAGCTAAACCGAAATTAACTTCTGCAATGTTCTCTATAATCTCACGTAACAGGTGCCATCAGACACACACACCTGAGGAAACCAGAAAGCAAGAGAGATGAGAGAAAGTTTGAGGTGTGAACGACCTCTAGAATATCTGGCATGGTCGATGGACTAACACAACCCAGTCGCTTCGGAGGGGGGAGGAGGGAAGAAAACCTGGAGTGTTTATGGTGCATGAGAGGGGGGGAGGGGTGCAAAATTTGGTGTGGGAGGGGGGGGTTCAAAATTAGGTGAAATGAGATGCAAATGTAATGCAGAAGAGGGAGAGTGAAGAGGTCCGTATCTGCAGCTGCTCTTTTAGCTTTGTTTGTCTCCAGCAGACGAGACAGTAGATGGGAGAGACAAGACGAGCGAGATTATAGCTTAACGTGGCATGTGAGAAAGTCTGTACACTATGTGTAATTACTACGTCTATTGTTGGTCTCGTGTTGCATCTACTCAGCACTTTGCTCCAGGTCTGGACCCTCCTCCTTTCCCCTCGCTCCGCTCTTCAGGTCTGGACCCTCCTCCTTGAACAGCCCTCTGCACGCAGAAGCAGCCGCTTCACACCCTGGAGAAGATTCTCTCACCTCTTGTAGAGACTGACTGGCTCAAGACTGACTGGCTCAAGACTACTGCTCAGACTCACTGGTGAAGACCATTGTGGAGATTGACTGGCGAAGACTACTGGCTCAGAGTATTTTTCGCAGATTTTATATAGAGCCTGGATGAAGGAGGAGCCACAGGACAGATCAAAATGCTCTGTAAGCATAGCCGAGCGCTCCCATTGGCATGCAGATGCCTCCCCGATAAGTAGCCCTGTCCACGAGTGTCCACAGCCGAAGATGACCTCATTCACCCCTGAACCTCAGCATGCGATGGGGCTCCAAAGTTATCATGGGCTGTAGGTTTTTGGGAGTGCTCTCCGGCCGTGAACGTGCGCTGGGCTTCGACTGAGGGTCACTATTTAGCGGAGCACCAGGGCCACTCAGACAACATTGGGTGGACCCCAGCACATTCTTGCGCTCTGATGTACTTGCCAATCTGTTCCGACCTCAAGCATCCATCATGGTGGGTCTAGTCCATTGTTCCCTGACATCCTTAAGCGACTGTGGTTAGCATCCGGGGTACTGACTGGTTGCGGAGTTTTGCAGCGGTTGTTGTGAGGTCGGGGAAGCACTGTGGCATTTCTGGTGAAGAGGTTGAGCATAGGTTATTGTGGGGATTTTTAGGAAGGTGTTGTGGTGGTCGTATGAAGGTTGTAGCATTGTGGTTCGAGTACTGAGGCATCTGAAATGAAACGTCTGTTGGAGAATGGCGTGCAGTTTGAATGGGACTGCTGCAGCATATGTTCATGAGACTCTCGATTGACGTCACCATTCGGTCTGTGGCGTGCATGCTTATTTGAAGGGGAGGTCGTGTGTGCAAAGTAAATTAAAATAGATGAATGGAATGAAAGACCTAGCTAAAAGCCCTCGCCATGCATTTTTCCCCATTAACCCACCAGACATAAGGGAAGGGCTATGTGAAACGGATACGAATGAAATAACTGCTTGGGGACCACTATATGTTTGGGTGCATTTGTCTCGAGGAGTGGCATTTTCGCAGAACTGCTACAATAGCAACAGCTTGATTTTAGCAGTTGTCACTCTCTCTTGGACAAATTGTTCGATCAGATTCTAAAACATGATGGCATTGCACTGCAAGCTGCAATGTCTCTGCACAGATTGATTATTTTATCCAGTTGCTAATGATCGTGTGTGTATATCTCTGAGTGTATATGTGTGTTTATGTATGTATTTCCATTCTCCCAGGTTGACAGTCATACTACAGATGTGAAAATTAGGCCACAGGAAATTATACTGGACATGTTAAAGTTTGACAGAGCTGCCATAAGCTAATTTTGACACCCCGTACACATTATTTTGAAATGTATTTTGAATGGGATCCAAGGGGAAGGTGATATTCAAGAGAATGAAGCAATGGAAAGTATGAGTAGGCCTTGTGTCTAACTATATCACCAACACATGGAACGCAAAATCATATAAAACTTGTATGTGTCTCAAATGTACACGATTAGATGCTGTGTGCGTGCGTGCGTGCGTGCGTGCGTGCGCGTGCATATCTATGTTTCACATGCAAGGCGATGTATCAATGCGTGCGCCGTCCGTTGGAATAATGTTAAGTTGGAGGAACCATCTGTCGGTGCTTTTTGTTGGTGGATGTTAAAGGTCTCATATTATCTTTCGTGGAGAGTAGGTGAGTTATCCCCAGCACACCGAACAAATTCAAACCTCCTGCCACCTTCAGTCAAATGTCAGACCTGGTCAGCCAGTTTCTTAAATTATAATTTAATTATAATAATTAAATTTATTATAATTTCTTTAAATAATTTCTTAAATTATAATAATTATTAGAGCCAAAACCATTTTGTGGCCGACCCCATACAAAGGTGGGAATAATTGAGACAATTGTCAGTGACGTCATGATGATGGCTGTAGGTTGGAGAACTGATATCAAATATGTCAGTTCTCCGACCATAAGCATCGTTATGACATCAATGTCACGACGAGCTTCTTACAAACACTTGGTGGCACCTGGAGCTTTTAAACCAGGAATTGTAACTCTCTCGCTGTGCCATTGTAATACAGGAAGATGTTGCAGCGATTTGTTTGTGGTTCACAGATCACGTGCTAATTATATCTCTGCCACCGAAGGTGGACAGAGCTTATGTTGTCACACCTGTTTGTCTGTCTGTCTGTGTCTGTTTGTACGGCTGTTTGTTTTTAAGCAGGATATCTCAAAAAGTTACGTACGGATTCGTATGAAACTTGGTGGACAGGTGTGGGTGTGTGACAAGGACGAATTGATTTGATTTCAGTGCGGATCCGGATCCGGATATGAGAATTAAAAATTTTTAAAAAAGTGATTCTTCACCATTGAGAGCGAGTTTCACTCGGAGAGCAAAAACAATCTCCATAAGGACTCTGAATGATGGTCTTCCACAAGGGCTTGCCAAACCTTCTGTGGAGTGTTTCGGGGTCCCAGTGGGTGTCCTAATGTGAGTGGGAGGTTTAAAAAAAAAAAAAATTCCTCAATCAAATTATAATTTTGAGTTTCGATCCGTACAAAGCTGCTCTCGATCCGGATGTAACGTCAGAATGGCATTTCTATTCGTTTACCCCAGGAGTCTTTATAACATTGTATTTTATTATATTAATGACAACAGTATTAATTTGTGATTGGAATGATTCTGTTTGTAATGAAAATATCGAGAGATTGAGTTTAAAGGAGAAGGAAATGATTAACAGAGAAAATTAGATGATTCTCAGTTGCATAAATTTTTACACCCTTTTCCTAATTAAGCCTAAATCACTTCAGCAGCAAATTATTTGTTTGAAAGTTTACAAAATAAGTATAATAGGTTTCACCTGGATGTAATCAATGGTTTAACTTTAAAATTAAGCTCCCTTACTTGTCTAAGGAGTTTTAAGGTACAACTCACTTGGTCAACCAACAAGGCAAACATGAAGACCAAGGAGTTTTCCAAAGATGTCAGACATGAAGTGGTGGAGAAGCACCATTCAGGAGAGGGTTATAAGAATATTTCATTCACTCATTATCCCTATGAGTACGGAGAAATCCATCACTAAGAAGTGGTAGACGTATCATACCACCCAGACTCCACGCAGATCAGGTCGCCCATCCGAACTCAGCAGCCGAGCAAGCAGGAAACTGGTTCGGGATGTCACTGTAAATCCATCAATGACTTCAAAAGATCTTCAAGGCTCTATGTCTGAGATGAGGATCAGTGTTCATCAATCAACAATTTCCTGTTCGCTTCACAAAGTTCGCCTCTATGGACGGGTGGCAAGAAAAAAGCCATTACTGAAGTGCCGCATCTAAAAGCTCGTACGGAGTTTGCAAAAAAGCATCTTAAAGACACTGCAGGGACGTGGAGAAAAGTGTTGTGGTCAGATGAGACAAAAGTTGAACATTTTCGTCTAAATTCAATGCGTTACATCCGGTGCAAGTCTAACACTGCACATCACCGAGTCAACACTATTCCTATTGTCAAGCACGGTAGTGGCAGCATCATGTTATGGGCCCACTTTTTATCAGCAGGGACTGGCAAGCTTATCAGGATAGAAGGGACAATGGTCGGTGCAAAGTTCAGGAGAATCTTTGATTAAAACCTGGTCGAGTCAGCTATGAATGTGAAACTAGTAGGAGATTCATATTTCAGCAGGACAATGATCCGAAGCACAAAGTTGAAGCCACACTGGAGCGACTGAATAAGAAGGAAATAAATGTTGTTGAGTGGTCCAGTCAAAGTCCTAACTTGAACCCAATTGAACATTTATGGTGAGACTTGAAGACTGCAGTCCATCGACGATCCCCCATCAGACTTGGCAGAACTAGAGCAATTTTCACATGAAGAATGGACAAAGATTTCATCATCTCACTGTGCAAGGATGATAGAGACCTAACCCAAAAACACTCATAGCAGTCATTGCTGCATTGCACCAAGCGCTCACCTGAATAGCTTTACAACCAGTGAATTTTGATTTGCACGTGTATTTTTTGCAGGTATTCCTGACAGGTAACCTCCTTCAACTATAACAGTGTTTCGTTTGATCTCTTCAGTTATAAATAAAATTCGAATTTAATTTGGAAAAATTGTTTCTACTTAATTTGTTGTACATTTAAACGCGGCGGTGGTCGGCGGTTGAATACTTACTTTTGTAGGTCACCGTATGCGGAGTGCATCGCCACACTCAAATAATTTTCTTCTATCTGTTGTGGCTTTTATTTCCGTCATGCACGGCAGATTACGTACGTTGTTGTTGCTCTTGAGCCACTCGGGTTAATTGAGAGTGGAACGCGTGGAGCTTGTTTACGTAGCTTCAGCCACGTCGTTGTGACAATCTCGTTTTCTGTTTAATTAATTTTATTTTCACCTCTCCCTTAGGAACTACTCATTTTACGTGCTTGACAATCGAAACTTGCAGCAGCTTTGGAACTGGGATCACCACAACCTGACCATTCACAGAGGAAAGATGTTCTTCCACTTAAACCCCAAGCTCTGCCTCTCTGAGATCTACCGTATGGAAGAGGTGACGGGAAGTAAGGGTCGTCAAGCACAGAGTGACATTTCACTGAAGACCAACGGCGACCAGGCATCATGTGCGTAACATAGCAAACTCACGACACCTGCTTTTCATTTTGAAGCCCTTTTTGGAACCATGTTAGTTTTTGCTGCACATCGGTTCACTACTCAACTGTAATGCACTCGATGTTTCAAAGTGGCCAAGGTGACTGTGGCTCACCAACACATCTAATGGAAGTCATGTCAAGTATCCAAGTTTTTTTTTCTTCCTGATTTAATGGGTTGGAAGCACTTCAGGTTGTCCTACCCCTTGACACATTGCTGCATAGACTTACATCCACGTGTGCTAGGTAACGTGTTGTGTGCATCAAGAGATTTTGCTTTGTTAATGTTGCTGAATTTGCAACACACACACACACACACACACACACACACACACACACACACACACACACACACACACACACACACACACACACACACACACACACACACACACACACACACACACACACACACACACAGTGTGATAAAGGGAGGAAACACTGATGCGAGCAAGTGGGATGGTTGGGTTAGGAATTGTGGTTCCGTAGACGGGAGACGCAAGGGATAAAAGAGTTGAGGTGTGCACTCAGCCTGGATTTTGGAAGTTTAACCAGGAGCGGTTTACTGGAAAATGCATGCATCCTGGAGTAGATAGGATGTCTCGGAGGACTGAGAGAGCAGAGGGAGCAGTGTTGGGGAATACATGATAGAAAACAGATCACCGAGCAGCCTGCGATGTGAGAGTAACAGAGCTTCTGCTTCAGCTTCAACGTGGGAGATTTTAATAATTTATAAGCACAAATTCAAGGAGGAACAGATGTGATGCTGGGGCACCACCCAGCACCCCATAGGGGATAGCAGTACTCCATTGAACTACAGACAAAGGCCTTGTAGACTGTGAGTAGTTCTGATTTTCCAATGAGAGATTTTTTGATCGATGAAGGATGCCCAATCTGCGGGTAGCTTCGGACACCAGGCTTGCTATGCCGGTCGGCCGAGGAAAGATCATGGCTGATGGTGAGGCCGAGAAATTCGAGAGACTGAACCCTCTTCCAGTATCTGACATTTGAAATAGCGCGGTGGATTCCAGAGCTATAGGGTGAGACTGATATTTTTCTAGGATTGAAGGATGTGTTCCATGTATCAGATCAGTGTCGAATCATTTCCAGATCAACACAGAGATGCAGCTCCAGTCTGCCACGCAATGTGATCGTATCATATGACATCATATGCGAAAAATAGGAAGACATAGTTTCCCAGAACAAGAAACTTACATCCGTGTTGGAGTTTACGTAAATTTACCTTTTATATCTAATTTCTTCATACATTGTTCCACCGTCCCTTTTCTGCGTTTTTTTTTCAAATCTTGTATGTGATTCACTTTTTATTCACGACATATTGATGCTATTTTAGTTTGCTCAGCCACCTCACTCTTCGTTCCTGAGGTTTTTTTTCTCAAAACAGGTTGGATTTCTTGACAACTATTGTGAGTCATCAATGCTCCCGTTGTTTCTGGTTGTGCTGCATCTCAAAAAGTGCTCGTCTTGTTGTTGCTGTTTATGGATTTATTTCAATCATGGCCTCCGCCGGTTATCTTTGGCAGGTGAGAGCACTATCTTGAACTTCACCGAAATCCTGACGTCCAATGACAAGATTATCTTGCGATGGCAGCCCTACCGGCCTCCCGACTACCGTGATCTGCTCGGCTTTGTGGTTTTCTACAAGGAAGCGTGAGGAATAACACCACAGTGCAATGTCTTGTCTTCACACAACTACTTAATAATTATAATCTTCTGTGCAATATGAACGATGTATGCATTTTTGGCTTTCACAGCCGAACAAAGACTGAATCATTTGTTTTTTTTTTCTTCTTTAGGCAGTCTACCTCCATCGTTCTACTTATATTTAACTGTTGACGTAAAAGCTATTGACTGCTTTTTTCGGGGTAACGTTCAAGTTGTTCCCATTACTCGAACATGGCGCTTTGTTATGTTTTGTCCTCCGTTGCTGTGATTCACTATTTCGAAAATCCAAACTTTTGAGTGTGGGCCATTTGTCAGAACAATTTTAAAACTAAATTTTGATGACTTTTCTTGTGGTTTTCAAGTCTGGACACTGGAAACACCCACTGTCTTTAGGAGCAGCCTGAGGAGAGAGAGAGAGAGAGAGAGAGGGAGAGAGGGAGAGAGAGAGAGAGAGAGAGAGAGAGAGAGAGAGAGAGAGAGAGATAGAGAGAGAGAGAGAGAGAGAGAGAGAGAGAGAGAGAGAGAGAGAGAGAGAGAGAGAGAGAGAGAGAGACAGAGAGAGAGAGACAGAGAGAGAGAGACAGAGAGAGAGACAGAGAGAGAGACAGAGATAGAGACAGAGAGAGAGACAGAGAGAGAGACAGAGAGAGAGAGAGAGAGAGAGAGAGAGAGAGAGAGAGAGAGAGAGAGAGAGAGAGAGAGAGAGAGAGAGAGAGAGAGAGAGAGAGAGAGAGAGAGAGAGAGAGAGATGATATTGGAGGAGGTGGGGCAAATTTATTTTGTGCCATGGCTAATAATCCCCCCTATCGGCAGCAGCATCAGTAAACCACTTGCACTGTGGTGGCATGAAAATCTCAAGTCGTCTCCCCCTCGTTTTAACCATCTTCCAGCAGCTGCACATAAACTACGTCTAACCATGCATAAACCATCTCCCACCGGCCAGGCGCATAAACCACCACCAGCCGCGCATAAACCATGTCCCACCAACCACGCATAAATCAGCTCTACATGTGCATAAACATTCACCCACCGGCTGCTTGCTTAACACAGTTTTAAAACCATCTTCCACCAGCCATGCATAAACCACCTCCAGCCACACACGAACCACCTCCCAAAATCTGCGCACATGAAACGGTTTCAAAACCATCTCCCACCAACCGTGCAGAAACCATCCCCCGCCACCAATGGTCACACTACCCACCCCTCCTCCATCGACCCACAACCCCTGAAAGGCTGCTTATGTGCAGCGTGTCCTGGGCCTCATTCTTTCTTCTCGTCCTGCTGCCTTGACCTGCTGTGATTCTTTGTGCTCGTGGACTTTTTGCGCTCATTGTTCGATCATGGGTCCTAAGCGTACGATTAGTGCGGGAGATGTTTCTGCTCCCAAGAGGCAGAAAAAAACGTCATGAGCTTGAGCTGGAAAGTGGAGCTGCTTGACCAACTATCAAGAGGTGAGAGTGCGGCCTCTGCGGGTAGGCACTATGGCGTGAACAAGTCTCTTGTGTGCTGCATCACGAAAAACAAGAAGGCGATTCATGAAAATGTTGGGGCTAATGCAGTAACCAGCACCAAAGTTGTTGCCCAGGTCAGGAACGTTCACATCGAAGCGATGGAGAAGACATTAAATGTGTGGGTAGAGGATGATGCCCAGAAAAATGTGCCTTTAAGTGGACCTCTGATTCATGAAAAGGCAAAGTGCATGCACGATCATCTGGCTGGAGGGGATGATGCTGCAAACATGAGTGATGTGGGTACGGGTGGTGCCACTCCCTTCCAAGCTTGCAGGTGATGGTTTGACCACTTCAAGAAGACGTACGGTCTCCACAATGTAAAGGACACAGGCGAGTGTGCCTCATCGGACCACGAGGAAGCTGAAACTTTCTCTGCTCAACTTGCGCAGCTCATCGAGGCAAAGGGGAATGTACTGGAGCAGGTCTTCAATACAGACGAGACCGGCCTTCTCTGGAAGAAAATTCCCATGAGGACTTTCATCTCGAAGCAATAGAGGACAGCATCGGGCTTCAAGGCTGCGAAGGACCGGGTGTCTCTTCTCCTCTGTGCCAACACCAAACGGGGACTGCAGGATTAAGCCAATGATGCTGTATCGTTCCCTAAACCCGCGTTCTCCCCAAAAGCAAAGATAATCAAACTCTGCCTGCAATTTGGAGGGCCAACAGAAAGGCTTGGGTAACACCTGCCATCTTTATCGATTGGTTTTACAACTGTTTCGTCCCTCAAGTGGAGAGATAACTGGCAGGAAAGAACCTCTCCTTCAGGGTTCTCCTTGTGGTGGACAACGCTCCTGGCCACCCTGAGGTGCTTAAGGTGACCCATCTCAATGTCAAGGTCATCGTCCTGCCACCCAACAACACTTCCCTGATCCAACCACTCGACCAAGGGGTAATTTCAGTGTTTAAAACAAACTACACCTGCCGCACCTTCCATCGCATCTTGGATGCTATGTAGTCCGACCCCAAGTTTACAGTCGGGAAATGTTGGGAAGGACTTCAACATAGCGCACAGCATCAGCGCCATCAAAGACTCTGGACGAAGTCAATGGCTCCATCATCATCACTTGCTGACAAAATCTATAGCCACAGACAGTCAACGACTTCAGAGGCTTTCCCGACACCCCAGAAGAGAGGCGGAAAATTGCCTGGTCGTCACGGGAGAGGAAGGCTTCGTCAATATGGAGCCTGATGAATTGGAGGAGCTCATCACCAAGCACGGTGAGGAACTGGCTGAGGAGGAGTTGGAGGCATCCTCAAAGTTTCCGGGGAGGAGGAAGAGAGCAATGAAGATGAGGAAGAGGTGGCGAAGCCCAACCTGACCGACAAGTTCCTGGGTGAGGTGTTGCAGGATATGAGGGCAGTTGCTAGCAGGTTGCAAGACGCCGATACAGTGATGTAGCGGTACCTCCGGTTCAAGAGGGGGTTTGATGATATTTCGCTGCCTTACAGAGAGCTGCATAGAAACCTGAAGTACTCAGCAACACAGCTCAAGATGACCCATTTATTTTGATGTGAATACATACCAGTACCAGAATACTGGTCCCTCCACCTCAACGCCTTTAATGCTCTAACCTTTATCCCCTTCGGTACATGACTCATCAGCATCCTCATCTGTGTCCTCTTCAGAGTAGTTCACTGAGTTCACTGGATTCTAACTGGTCGTCGTCATTGTCGTAGTCATCATCATCATCATCACATCAAAAGTTATGTCCTATAAACCTATATAAAACACAGTGTTTATTACCTCCACCACCAAAGGTGAAGGACATATGTTTTCACCCCTCTATGTCTGTGTTTGTTTGTCTGTTTGTCTGTCTGTGTGCAGGATATCTCATAAGGTTGTAGACGGATCCAGATGTAAGTTTGAAGGCAGGTTAGATGTGTGACAATTACGAACTGATTAGATTTTGGTGCAGATCCGGATCCGACTACTAGAATTTTCTAAGTGATTCTTCACCATTGAGAGATAGGACCAAAAACGATATACAGCACGATATCTCAAAAAGTTTTGGACAAATTCGGATGAAACATGGTGGACATTGTTGGGTGTGTGACAAGGGCGAATTGATTCGGTTTTGGTGAAGATCCGGATCCGGATCTCGATATGAGCATTATTTAATTTTTTAACTGATAATTATTATTCATCTATGGAGAGATCGAGCCAAAAACTATATATATAGCATGATATTTCAAATATATATTGGGCCCAATATATTTTTCTGGATTAGGCATTACGTGGCGGAGGTACGTGCTCTACCGAGTGCCCTTCCAGTTTGTGTATTTGTTTGTCCCCCTTCAATAAGAACGATTTGAGCAGGGTTTTAAATGCCAATCTTTTTTTACATGACTGTGTGTTTACTACGGTCTATTTTTTCAGGATAAAAAAAACCTCGAAAAACATTTTTCATAGAAGAGTAATTATGTCTCTTGTATTGGAATTGCAGACTGTGACTTGCAACCCGGCCTCAGGGGCGGCGTACAGAACCGTTTAAAATAAAAAAAAAATAACAATAAATACGCGGCGCAGGGAGGTGAATTTTGCTGCATGTGATGTGCAATGCTCGCAGAGTAAAAAAAAAAGTGTTCATTTACATCCATAGGATGTCTAATAAGTAAAAAAGATATTCGCACACCTGACGCTAGGCCGAGGCTTCAGAATTTGGCACGCTCACGTCTCAGTGGATGTAGTGTTTTAAAATAACGCCTTTTCTTGCTATTTAACATCATATCTTCCAGTCTCGAATATGTTGAATAAAATAATTCCAACCCATCATTTTTGACAACCTTTATGCAAGTTTAAAATAAAAATTGGAAATAGTATCTGCTGTTATTGTTGTCTTTTTATTTGTAAGCATTTTTTTAACCCTCTCCTTGGGGTCCGATTTGTTATCTTGCCAAAACGAAGTTTTTGCAAGATATGTTAGTCAGCTTGTATGTTTTTTTTTTTTTTTGTTTGTTTGTCTGTAATCACGTATAAAAAATTCTGCAGAGCACAGTTATCATTGGAAATTTTTGTAACTTCGCATATCATAGGCCTATAGAGGTTCCTTTCAGCGCATAAAAGTTTGAAGGTCAAGGTCAAAGGTCAAGGTCACTTTGTCGCAAATCAGGGGAGTCGACTAAACCCTTATTTTTTGAGTAATTTTGATCGGATCGTCTTCAAACTTCATGGGAATATAGTTCATGGTCTGGCGCTCAGCTGATTAATTTTTGGTGGCGATTGGCCTTGACCTTCATGGTTAGCGCCTCAGGTCAAACATATTTGACCCCAAGGTCAAATTTTCAAGTTTTAGGAACCATGTCGTGTAGCACCTCAAATTGAACACCTCAATGAGTGCTTTCTAGATATGTCAAGCTTGAGACATTATGACGTCATTTGGTGACATTATGAGGCAAAAGCATATTTTTCTTGCCAAAACGAAGTTTTGCAAGATATGTTCGTCAGCTTGTATGTTTTTTTATTTATTTATTTATTTTTGTCTGTAATCACGTATAAAAAATTCTGCAGAGCACAGTTATCTTTGGAAATTTTTGTAACTTCGCATATCAGAGGCCTATAGAGGTCCCTTTCAGCGCACAAAATTTTGAAGGTCAAGGTCAAAGGTCAAGGTCACTTTGTCGCAAATCAGGGGAGTCGACGAAACCCTTATTTTTTGAGTAATTTTGATCGGATCGTCTTCAAACTTCATGGGAATATAGTTCATGGTCTGGCGCTCAGCTGATTAATTTTTTTGTTTATTATCTTGCCAAAACGAAGTTTTTGCAAGATATGTTTGTCAGCTTGTATGTTTTTTTTTTTTGTTTGTTTGTTTGTCTGTAATCACGTATAAAAAATTCTGCAGAGCACAGTTATCATCGGAAATTTTTGTAACTTCGCATATCAGAGGCCTATAGAGGTCCCTTTCAGTGTACAACATTTTGAAGGTCAAGGTCAAAGGTCAAGGTCACTTTGGCGCAAATCAGGGGAGTCGACGAAACCCTTATTTTTTCAGTAATTTTGATCGGATCGTCTTCAAACTTCATGGGAATATAGTTCATGGTCTGGCGCTCAGCTGATTAATTTTTGGTGGCGATTGGCCTTGACCTTCATGGTTAGCGCCTGAGGTCAAACATATTTGACCCCAAGGTCAAATTTTCAAGTTTTAGGAACCATATCATGTAGTACCTCAAATTGAACACCTCGATGAGTGCTTTCTAGATATGTCAAGCTTGAGACATTATGATGTCATTTGGTGACGTTATGAGGCAAATGCATATTTTTCATGGTTACTCTGTAGAACGATTCTCATCGGAATCTCTCGTAGGCAGATATTCCTCAAGGAGTCGCTCCTGGTGGATAGCAGCTCTGTTCACCTCAGTGTGACCTTAAAGAAGTCACACGTGATCACCTTTTGGCAAGATGCGGGTCACCCTGCGGGTGACATTGGTTTATTTGTTTGTTTGTTTGTCTGTCTGTCTGTCTGTTTGTTTGTCCGCACAGAACTTTCGTGTTTTTCTCCGCAACCGCTTGTCGGTTTAAGACTAAAATTTTCACCATTGGTGCGACTACTCATGTACAATGTTTTAATCATAATTATGACATCATAGGTCACGTGTTGTGGCAACAATGGTGGAAAAACAGGAAAAATTTGGACCTCAGTATCTCTGTAACCGCACAAAGCAAAAAATTGAAACTTTGTACATTGCAAGTATTAGTCATGCGGAATGAGTGTGACTTTTTTATGATGTCACAAGTCTCTTTGTTATGTCGTCATGATTGCATATGTAGGACTCAACATCCGATCAGTATGAAAATTTTTGACGGTCATCTAGGGATAAAATGGTCCACCAAACATTTTTTGATGACGTCATCGGTCATGTGATTCGGCAGCCATATTGTTTAAAAAAAAAAAATCAAAAATCAGCTTCTCTGATATGGCTGAACAGATCGAAGCAAAACTTTACACATATGCCCACCTATCCATGAGGAACAAAAGGTTCATTGGTCACATGGTTTGGCAGCCAGATTGGATTTACCCTAAAATAGTTGAAAATCATCTTCTCCAGAACAGCTGGACAGATCGAGGGGAAACTTCCCATAAATGTTCCCTGAGGCATGCTTGTACAAGGTTGTTAAGGAATAATCGATGTCACATGGTTTGGCAGCCATATTGGATTTAAGAAAGTATTAAATAATGTTTTCTCTCGAACCACTCAATCAGTCGACGTGAAACTTCACAATTGTGATCTCGTCATGATGGGGAATACATGTTTTAAATTTCAACTTGATCGGACACATGGTCTGGCAGCCAGAATTATTAAATATTTTGACGTGGGTTTTTAATTTAATTTTTATTTTTGAATAAGGATCACTTGGTTGTGCCTGGATGGGTTTGAGGGTAGAGGAGTAGTAGCTGAAATGTGAATCCTAACCAGGTTCCTCCTGATTACTTCATCTTTTCTTTTTGCTTGTTTGGGTTCCTTCTGATGACTCCAACGCAGGACTGAACCTATTTGGTCTTCTATTTGATCAGAATTGAATTTATTTTAATCCTATTCTGAATTTAATTCAATAATAAAAAAATGTCATGGGTCAGGGTCAGGTGTCCAATCAAAGTGGGGCGTCTTGGTACCCGGTCATCACTGCCAGCAGTTATAAAGTGGCAGTTCTAATTATGTCTCTTATTAATTATGTAACGTGCCAGTGCGCAAACACCACACAAAATACACAAACACAAAACAAGTCCTGGCGAGGGTCTGCAATCTCTGATTGCTCCTTTCTTTGTTAATGACCTGTCATCATGTGCATCTGTTTGTAAAATCAAAAAAAATTCTCTTATGGATCACTAACCGCTGGGAACCTATCCCCCTTTTTCCATTGAACCGCTGCCCCGACATTCGCAGATTCGACATTCACGGCATTTTCCAGGAACGTATCCCCCGCAAATGTCAGGGTCTTGCTATTTGCAAAAAAACAACACTTTTTTTGCCTCTATTATGGGTCAGTTGTCTTCTTATGTCCTTGTAATTCATACAAAAGTACATTAATGACTCCTAATATCCTTGTCCAAAATCTATTAAATGTATCAGCATCTCCTTGAGCCAGAGGCAATGTTGAACAAAAGTTGATGACATGAATGTGTGCCTGGCTATGTGGTCATATGACCGGAATTTTAGAGTGGGTTGTTTTTTTTTCTATGCAGAGTCAAGGTTCATTGAGGATCCAGAATACAAAATAGATCCTGATGTAACGGAATGACAAAAACAGTGGAAATGAGGGGTTGAGGGGGCCCACCAACAGTAAAGGGGAGAGAGGCAAATTTGGTGACCTGGAGGAAGAAAGGACATGGGGAAGAACAAAAGCAATGAAAGAGGGGATGGGGAGAAAGAGGACAAAGAGGGAGAAAGAGGAAAGGGTGTGATCAATTACTTTGGATACAGGCACAAGTTCTGAATCACGGAGATGGACGCGCTCACGAGAAAAGAACGAGAAATGAAGCAAAAAATAAACATCCACAATGGAGATGCTCGGGTCTGGGAGGATGATGGAGACAATTTGCAAATAGTGCCATTAGGCAATGTGTCGGTTTGGTGGGTTGAGATGATCGGTTTGGTCGGTTGAGACAATCGGTTTTGTGGGTTGAGATGATATAACCAGCTTCATCATCAGTCCAATGCTATGTACATGACAAACGAGCATTCCCCCGCATTTCTCATCTCATCCACGAGCTTCAACTTCTCTTAAAACAAAACAACATGGTCGCCTTGTTCTTACAATGGGCGAGATGGATTATTTGATCTCGGGCAGAATCATGGCTGCTGCAGGTTTTGTGATATGCAAACAGTCGGGTTCCAAAACTGCAAGGTATTCACATCTAATAAATTTTCATTAGTGTTGAAATTATCACTTTGATATGACCAAATCACATTTTGTGATCTCTTATTGTACTGGTACTTTCAAACTCGAGTTTTAGAGCTGCCAACATTTTATTTCTTTCTTCCAATCCATCCTTTGCCACCCACAGCCTCTATCCAAATGTGGACGAGTTTGAGGGACAAGATGCCTGCGACTCCAATGGCTGGATGTCTGTGGATGTGGACACACCGGTACTGAGCAAGCCCAGCACTCCTGGTGTCGTGGTGCAACCTGACAACTATCCCGGAACACTCATCACGCACCTGCGCCCGTGGACGCAGTATGCCATCTTTGTTCGGGCCTTTGTGTTGACGACCTCAGACGAAGGACGAGGAAACCACGGAGCAAAAAGCCGTATAATCTACGTTCGCACCAGTCAGAGTGGTGGGCACTGTTTTCTTTATGCCGATGGCATTTTTTTTCTTCAAACATTTGCTAGTCCTCATTTCCTCATTTAATTTTTGGATTATTTCAATATTTTTTAAATTACAGTATACAAAATATTGGTTCTTGGACGAGCGAGGTGACATAGGGCAAAGGGAAAAGCACTGACAGTGGTATTAAGTGGGGAAAGGTGAACGCAGCAAGCAATGAAATGACCAACAGGAAAAGAGGAAGGAGTTGGAGAGGAAACACCGTAACCTTCAAGTATGAGGAGTAGGTTTATCAGGGTAAATGGGGCAATAAATGGTTAAAGAGTAGATACGAAAGTCACGCCTTTTACTTTTCAGTTCGTAACCAAAGCGTCGTAGGAAAGCTACGCGAGATCACAATGAAAGGTTTGTATTTCCCACGCATTTAAAGTTGAGCAGCATTGTGATCACTGATCAGTCACGTGACAACATAGGCTGTTTGCATTGTGTTTGTTCAGCAGGCAACACGTGCTGCAGTAGTTGGAATTTGCATGGCAATGGCCATGATGAGACGTGCACTTGAGTAAACACAACAGTCAAAGGGCATTTCTGATTATTATTCTGAGATAGGACCCTCAGTCAGAACAGTGTGTGGCAATTAGGGGGTGGGCAGGGGAAGTGAGGAGTGGTCAAGTGTGTGTCGTAGACGCTAAAGGCAGAAACTTATGTCGATCCACATTTGGATCGATCCTTCCCCTCCTCACTATTGTGTTGATGCGGCATTAACTTAACAGCCAATCAACGCTGCAGATCTCCATCCTTGGGCAGATGCAGTGCATGCTGTTCACCCAGTGGTGGATGCACACAAGCCAGAGCACTTTAAATTTGAACACCTGCACTGATGGGCCTTTCAGCCGAATGTTACACAGCGTTAGGAGAGGAGATTGGGGCCATACTCTGCACAGGGCATTGTTGCTGCTTAAGCAGTCTCCTTGGCTATTGGGCACAATCCTGGAATGTTCGCCACTCCGACACAGGATACCAGCATGCTGGCACTCATTTTGTCGACCTCAGAAGGATGACAGGTCGAGTTAACCACACCTAGTATTAATTCAACAGCTGAGCGAGATTTGAACTCAGGACCCCAGGATCCAAATCCCGCCACCCTAACCATTAAGCGAACACCAGGCCAACAGCGTTAGATACATTGAGAATGTATCTTAGATACCTCATTAGATTGCGTTAGATACCTCATGATATACTGGAAATTGCCACCTGGTATCCTACATATACATTATGTTGTTATACTTTCATGAGGATTAAGGCATTACCAAGGAGAAACAATTAATTTTTGCTGTCTATGTTTTTTTTTTGTCCCAGCCCCAACACCCCCGCAGGATGTTGTTACAATTTCCATCTCTACAAACCATTTAATAGTTCAATGGAACCCACCTGCCAGTCCAAATGGAAATTCTACTTACTACATATTACGCTGGAAAAGACAATTCGAGGACCAGGAGCTCTTGTATATAAACTACTGTAGACCTGGTACGTGAAAACCAAGAACATCTATACAGGTATATAACAGGATTGCAAAAAGGTGTGGAGTATGAATATGTTATTATTCTATTACACAATTCAAGAGTTCCGATGTTTGAGTCCTGGCTGCAATTCTGCTGTGTAACAAGGTTGCCTTGTACGTATTAAGTATACCGATACGTCAATGCCTCAATTCAACGATTGAGCCGCCCTCTACAGATTTTCTTTGCTGTATGTTTCTCCCTCGTCTAAAACTGCTTTTGCCTTCCATCAACAAGCAAAGTATGTAACTTGTTATCATTAGATGGCACCACCTTTCAGCTCTCTCCATCCTGGCACTTCCAGTAGGGGGTGGCTCAACTTATCCGCCCTCTTTCCTACCCGAAAATGTAAACTATACATTCTCAATGTACTCCCTGAGTTCTAATTACCCCTTGCACGCGACTCGAAAAGCGGGGTTGAGCAATTAATTGGTTCACGCGTGATAGACACTGCGTCAACGGCGGTAAATTCCGGAATTTATTAATTTATTCGACTTTTACAATCTTTATTCAATTTAAATTGTATGATATGCTTGAACACTGAAAAACATGGATCACTTTCTTGGCACTTTCTAGACCCTTCCGTTTAGCAGTATTTGGACATGTTAAATACGGCGGTGAATAAGGGTGATGTATAAAACTGCTTTAATAGTGCTAAACTTCCTGATTTTTTTCTTTTTTTTTAAACAATCTTTAAAATAATATATTTTATTTAAATTTAAGTATATACCTGAACACTGCACGGGGTATCGTGTTCCGTGAACAGTTGTTTTTATGGTGGGCTTTTGATTGAAGGTGTTGCCAGGATAAAATACAATCTCTGCAATAATACAATAGGAAGAGATAAAATGTACTTATTGTAAGCCTACTTTAACATAATAATAGTTTATTCGTCGAGTGCACAACTAATATGTTCAGTCTCAAGAAATTCATCCCATGTTGAAAAATATATTGAATGCAATGCATTTTTGGCTTTGCTGATAACGGTGGGTACTCAACGACGTGAAGATAAAGACGATCACTTGGTTTTATAATGATCTATCCGCACCTTTGGTATATTATGACAAAAGCCCTAGAACGACGCACAAGCAATTCCTTTAAGCCTATTGTCCAATTGCTGAACTTCATGCAAAAAAATCAGGATAAGCTGTTGAACAACTCGCTTTCTAATGTCTTATTGAATATTTTTGCAATTCCTGCATCACTTGATTGTTGAAACCTTTTTCCTGTGAAGTTTTGTTTTGTTTTTCTGTTTTTATTTTAAAAATAATGTATGTATGTATTGAAGTTAGCTTAAAGTAGCTGAACTTATCCGTCCGTCCATCCCTCTCTTTGTCACAATTTTTTTTTTCCACTGGGACATCGTTACATTTTCTACAGGGTGGCCTGAAAGTCGTTGTACCCCTCCCTAGTAAAGCATTTTTTCTTAAACTTTTAATGTGCAGGTTTTATTGTGCAGGACTTAGCAATTAATGGTGAGAGTGGTGGGCTTGAGTCTTCGGGTCCTGAGTTGAAATTCCACTTTGTTGTTGAATTAATACCAGGTGGGGTTGACTCTGCCCGTCATCCTTCCGAGGTCGGCAAAAATGAGTACCAGCTTGCTGGTATCCTGTGTCGGAGTGGCGACCCGTCCAGGATTGTGTCCAATAGCCAAGGAGACTTCCTTAAGCAGCACCAACGCTCTTCACAGAGTATGGTCCCAATGGATGGATGTACATTGAGTAACATTGTGGTTGTTTACGATCTCATTCTATGTTTTCAAAGGTTGTCCATTGTGCGCTGTTCTCAAAGTCATTGTTTAGGGTTATCTGTAAATGTTGCACTGTATGCAGTGGAGACAGCAAGGTTGTGGCCATTTTCTGGCACAGGTAAGATAAGCCACATGGCATGTTCTTGTCTTAAACCCTTTTTTTTTGCTAATTGACTTTGCAGCTTGGCAACACTAATTAACAGTTATGTTCTTTGGAATACACTTTTTATTTGTACAGTGTCTCAGGGTTTTTATATATTAATATATTTCAAGGTGGGTCACCGAGATTTGTTTTTAGTGTTATTTGCCTGCCGCTATGAAATAAGGTGACTATAGCAACTGAAGTATGATGATAAAATAGAGGGGGTTTCAGAGGAGATCCAAGTAGGAGTGGAGGGTGTGAAGAAGCTCCTCAAAAATACAACAAGGGCACTTGGGAGAGCGAATACCTCCACCACGTACCGCCTGATCCACGAGAACATATCGGGCCCAATACATTTTTGAAATATCTTGCGGTAAAGTACTATATCGTGTTTGGCCTCATCTCTCAATGGTGAAGAATCACTTTAAAAATTAAAAAAAATTCTCGTATCCGTATCCGGATCCGGATTCGGATCTTAACCAAAATCAAATCAGTTTGTCCTTGTCAAACACCCAACTTGTGCACAAAATTTCTTCCGGATCAGTTTACAACTTTTTGAGATGTCCTGTACACAGACAGACAAGCAAACAAACAGACAGAAAGGGGTGAAAATATCACCTCCTTCACCTTCGGTGGTAATAAGATAAACTAGAAAACATCTGAAAATGCAAAGCCCGTCCACGTCCGCTTTGTACTCGAACTGAACTTGATGAAAATGACAGTTAAAAACAATTGTCCATTTTATTCATTGTGTTCTCCACAATCTCATAATAAAGGTTTATTGAAGACAGATTGGGGAAAATGTTGGCAGATGCAATTTAACCCGAACAAATGTGAGGTGCTGGGGATGGGTGGGAACAATGACAATGGAGATTACGTCTTGTAGCGTATCACACAGGAGAAGGACCTGAGAGTGGTGATAGATACGAGACGTAAGCAGACGGCACAATGCCAGGCATCTGCAGGTAAAGCAATTAGGGTTTTAGGTTGTATTCTTCTTCTTCTCCTCCTCTTCCCTTGATAAGGGGTGAGGTCCGATGGCACCAAGCTTCTGCCCTGCCACGACCACGACACCCCTCAATCTCCCTCTGTCCTCAGCCAACTCTCTCCCATCTCAACCACAGTCTAACTCTTTTCCTCCCCCTTGCTCCCTCAACCGATCCGCTCTCTTTGCCGTTCTCTCTTCCTCCATCTGCACCAAGTGTCCAGCCCATCTCAGCCGGCATTTCACCAATCTCTCCTCCAAGCTCATCTGCACACCAATCTCCTCCCTCAGTTCATCCGTCCTTCTTCTCTCCACCCTCTTCACTCCTGCAATCCTCCTGACGCAGTTGTTCTCGCAAACCTGCAGCCTCTGTTATTGACTCTCCGTCGGTGCAACCGTCTCCAGACCGTAAAGGTTGGCCGGTGCTACACACAGCATCAGAACCTTCCCTTTCAATTTTCTTCATATCTTTCTCTCTTGCATTACTCCTTCTACCCTCCTCCATGCCTTCGCACCCACCTGAATCCTCCTCCGCACCTCTGCCTTGGTTGGACTAACCATCCCGATCACTGTTCTCCCCAGATACTTGAACTTATTTCTCCGTCCGATCTCCTTCCCCTCTAACCTGATATTCATTTCTTCTCTCTGCTGCCCGAGTTTATAGCTGTGTTCGGATTCGGACTGAGGCTAAACAGCTGAGAGGCGTGTATGCATACCTCTAGTCTAGGCTATCCTGCCAGCTCTGCTTCACGAGTTATTTGCTGAACCATGAATTCCAAAAGCCCTTCACCCTTTTCAGTATCGTTT
The DNA here is from genome assembly GCF_056783735.1 of Eptatretus burgeri. Classification (NCBI taxonomy): domain Eukaryota; kingdom Metazoa; phylum Chordata; class Myxini; order Myxiniformes; family Myxinidae; genus Eptatretus; species Eptatretus burgeri. The sequence goes on from NC_140969.1 coordinate 100,497,006, forward strand.
TGTTGTTGCTCAGGGTAGGTAACGGTTGAAGATGCCTCATTTATTTAAAAAATAAATAAATAAATAATGAAGAGTATTACTAAGTAATGGAAATGTGGTTACGGCAGCTACGCAGTTTACCTAACGACAGAGTTTTTAAGGTTAATGCTTGAAGGGATAAACTTGGGGGGTCTGTCACTTCAACAAACCCACCTTATAGAAGGCTTCTGTATTGGTTATCTACTTGCTAGTTAACTTGCCAGTCTGGATATCGATCTCACAGTGCAGCCGGTATCACCCGTCCTCTGTATGGCCGGCCGGCCGTTTGCTCTTTGGCCTGCTCGCTCCCTTTCGCCAACTTCCTCGCTCGCATTCCCCCGCGTTTCACTTTGATGCCCCTTGCCGGTTAAAGATCAAAAGTGTAAATTGCTGTTTCGCTTCAAGTGAAAATGCAAGAACGGGAATAGAAGGAGAACGGACAAGCGAGTCGAGTTTAAATCTTGGATGATGGAAAATTGCAATGATTTATATCCCATGACAAAATGTTTCCATTTGCCGGTAGTGACTGCCGGTAGTAGAGTTGCTTTTCTGCTTGCACGCTGAAATGCACCCACACTCGAACGTTTTGGGTAAACAGCAACGGCTTATTTTTGTAAATCGTAACAAAAAAAGATCACATGAAGGTGATCATTTTGCTTTAGATGAAAAAAAATAAATAAAAAAAACCGTCAACATTGATTTCGATACTCATCAGACGGTATTCATGAAAAGGGTTTAAGGAGCCAAATCGTCCGATTGTACGTCGACCGGAAGCTCACCGACTTGGGAGATGGCGAGGTGGTAAATAATAACGTTGTTCCCATATCGTATGTTTGCTGTTTACCCAGTAATCCAAATACGGTGTTTTTCGAACAAATTCAGTGAACAATGAATGCCCAGTGCCCGTATTTGAGCACCGACTGCCGGTGGAGTTTGGCGTCGGTCAAGCGTGACCGGTTTGCATGCCTCTCTCCCCCGGGCGTATGTCAAGACTGAGTGACTCATTGGGCACTTTTGGGAATGACTGCACGTCTGTCAGATTTAGCCATTCGACACCGGGCAGGTCCGCGGATCTTGCCGCGGTTGTAGGGATGGTTTGAGGATTTGATTGCGGTGAGAATTAGAGAAATGTGAATATGCGGCGGTTAGTTGGACAACTTCGTTACAGGTTTTTGTTTGAATGGGAATGTCTGTGTTGTTCATTTCTTTTTCACCCCATTGTGATAGACGCCTATTAAAGGTGAAAACGGATTGCAGGTTGGGAGGGAACGTTCGGACGCTTGTTGATTGGCTGCACAGTGAAGTTTCGTCGGTGGTGCTTTACTCATCTGTTGCGGTTGTTTTATGAGCTTTTCCAAAAACCCTTTTTTTGTTCCTCGTCTTCAGCATCGGATTCAATTCCTCCTGTTTTTTTTTTTTTTTTTTTTTGCGAACGGAGCAAGATGTTCTTTTTCTAATGATGTTTTTTTTGTCTTCTCGTTTTCATTCCTGCAATTCCTTGTTGGGTGTTTTCCAACTGTGCCTTTATCCCTGCGGTCGTTCTTTCAAGATCTGTTTATTAAACAATTTATATTTGTGGTCATTGTGCAAGGGGGGAAAATTAATTTTTCAGAAATCCAGACAGTTTGGCTGGCCATCAAAACGAGGAACTGGCCCGACAGAGTTTTTAACTGGCACACATACTGTAAATACAGGCATTTTATTTCTGTGCTAATGAGATAAACTGCTAACATATAAATATTTCGTATACACTGCATTTTATTTTGGCTAACTACGAGGGCGTGTTGAAAGGGAAGGCCTCCTATTGGTTTTCTCCAAAACAGGTAAACATATTCAAAACAAACAGAGACAGATGCTGATGCCAATCTTTATTCTATCATGATGCTGATTTATTTCTCAATATAATCACCACCGTGGTCAACACATTTCTACCAACATTCAAGTAGTTTTTCTGTCTCAGCCATGGCTACATGATGATGATGATGATGATGATGATGATGATGATTTTTGTGATGCGATATCAACGATAGAAATGTGTGTCCTATTGACTTAACCAGCACTTCACAGCAGCCTCTATCATTTTTGGAAGAGAATTGTTCTCCACGAAGGTATTCCTTAAATTTGGGGAAGAGATGAAAATATGATGGAGCCCAGTCGGGGTTGGCGATGATTTGTGGCTCCATTGACACTCCATTGTGGCTTTCACACTCCATTGACCGTCTCTTACACTCAGGATCATAATTGTGGACTCAATTCTCATCTACAGTCATCTCCAGTCAGTCATCCCAACTGTCACCTCCAGTCATCTCATCTCTAGTCAGTCATCCCAACTCTCACCTCCAGTCATCTCATCTCTAGTCAGTCATCCCAACTCTCACCTCCAGTCATCTCATCTCTAGTCAGTCATCCCAACTCTCATCTCCTGTTATATAATTTCCAGTCAGGCACCCCAACTCTTACCTCCAGTCATCTCATCCCCAGTCAGTCACCCCAACTCTCATCTCCAGTCATCTCATCTCTAGTCAGTCATCCCACCTCATCTCCAGTCAGTCATCGCAACTCTCACCTCCAATCATCTCATCTCCAGTCAGTCAACCCAACTCTCATCTCCTGTTATCTCATCTGCAGTCAGTCATGCCAATAATTATAATCCAAAGTCTCATCTCCAGTCATCTCATCTCCAGTCAGTCATCGCAACTTTCATCTCCAGTCATCTCATCTCCAGTCATTTATCCCAACTCTCATCTCCAGTCATCTCATCTCCAGTCAGTCATCCCAACTCTCACCTCCAGTCATCTCATCTCCAGCCATTTATCCCAACTCTCATCTCCAGTCATCTCAACTCCAGTCAGTCATCCCAACTCTCACCTCCAGTCATCTCATCTCCAGTCAGTCATCCCAACTCTCACCTCCAGTCATCTCATCTCCAGTCAGTCATCCCAACTCTCACCTCCAGTCATCTCATCTCCAGTCATTTATCCCAACTCTCATCTCCTGTTAGCTCATCTCCAGTCAGTCATCCCAACTCTCATCTCCAGTCATCTCGTCTCCACTCTTTCACACTTTACAGTACTGACAATGTCATGCTTCCCTCTGCCGTCTTGACTCACGTAGCGCTGAGGCAGCTCGTGTCAGCATCACAAAACTTCGCACCCAGTGGCAGGAATAACTATTGTGCGGACTGTGCTTTGTTTCATTCAAATATCTTCACCTGGTTTGGAGATAAAGAAAAGGAGGCATTACTTTTCAACATGTCCAACATATCTAGCACATGGGGCAGGGACGTGCCTTACTTTACGCTTGCGACTTTATCATCGTTCTCCTCTGTCATGAACACGGAATTGTCTGTAGCCACTGGCACTCAGTTTTCTTTAAACTCTCCTCTCTCCACACTAAGTCCTTTCTCCGTAGCAAGTGCCATTGCCTGGAAAATCTCAGGCCAACAAACTGTACCGTGATCTCCCCCTGGTGTGAATATCTGGCATAGAATCTCTCCCATTCAATGATGGTGATGTCGTTTGAACAATCTGACATTGTTGATGGAAACCGAGCTGGTACTTTCTCCCTCTGTTCTTCTGCACGACAAAACAAAAGTCCTGGCTTGTGTCTGACATCTATATGTCTCCTCCACTGCTATCCCCTTGTTATGATCTGAAAAAGTGATATAAAGCCAAAAAACCATATTATTATGGATGTCTTTCAGCATTATTTTAGAGGAACTTTCAGCAGAAATACAAGGATCATTACAAAAGTTTCAAACCGAGCAGGGAAGGGAAACCATAAGGGATGTGGTTTATTTCTATATCTATGGATATACCAAATTTGAACTCACTGATGCATCTCTTTTTATATTTCAGATTGCATAAACTTGGTTAACTCAGTTGAACTGCGTTGGCAAATGGAGAAACGAGCTTCATGCAGCTGTCGAGTCTGTGCGTTTTATGAAGATGGGCCCCAAATAAATTCGGTAGGAGATTGCGGGAGTGTCAGGAGAAGACGCAGCATCTTATGCCAACGGCATATATTGAAAGATGGACCACATTCTGGAAGGCCAGCTGATGCAGTGAATGAACAGAACATCGATGCGTGGAATACATCATCGTGAATGATCGATGATTGAATGAGGCATTTTTTTTTACGGGAAGTGAGAGATAATGTGGGAAGCGTTGAAACAATCACCAAGCAACAAGGAAAAAAATAAAAATAAGAACTCATCGCTCGGGATGTTCTAAAGGTCTAATGAAACACATTGTTAAAAAAAACAAAAAACAAAGAAGAAATAACAAATTGTTACTCGGGATGGAACATGGATTCTACGTTTTGATCGATATAATCCTAAAAGCTGTCCTTTCAGTCAAACTATACCAGATCTCCCTCTTCCAAAACATTGAAGTCAAAACCATCAGCATTGGTGATGGCTTCTGTTTTTGGGGGCTTGCAGAAGCTGTTATCATGTTATACCATTCGTGAAATGTTGTGGAACAATCACAAGAGAGTACATGTTTTTTGTGTGTGTTCATAGTCGAGGCTTGTGGAAGAGCGAGTACTCGTGTCCTGATCCATTTAGTGCGCATGTTGGTTCATGGAGCCTGGGTTCATTTTCTATGTGAGCCTGGTTCATGGAGCCTGGTTCATTTTCTATGTGAGCCTGGTTCATAGAGCCTGGTTCATTTTCTATGTGAGACTGGTTCACGGAGCCTGGTTCATTTTCTATGTGAGCCTGGTTCATGGAGCCTGGTTCATTTTCTATGTGAGCCTGGTTCATTTTCTATGTGAGACTGGTTCACGGAGCCTGGTTCATTTTCTATGTGAGACCGGTTCATAGAGCCTGGTTCATTTTCTATGTGAGCCTGGTTCACGGAGCCTGGTTAATTTTCTATATGAGCCTGGTTCATGGAGCCTGGGTTCATTTTCTATGTGAGCCTGGTTCATGGAGCCTGGTTCATTTTCTATATGAGCCTGGTTCATGGAGCCTGGGTTCATTTTCTATGTGAGCCTGGTTCATGGAGCCTGGTTCATGGAGCCTGGTTCATTTTCTATGTGAGCCTGGTTCATTTTCTATGTGAGACTGGTTCACGGAGCCTGGTTCATTTTCTATGTGAGACCGGTTCATAGAGCCTGGTTCATTTTCTATGTGAGCCTGGTTCACGGAGCCTGGTTAATTTTCTATATGAGCCTGGTTCATGGAGCCTGGGTTCATTTTCTATGTGAGCCTGGTTCATGGAGCCTGGTTCATTTTCTATATGAGCCTGGTTCATGGAGCCTGGGTTCATTTTCTATGTGAGCCTGGTTCATGGAGCCTGGTTAATTTTCTATGTGAGCCTGGTTCATAGAGCCTGGTTCATTTTCTATGTGAGACTGGTTCACGGAGCCTGGTTCATTTTCTATGTGAGCCTGGTTCATTTTCTATGTGAGACCGGTTCATAGAGCCTGGTTCATTTTCTATGTGAGCCTGGTTCATGGAGCTTGGTTCATTTTCTATGTGAGCCTGGTTCATGGAGCCTGGTTCATTTTCTATGTGAACCTGGTTCATTTTCTATGTGAGACCGGTTCATAGAGCCTGGTTCATTTTCTATGTGAGCCTGGTTCATTTTCTATGTGAGCCTGGTTCATGGAGCTTGGTTCATTTTCCATGTGAGCCTGGTTCATTTTCTATGTGAGACCGGTTCATAGAGCCTGGTTCATTTTCTATGTGAGCCTGGTTCATTTTCTATGTGAGCCTGGTTCATTTTCTATGTGAGACTGGTTCACGGAGCCTGGTTCATTTTCTATGTGAGACTGGTTCATGGAGCCTGGTTCATTTTCTATGTGAGACTGGTTCATGGAGCCTGGTTCATTTTCTATGTGAGACCGGTTCATAGAGCCTGGTTCATTTTCTATGTGAGCCTGGTTCATGGAGCCTGGTTCATTTTCTATATGAGCCTGGTTCATGGAGCCTGGGTTCATTTTCTATGTGAGCCTGGTTCATGGAGCCTGGTTCATTTTCTATGTGAGCCTGGTTCACGGAGCCTGGTTCATTTTCTATATGAGCCTGGTTCATGGAGCCTGGGTTCATTTTCTATGTGAGCCTGGTTCATGGAGCCTGGTTCATTTTCTATGTGAGCCTGGTTCACAGAGCCAGGTTCATTTTCTATGTGAGCCTGGTTCATAGAGCCTGGTTCATTTTCGATGTGAGCCTGGTTCATTTTCTGTATGAGCCTGGTTCACGGAGCCTGGTTCATTTTCTATGTGAGCCTGGTTCATTTTCTGTGTGAGACCGGTTCACGGAGCCTGGTTCATTTTCGATGTGAGCCTGGTTCATTTTCTATGTGAGACTGGTTCATAGAGCCTGGTTCATTTTCTATATGAGCCTGGTTCATGGAGCCTGGTTCATTTTCTATGTGAGCCTGGTTCATTTTCTATGTGAGACTGGTTCATGGAGCTTGGTTCATAGAGCCTGGTTCATTTTCGATGTGAGCCTGGTTCATTTTCTATGTGAGACTGGTTCATAGAGCCTGGTTCATTTTCGATGTGAGCCTGGTTCATAGAGCCTGGTTCATTTTCTATGTGAGACTGGTTCACGGAGCCTGGTTCATAGAGCCTGGTTCATTTTCTATGTGAGCCTGGTTCATTTTCTATGTGAGCCTGGTTCATGGAGCTTGGTTCATTTTCTATGTGAGCCTGGTTCATTTTCTGTGTGAGACCGGTTCATGGAGCCTGGTTCATTTTCTATGTGAGACTGGTTCACGGAGCCTGGTTCATTTTCGATGTGAGCCTGGTTCATTTTCTATGTGAGACTGGTTCATAGAGCCTGGTTCATTTTCGATGTGAGCCTGGTTCACGGAGCCTGGTTCATAGAGCCTGGTTCATTTTCTATGTGAGCCTGGTTCATTTTCTATGAGAGCCTGGTTCATGGAGCTTGGTTCATTTTCTATGTGAGCCTGGCTCATTTTCTATGTGAGCCTGGTTCATGGAGCCTGGTTCATTTTCCATGTGAGCCTGGTTCATAGAGCCTGGTTCATTTTCTATGTGAGACTGGTTCTTGGAGCCTGGTTAATTTTCGGTGTGAGCCTGGTTCATTTTCTATATGAGCCTGGTTCATGGAGCCTGGTTCATTTTCCATGTGAGCCTGGTTCATTTTCTATGTGAGACCGGTTCATGGAGCTTGGTTCATTTTCTATGTGAGCCTGGTTCATTTTCTATGTGAGACTGGTTCACGGAGCCTGGTTCATTTTCTATGTGAGACTGGTTCACGGAGCCTGGTTCATTTTCTATGTGAGACTGGTTCACGGAGCCTGGTTCATTTTCTATGTGAGCCTGGTTCATGGAGCCTGGTTCATTTTCTATGTGAGCCTGGTTCATTTTCTATGTGAGACTGGTTCACGGAGCCTGGTTAATTTTCTATATGAGCCTGGTTCATGGAGCCTGGGTTCATTTTCTATGTGAGCCTGGTTCATGGAGCCTGGTTCATTTTCTATATGAGCCTGGTTCATGGAGCCTGGGTTCATTTTCTATGTGAGCCTGGTTCATGGAGCCTGGTTCATGGAGCCTGGTTCATTTTCTATGTGAGACTGGTTCATTTTCTATGTGAGACTGGTTCATGGAGCCTGGTTCATTTTCTATGTGAGCCTGGTTCATTTTCTATGTGAGACTGGTTCATAGAGCCTGGTTCATTTTCTATGTGAGCCTGGTTCATGGAGCTTGGTTCATTTTCTATGTGAGCCTGGTTCATGGAGCCTGGTTCATTTTCTATGTGAGCCTGGTTCATGGAGCCCTGGTTCATTTTCTATGTGGACTGGTTCATGGAGCCTGGTTCATTTTCTATGTGAGCCTGGTTCTATGAGCCTGGTTCATTTTCTATGTGGAGCTCCTGGTTCATTTTCTATGTGAGCCTGGTTCATTGATGGAGCCTATGAGTCAATTTTCAAAGAGACTCTGGTTCCATGGAGCCTGGTTCATTTTCTATGTGAGCCTGGTCATTTTCATGTGAGACCGGTTCATTTATGTGAGCCTGGTTCATTTTCTATGTGAGCCTGGTTCATGGAGCCTGGTTCATTTTCTCTGTGAGCCTGGTTCATGGAGCTTGGTTCATTTTTCCTATGTGAGCCTGGTTCATATTTCTATGTGAGCTTGGTTCATTTTCATGGAGCCTGGGTTCATTTTCTATGTGAGCCTGGTTCATGGAGCCTGGTTCATTTTCTATGTGAGCCTGGTTCATAGAGCCTGGTTCATTTTCTATGTGAGCCTGGTTCATGGAGCCTATTTTCTCTTAGGGCCTGGTTCATGGAGCCTGGTTTCATTTTTTCTATGTGAGCCTGGTTCATTTTCTATGTGAGACCGGGGTTCATTTTCTATGTGAGCTTGGTTCATTTTCTATGAGCCTGGAGCCTGGTTCATTTTCTATGTGAGCCTGGTTCATGGAGCCTGGTTCATTTTCCATGTGAGCCTGGTTCATAGAGCCTGGTTCATTTTCTATGTGAGACTAGTCATTCACGGAGCCTGGTTCATTTTCTATGTGAGCCTGGTTCATTTTCTGTGTGAGCCTGGTTCATGGAGCCTGGTTCATTTTCTCTAGACCTGGTTCATAGGAGATCTGGTTCATTTTCTATGTGAGACCTGGTTCATTTTCTATGTGAGCCTGGTTCATTTTCTATGTGAGCCATAGAATTGGTTCATTTTCTATGTATGAGACCTGGTTCATGGAGCCTGGTTCATTTTCTATGTGAGACTGGTGAGCCTGGTTCATTTTCTATGTGAGCCTGGTTCATTTTCTATGTGAGGACTGGTTCACGGAGCCTGGTTCATTTTCTATGTGAGCCTGGTTCATTTTCTATGTGAGCCTGGTTCATGGAGCCTGGTTCATTTTCTATGTGAGCCTGGTTCACGGAGCCTGGTTCATTTTCTATGTGAGCCTGGTTCATTTTCATGTGATGTGAGCCATGGTTCATAGAGCCTGGTTCATTTTCTATGTGAGACTGGTTCATGGAGCTTGGTTCATTTTCTATGTGAGCCTGGTTCATTTTCGATGTGAGCCTGGTTCATTTTCATGTGAGCCTGGTTCATAGATAGAGCCTGGTTCATTTTCGATGTGAGCCTGGTTCACGGAGCCTGGTTCATAGAGCCTGGTTCATTTTCTATGTGATTTTCGGCCTGTCTATTTTCTATGTGAGCCTGGTTCTATGGAGCCTTGGTTCATTTTCTATGTGAGCCTGGTTCATTGGTTCATTTTCCATGTAGAGGGTTCATGGAGCCTGGTTCATTTTCTATGTGAGACTGGTTCACGGAGCCTGGTCTATTTTCATGTGGAGCCTGGTTCATAGAGCCTGGTTCTATTTTCGATGTGAGACTGGTTCACTTGGAGCCTGGTTCATTTTCTCTTCGTGTGAGCCTGGTTCATTTTCTATATGAGCCTATGTGGTTCATTTTCTATGTGAGACTGGTTCATGGAGCCTGGTTCATTTTCTATGTGAGCCTGGTTCATGGAGCCTTGGTTCATTTTCCATGTGAGCCTGGTTCTCATTTTCTATGTGAGACCTGGTTCATGGAGCCTGGTTCATTTTCTATGTGAGCCTGTCTATAGAGCCTGGTTCATTTTCATGTGAGACTGGTTCTTGGAGCCTTGGTTCATTTTCTATGTGAGCCTTGTTCATATTTCTATATGAGCTTGGTTCATGGAGCCTGGGTTCATTTTCTATGTGAGCCTGGTTCCTGGAGCCTTGGTTCATTTTGCTCTTATTCATGGAGACCTGTTCATGGAGCTCTGGTTCCATGGAGCCTGGGTTCACTATTTGAGCCTGCGTTCATGGAGCTCGGTTCATTTTCTGTGTGAGCCTTGGTTCATTTTTCTATGGAGCCTGTCTACATGGAGCCTGGTTCATTTTCTATGTGAGCCTGGTTCATTGAGCTGGTTCATTTTCTATGATTGGTTCATGGAGCCTGGTTCATTTTCTATGTGAGACTTGGTTCTATGGAGCCTGGTTCATTTTCTATGTGAGCCTGGTTCCATGGAGCCTGGTTCATTTTCTGAGCCTGGGTTCATGGAGCCTGGTTCATTTTCTGGTGTGAGCCTGGTTCATTTTCGATGTGAGCCTTGTCTATTTTCTGTATGAGCCTGGTTCATGGAGCCTGGTTAATTTTCTGTGTGAGCCTGGTTCATTTTCTATGGAGACTGGTCTTATTTTCACAGAGCCAGGTTCATTTTTCTATGTGAGACTGGTTCACGGAGCCTGGTTCTATTTTCTTAAGTAGAGCCTGGTTCATGGAGCCTGGTTCATTTTCTATGTGAGACCGGTTCATAGAGCCTGGTTCATTTTCTATGTGAGCCTGGTTCACGGAGCCTGGTTAATTTTCTATATGAGCCTGGTTCATGGAGCCTGGGTTCATTTTCTATGTGAGCCTGGTTCATGGAGCCTGGTTCATTTTCTATATGAGCCTGGTTCATGGAGCCTGGGTTCATTTTCTATGTGAGCCTGGTTCATGGAGCCTGGTTAATTTTCTATGTGAGCCTGGTTCATAGAGCCTGGTTCATTTTCTATGTGAGACTGGTTCACGGAGCCTGGTTCATTTTCTATGTGAGCCTGGTTCATTTTCTATGTGAGACCGGTTCATAGAGCCTGGTTCATTTTCTATGTGAGCCTGGTTCATGGAGCTTGGTTCATTTTCTATGTGAGCCTGGTTCATGGAGCCTGGTTCATTTTCTATGTGAGCCTGGTTCATTTTCTATGTGAGACCGGTTCATAGAGCCTGGTTCATTTTCTATGTGAGCCTGGTTCATTTTCTATGTGAGACTGGTTCATGGAGCCTGGTTCATTTTCTATGTGAGACTGGTTCATGGAGCCTGGTTCATTTTCTATGTGAGACCGGTTCATAGAGCCTGGTTCATTTTCTATGTGAGCCTGGTTCATTTTCTATGTGAGCCTGGTTCATTTTCTATGTGAGACTGGTTCACGGAGCCTGGTTCATTTTCTATGTGAGACTGGTTCATGGAGCCTGGTTCATTTTCTATGTGAGACTGGTTCATGGAGCCTGGTTCATTTTCTATGTGAGACCGGTTCATAGAGCCTGGTTCATTTTCTATGTGAGCCTGGTTCATGGAGCCTGGTTCATTTTCTATATGAGCCTGGTTCATGGAGCCTGGGTTCATTTTCTATGTGAGCCTGGTTCATGGAGCCTGGTTCATTTTCTATGTGAGCCTGGTTCACGGAGCCTGGTTAATTTTCTATATGAGCCTGGTTCATGGAGCCTGGTTAATTTTCTATATGAGCCTGGTTCATGGAGCCTGGGTTCATTTTCTATGTGAGCCTGGTTCATAGAGCCTGGTTCATTTTCTATGTGAGACTGGTTCACGGAGCCTGGTTCATTTTCTATGTGAGCCTGGTTCATTTTCTATGTGAGACCGGTTCATAGAGCCTGGTTCATTTTCTATGTGAGCCTGGTTCATGGAGCTTGGTTCATTTTCTATGTGAGCCTGGTTCATGGAGCCTGGTTCATTTTCTATGTGAGACCGGTTCATAGAGCCTGGTTCATTTTCTATGTGAGCCTGGTTCATTTTCTATGTGAGCCTGGTTCATGGAGCTTGGTTCATTTTCCATGTGAGCCTGGTTCATTTTCTATGTGAGACCGGTTCATAGAGCCTGGTTCATTTTCTATGTGAGCCTGGTTCATTTTCTATGTGAGCCTGGTTCATTTTCTATGTGAGCCTGGTTCATTTTCTATGTGAGACCGGTTCATAGAGCCTGGTTCATTTTCTATGTGAGCCTGGTTCATGGAGCCTGGTTCATTTTCTATGTGAGCCTGGTTCATGGAGCGTGGTTCATTTTATATGTGAGCCTGGTTCATGGAGCTTGGTTCATTTTCTATGTGAGCCTGGCTCATTTTCTATGTGAGCCTGGTTCATGGAGCCTGGTTCATTTTCTATGTGAGCCTGGTTCATAGAGCCTGGTTCATTTTCTATATTAGACTGGTTCATGGAGCCTGGTTCATTTTCTATGTGAGCCTGGTTCATTTTCTATGTGAGACCGGTTCATTTTCTATGTGAGCTTGGTTCATTTTCTATGTGAGCCTGGTTCATTTTCTATGTGAGCCTGGTTCATGGAGCCTGGTTCATTTTCCATGTGAGCCTGGTTCATAGAGCCTGGTTCATTTTCTATGTGAGACTGGTTCACGGAGCCTGGTTCATTTTCTATGTGAGCCTGGTTCATTTTCTGTGTGAGCCTGGTTCATGGAGCCTGGTTCATTTTCTATGTGAGACTGGTTCATTTTCTATGTGAGACCGGTTCATTTTCTATGTGAGCTTGGTTCATTTTCTATGTGAGCCTGGTTCATTTTCTATGTGAGCCTGGTTCATAGAGCCTGGTTCATTTTCTATGTGAGACTGGTTCACGGAGCCTGGTTCATTTTCTATGTGAGCCTGGTTCATTTTCTATGTGAGCCTGGTTCATGGAGCCTGGTTCATTTTCTATGTGAGACTGGTTCACGGAGCCTGGTTCATTTTCGATGTGAGCCTGGTTCATTTTCTATGTGAGACTGGTTCATAGAGCCTGGTTCATTTTCTATGTGAGACTGGTTCATGGAGCTTGGTTCATAGAGCCTGGTTCATTTTCGATGTGAGCCTGGTTCATTTTCTATGTGAGACTGGTTCATAGAGCCTGGTTCATTTTCGATGTGAGCCTGGTTCACGGAGCCTGGTTCATAGAGCCTGGTTCATTTTCTATGTGAGCCTGGTTCATTTTCTATGTGAGCCTGGTTCATGGAGCTTGGTTCATTTTCTATGTGAGCCTGGTTCATTTTCTGTGTGAGACCGGTTCATGGAGCCTGGTTCATTTTCTATGTGAGACTGGTTCACGGAGCCTGGTTCATTTTCGATGTGAGCCTGGTTCATTTTCTATGTGAGACTGGTTCATAGAGCCTGGTTCATTTTCGATGTGAGCCTGGTTCACGGAGCCTGGTTCATAGAGCCTGGTTCATTTTCTATGTGAGCCTGGTTCATTTTCTATGTGAGACTGGTTCATGGAGCCTGGTTCATTTTCTATGTGAGCCTGGTTCATGGAGCTTGGTTCATTTTCCATGTGAGCCTGGCTCATTTTCTATGTGAGCCTGGTTCATGGAGCCTGGTTCATTTTCCATGTGAGCCTGGTTCATAGAGCCTGGTTCATTTTCTATGTGAGACTGGTTCATGGAGCCTGGTTCATTTTCGGTGTGAGCCTGGTTCATTTTCTATATGAGCCTGGTTCATGGAGCCTGGTTCATTTTCTATGTGAGACTGGTTCATGGAGCCTGGTTCATTTTCGATGTGAGCCTGGTTCATTTTCTATGTGAGACTGGTTCATGGAGCTTGGTTCATTTTCTATGTGAGCCTGGTTCATGGAGCCTGGTTCATTTTCTATGTGAGCCTGGTTCATATTTTATGTGAGCCTGGTTCATGGATCCTGGGTTCATTTTCTATGTGAGCCTGGTTCATTTTCTATGTGAGCCTGGTTCCTGGAGCCTGGTTCATTTTCTATGTGAGCCTTATTCATGGAGCCTGGTTCATTTTCTATGTGAGCCTGGTTCATGGAGCCTGGGTTCATTTTTTATATGAGCCTGGTTCATGGAGCCTGGTTCATTTTCTGTGTGAGCCTGGTTCATTTTCTATGTGAGACTGGTTCACAGAGCCAGGTTCATTTTCTATGTGAGACTGGTTCACAGAGCCAGGTTCATTTTCTATGTGAGCCTGGTTCATGGAGCCTGGTTCATTTTCTATGTGAGACTGGTTCATGGAGCCTGGTTCATTTTCTATGTGAGACTGGTTCATGGAGCCTGGTTCATTTTCTATGTGAGCCTGGTTCATGTAGCCTGGTTCATTTTCTATATGAGCCTGGTTCATGGAGCCTGGTTCATTTTCTATGTGAGCCTGGTTCATGGAGCCTGGTTCATTTTCGATGTGAGCCTGGTTCATTTTCTGTATGAGCCTGGTTCATAGAGCCTGGTTAATTTTCTATGTGAGACTGGTTCACGGAGCCTGGTTCATTTTCTATGTGAGCCTGGTTCATTTTCTGTGTGAGACCGGTTCATGGAGCCTGGTTCATTTTCTATGTGAGACTGGTTCACGGAGCCTGGTTCATTTTCGATGTGAGCCTGGTTCATTTTCTATGTGAGACTGGTTCATAGAGCCTGGTTCATTTTCGATGTGAGCCTGGTTCACGGAGCCTGGTTCATAGAGCCTGGTTCATTTTCTATGTGAGCCTGGTTCATGGAGCCTGGTTCATTTTCTATGTGAGACTGGTTCATTTTCTATGTGAGCCTGGTTCATGGAGCCTGGTTCATTTTCTATGTGAGACTGGTTCATGGAGCTTGATTCATTTTCTATGTGAGCCTGGTTCATGGAGCCTGGTTCATTTTCCATGTGAGCCTGGTTCATAGAGCCTGGTTCATTTTCTATGTGAGACTGGTTCATGGAGCCTGGTTAATTTTCGGTGTGAGCCTGGTTCATTTTCTATATGAGCCTGGTTCATGGAGCCTGGTTCATTTTCTATGTGAGCCTGGTTCATGGAGCCTGGTTCATTTTCCATGTGAGCCTGGTTCATAGAGCCTGGTTCATTTTCTATGTGAGACTGGTTCACGGAGCCTGGTTCATAGAGCCTGGTTCATTTTCTATGTGAGCCTGGTTCATTTTCTATGTGAGACTGGTTCATGGAGCCTGGTTCATTTTCTATGTGAGCCTGGCTCATTTTCTATGTGAGCCTGGTTCATGGAGCCTGGTTCATTTTCCATGTGAGCCTGGTTCATAGAGCCTGGTTCATTTTCTATGTGAGACTGGTTCATGGAGCCTGGTTAATTTTCGGTGTGAGCCTGGTTCATTTTCTATATGAGCCTGGTTCATGGAGCCTGGTTCATTTTCTATGTGAGACTGGTTCATGGAGCCTGGTTCATTTTCTATGTGAGACTGGTTCATGGAGCCTGGTTCATTTTCTATGTGAGACTGGTTCATGGAGCTTGGTTCATTTTCTATGTGAGCCTGGTTCATGGAGCCTGGTTCATTTTCTATGTGAGCCTGGTTCATGGAGCTTGGTTCATTTTCTATGTGAGCCTGGTTCATATTTTATGTGAGCTTGGTTCATGGATCCTGGGTTCATTTTCTATGTGAGCCTGGTTCCTGGAGCCTGGTTCATTTTCTATGTGAGCCTTATTCATGGAGCCTGGTTCATTTTCTATGTGAGCCTGGTTCATGGAGCCTGGGTTCATTTTCTATATGAGCCTGGTTCACAGAGCCAGGTTCATTTTCTATGTGAGACCGGTTCACAGAGCCAGGTTCATTTTCTATGTGAGACTGGTTCACGGAGCCAGGTTCATTTTCTATGTGAGACTGGTTCACGGAGCCAGGTTCATTTTCTATGTGAGCCTGGTTCATGGAGCCTGGTTCATTTTCTATATGAGCCTGGTTCATGGAGCCTGGTTCATTTTCTATGTGAGCCTGGTTCATGGAGCCTGGTTCATTTTCTATATGAGCCTGGTTCATGGAGCCTGGTTCATTTTCTATGTGAGCCTGGTTCATGGAGCCTGGTTCATTTTCTATGTGAGCCTGGTTCATGGAGCCTGGTTCATTTTCCATGTGAGACTGGTTCATGGAGCCTGGTTCATTTTCTATGTGAGCCTGGTTCAGGAGCCTGGTTAATTTTCTATATGAGCCTGGTTCATGGAGCCTGGGTTCATTTTCTATGTGAGACTGGTTCATGGAGCCTGGTTCATTTTCCATGTGAGCCTGGTTCATTTTCTATGTGAGACCGGTTCATGGAGCCTGGTTCATTTTCCATGTGAGCCTGGTTCATGGAGCTTGGTTCATTTTCTATGTGAGCTTGGTTCATATTTTATGTGAGCTTGGTTCATGGATCCTGGGTTCATTTTCTATGTGAGCCTGGTTCATTTTCTATGTGAGCCTGGTTCCTGGAGCCTGGTTCATTTTCTATGTGAGCCTTATTCATGGAGCCTGGTTCATTTTCTATGTGAGCCTGGTTCATGGAGCCTGGGTTCATTTTTTATATGAGCCTGGTTCATGGAGCCTGGTTCATTTTCTGTGTGAGCCTGGTTCATTTTCTATGTGAGACTGGTTCACAGAGCCAGGTTCATTTTCTATGTGAGACTGGTTCACAGAGCCAGGTTCATTTTCTATGTGAGCCTGGTTCATGGAGCCTGGTTCATTTTCTATGTGAGACTGGTTCATGGAGCCTGGTTCATTTTCTATGTGAGACTGGTTCATGGAGCCTGGTTCATTTTCTATGTGAGCCTGGTTCATGTAGCCTGGTTCATTTTCTATATGAGCCTGGTTCATGGAGCCTGGTTCATTTTCTATGTGAGCCTGGTTCATGGAGCCTGGTTCATTTTCGATGTGAGCCTGGTTCATTTTCTGTATGAGCCTGGTTCATAGAGCCTGGTTCATTTTCTATGTGAGACTGGTTCACGGAGCCTGGTTCATTTTCTATGTGAGCCTGGTTCATTTTCTGTGTGAGACCGGTTCATAGAGCCTGGTTCATTTTCTATGTGAGCCTGGTTCAGGAGCCTGGTTAATTTTCTATATGAGCCTGGTTCATGGAGCCTGGGTTCATTTTCTATGTGAGCCTGGTTCATGGAGCCTGGTTCATTTTCTATGTGAGCCTGGTTCATGGAGCCTGGTTCATTTTCTATGTGAGCCTGGTTCATGGAGCCTGGTTCATTTTCTATGTGAGCCTGGTTCATAGAGCCTGGTTCATTTTCTATGTGAGACTGGTTCACGGAGCCTGGTTCATTTTCTATGTGAGCCTGGTTCATTTTCTATGTGAGACTGGTTCATAGAGCCTGGTTCATTTTCTATGTGAGACTGGTTCATAGAGCCTGGTTCATTTTCTATGTGAGCCTGGTTCATGGAGCTTGGTTCATTTTCTATGTGAGCCTGGTTCATGGAGCCTGGTTCATTTTCTATGTGAACCTGGTTCATTTTCTATGTGAGACCGGTTCATAGAGCCTGGTTCATTTTCTATGTGAGCCTGGTTCATTTTCTATGTGAGCCTGGTTCATGGAGCTTGGTTCATTTTCCATGTGAGCCTGGTTCATTTTCTATGTGAGACCGGTTCATAGAGCCTGGTTCATTTTCTATGTGAGCCTGGTTCATTTTCTATGTGAGCCTGGTTCATTTTCTATGTGAGACTGGTTCACGGAGCCTGGTTCATTTTCTATGTGAGACTGGTTCATGGAGCCTGGTTCATTTTCTATGTGAGACTGGTTCATGGAGCCTGGTTCATTTTCTATGTGAGACCGGTTCATAGAGCCTGGTTCATTTTCTATGTGAGCCTGGTTCATGGAGCCTGGTTCATTTTCTATATGAGCCTGGTTCATGGAGCCTGGGTTCATTTTCTATGTGAGCCTGGTTCATGGAGCCTGGTTCATTTTCTATGTGAGCCTGGTTCACGGAGCCTGGTTCATAGAGCCTGGTTCATTTTCTATGTGAGCCTGGTTCATTTTCTATGTGAGACTGGTTCATGGAGCCTGGTTCATTTTCTATGTGAACCTGGTTCATGGAGCTTGGTTCATTTTCTATGTGAGCCTGGCTCATTTTCTATGTGAGCCTGGTTCATGGAGCCTGGTTCATTTTCCATGTGAGCCTGGTTCATAGAGCCTGGTTCATTTTCTATGTGAGACTGGTTCATGGAGCCTGGTTAATTTTCGGTGTGAGCCTGGTTCATTTTCTATATGAGCCTGGTTCATGGAGCCTGGTTCATTTTCTATGTGAGACTGGTTCATGGAGCCTGGTTCATTTTCCATGTGAGCCTGGTTCATTTTCTATGTGAGACCGGTTCATGGAGCCTGGTTCATTTTCCATGTGAGCCTGGTTCATGGAGCTTGGTTCATTTTCTATGTGAGCTTGGTTCATATTTTATGTGAGCTTGGTTCATGGATCCTGGGTTCATTTTCTATGTGAGCCTGGTTCATTTTCTATGTGAGCCTGGTTCATTTTCTATGTGAGCCTGGTTCATTTTCTATGTGAGCCTTATTCATGGAGCCTGGTTCATTTTCTATGTGAGCCTGGTTCATGGAGCCTGGGTTCATTTTTTATATGAGCCTGGTTCATGGAGCCTGGTTCATTTTCTGTGTGAGCCTGGTTCATTTTCTATGTGAGACTGGTTCACAGAGCCAGGTTCATTTTCTATGTGAGACTGGTTCACAGAGCCAGGTTCATTTTCTATGTGAGCCTGGTTCATGGAGCTTGGTTCATTTTCTATGTGAGCCTGGTTCATGTAGCCTGGTTCATTTTCTATATGAGCCTGGTTCATGGAGCCTGGTTCATTTTCTATGTGAGCCTGGTTCATGGAGCCTGGTTCATTTTCGATGTGAGCCTGGTTCATTTTCTGTATGAGCCTGGTTCATAGAGCCTGGTTCATTTTCTTTGTGAGACTGGTTCACGGAGCCTGGTTCATTTTCTATGTGAGCCTGGTTCATTTTCTGTGTGAGACCGGTTCATGGAGCCTGGTTCATTTTCTATGTGAGACTGGTTCACGGAGCCTGGTTCATTTTCGATGTGAGCCTGGTTCATTTTCTATGTGAGACTGGTTCATAGAGCCTGGTTCATTTTCGATGTGAGCCTGGTTCACGGAGCCTGGTTCATAGAGCCTGGTTCATTTTCTATGTGAGCCTGGTTCATGGAGCCTGGTTCATTTTCTATGTGAGACTGGTTCACGGAGCCTGGTTCATAGAGCCTGGTTCATTTTCTATGTGAGACTGGTTCATGGAGCCTGGTTCATTTTCTATGTGAGACTGGTTCACGGAGCCTGGTTCATTTTCGATGTGAGCCTGGTTCATTTTCTATGTGAGACTGGTTCATAGAGCCTGGTTCATTTTCGATGTGAGCCTGGTTCACGGAGCCTGGTTCATAGAGCCTGGTTCATTTTCTATGTGAGCCTGGTTCATGGAGCCTGGTTCATTTTCTATGTGAGACTGGTTCATGGAGCTTGGTTCATTTTCTATGTGAGCCTGGTTCATGGAGCCTGGTTCATTTTCTATGTGAGCCTGGTTCATGGAGCTTGGTTCATTTTCTATGTGAGCCTGGCTCATTTTCTATGTGAGCCTGGTTCATGGAGCCTGGTTCATTTTCCATGTGAGCCTGGTTCATGGAGCCTGGTTCATTTTCTATGTGAGACTGGTTCATGGAGCCTGGTTCATTTTCGGTGTGAGCCTGGTTCATTTTCTATATGAGCCTGGTTCATGGAGCCTGGTTCATTTTCTATGTGAGACTGGTTCATGGAGCCTGGTTCATTTTCTATGTGAGACCGGTTCATGGAGCCTGGTTCATTTTCCATGTGAGCCTGGTTCATTTTCTATGTGAGACCGGTTCATGGAGCTTGGTTCATTTTCTATGTGAGCCTGGTTCATGGAGCCTGGTTCATTTTCTATGTGAGCCTGGTTCATGGAGCTTGGTTCATTTTCTATGTGAGCCTGGTTCATATTTTATGTGAGCTTGGTTCATGGATCCTGGGTTCATTTTCTATGTGAGCCTGGTTCCTGGAGCCTGGTTCATTTTCTATGTGAGCCTTATTCATGGAGCCTGGTTCATTTTCTATGTGAGCCTGGTTCATGGAGCCTGGGTTCATTTTCTATATGAGCCTGGTTCATGGAGCCTGGTTCATTTTCTATGTGAGACTGGTTCACAGAGCCAGGTTCATTTTCTATGTGAGACTGGTTCACGGAGCCAGGTTCATTTTCTATGTGAGACTGGTTCACGGAGCCAGGTTCATTTTCTATGTGAGCCTGGTTCATGGAGCCTGGTTCATTTTCTATATGAGCCTGGTTCATGGAGCCTGGTTCATTTTCTATGTGAGCCTGGTTCATGGAGCCTGGTTCATTTTCTATATGAGCCTGGTTCATGGAGCCTGGTTCATTTTCTATGTGAGCCTGGTTCATGGAGCCTGGTTCATTTTCTATGTGAGCCTGGTTCATGGAGCCTGGTTCATTTTCTATGTGAGACCGGTTCATGGAGCCTGGTTCATTTTCCATGTGAGACCGGTTCATGGAGCCTGGGTTCATTTTCTATATGAGCCTGGTTCATGGAGCCTGGTTCATTTTCTATGTGAGCCTGGTTCATGGAGCCTGGTTCATGTTTTATGTGAGCCTTGTTCATGGAGCCTGGGTTCATTTTCTATGTGAGCCTGGTTCATTTTCTATGTGAGCCTGATTCATTTTCTATGTGAGCCTGGTTCATTTTCTATGTGAGACTGGTTCACAGAGCCAGGTTCATTTTCTATGTGAGACTGGTTCACAGAGCCAGGTTCATTTTCTATGTGAGCCTGGTTCATGGAGCCTGGTTCATTTTCTATATGAGCCTGGTTCATGGAGCCTGGTTCATTTTCTATGTGAGCCTGGTTCATGGAGCCTGGTTCATTTTCTATGTGAGACCGGTTCATGGAGCCTGGTTCATTTTCCATGTGAGACCGGTTCATGGAGCCTGGGTTCATTTTATATATGAGCCTGGTTCATGGAGCCTGGTTCATTTTCTATGTGAGCCTGGTTCATGGAGCCTGGTTCATTTTCTATGTGAGCCTGGTTCATGGAGCCTGGTTCATTTTCTATGTGAGACCGGTTCATGGAGCCTGGTTCATTTTCCATGTGAGACCGGTTCATGGAGCCTGGGTTCATTTTCTATATGAGCCTGGTTCATGGAGCCTGGTTCATTTTCTATGTGAGCCTGGTTCATGGAGCCTGGTTCATTTTCTATATGAGCCTGGTTCATGGAGCCTGGTTCATTTTCTATGTGAGCCTGGTTCATGGAGCCTGGTTCATGTTTTATGTGAGCCTTGTTCATGGAGCCTGGGTTCATTTTCTATGTGAGCCTGGTTCATTTTCTATGTGAGCCTGGCTCATTTTCTATGTGAGCCTGGTTCATGGAGCCTGTTTCATTTTCTTTGTGAGCCTGGTTCATATTTCATATGAGCCTGGTTCATGGATCCTGGGTTCATTTTCTATGTGAGCCTGATTCATTTTCTATGTGAGCCTGGTTCATTTTCTATGTGAGACTGGTTCACAGAGCCAGGTTCATTTTCTATGTCACTCTTTGGCATTGAGGCCGTTCTTTGAGAATAGCCCGAGAGATGTTGTTCCTTGAGAATAGCCAGAGAGATGTTGAGTTTCACAAGCATATGATAAACAGCTAATACTCTGAACGTCCGTAAAACCATTTAGAACACTAAGACCGCTCCGAGCCTTTAGCCCTTGTAGACTCGATAGACCCCATGAAACACTATACACCCCTAAAACCCTTCAAAAACCGAAGACCTAGTGGACTCCCTTTGACCAGATAGTTTGCATTACACTCTTTCGTACCTTTGGATCCTCTTCGCCAATTTATAACCCCGAAGACCCTTTGACTCCTTTCTTCCCATGAGACCTTTTGACCTTTCAAACCTTTTTAGACATCTTAAGACCCTTTAGACCCCTTCAGACAATTCCGACCCTTTAGAGTTTAGACCTTAAATTATACCCTTTGGACCCCTTAGACCTTATGAGAAACTTTCGTCCATTTAGACCAATTTATACCTTTTCAGACCTTCGATCTTCGACCTTCAGACCATTTGACATTTCCAAATTTTTCGACCTTTGACCTTTACACATTTACAAATAGACCGTTTAGACCTTTCATTTGCAATCAACGACCTTTAATTCAGTACATCCTTCAATTTATTTGCCGCACAAAACACTGCACACTAAAACAAGTCCAAGCGAGGTCCTGCAATCTCTGATTGTTCTTTTTCTTGTTTATTTTGTTTTATCTGTCCTCGTTGCCTTTTTGGGGATTTGTATTGTTTGGACATTCTGCAATCTTGTTTTTCTTTTTGATCAAACCCTCCGTTTCTCCCATTCCATGCAGTCATAAAGGCAGAAGGTTATCTTCCAACACTGTTTGGATGTTTCGATCAAACGTATCTTGGCTTTTGTGTTGATCATTGTAGTTCACTCTATTGTGTAATTGTGTAATTGTAAATAACAGCTCTCGTCTCTTCGGTTGAGTTTTTCACGCACAGGTCAAGTCGGTGACATCGAATGTAGAAACTAAACATGGATAAACATTCTTTTTCCTCTCCACCTTTATTCACACCAGGTATCAAGCTACCGACGAGGGATCCCTCGTCCACTTCCATCGATGAGAAACACCGAAACGAAACGGATGCCGATGGCTCTGCGAACGGAGATAGCTGCACGGACTCCAATCACAACGGGAAGAATAAGAAAGATAAGGAGCAAGCTGCTTTCCAAAAGGCATTCGAAAACTTCCTTCATAACGAAGTGTTTGTGCCCAGGTGTGTTGGAAAATACTCGCTCCAAACGACAATCTCTTTCTTGAATGTTTCCGATATTTTCGATCCAAAAGAAGCCGGTCGGTATTTTGAACTGGTCTTCATGAGTTCGTCCTGGTTTCCTGATTCTCGTGCTTCAAATATTCTGCCGGTAGATTTTATTTCAGTAATTTTAGCATCTTAGCTGTGAAGATGTGAACGGAGTGATGGGTGTTGCGGGTTGTTTTTTTTTCGGATTGGATCATCCTTTTTATGCATTTTACAAACCTCTTCCTCGTGAGTGTAAATTATTTCCTCGAACACTGAAGGTGGACAGAAGTTATGCGTTCCCCCTGTCTGTTGGGTCGCCAAAATAGGTGACCCTTATTGTCAGTAATTCTGTCTGTTTGTTTGGATGTTTGTTTGGATGTCTGTTCGTTTGTCATCAGCATAATTGGTAGTAAACGTGGGTGGATTTTTGACCAAACTCGGGTGGTAGGTACATCTTATGACCGAGTGCTTTGGAAATTGTGATGGTTGCTAGGGACGCTTTGGTTCCCTAGCAACAACCGAAAAACTTTCAAAATCGGTACCGTTCATGCGAAATCAATTCTGAAAGCCATTATCCCACGTAGGGTTATGAAATTTGGCGCGAATGATCTACAGGTGATGCTCTATCAAATATATTCCCGTTTCTGTGATATATGGAATACTTTACCCGCAGCGCCCTCTACAATTAGGGTATGCGCGAAAATTGGCGAAAATTGAAGGTCCCCTAGCGACCAGGTGCATCGATACGAATGAAACTTTGCAGGTTCATGGTACTCAATGAGTACTACAACTTTGCCTCAGGACATATTGACCGATTTCGCTTAGGTCAGGGGTCAAAGGTCAATTAGTGCAAAAATCGATAATATGCGAGAGCTGGAGGTGCCTTCCTGCCAAATGCTACTCCTCCTAGGGTTATGGTCGGATGGTCATGAAAATTCACACTAATCGTCTGGAATACATTGTGCACAAACAATCGATCCGGATTTTCGATTTAGATCTTTGTTCACCCACAGCACCCCCTCGAACTTTGGGGATTTCCGATTTCAAACCGCATTTTCGGTACTTTTCATTCAAATGGATACCGAGTAGTTATCAGTAGATGGAACTGGATGAGATTTGATATGCATCATCTTAAGGTGATTCCCGATCCGCTATATGACATCCATTTTGCTCTATATCCTATAGTTTCCATACTTGGCGACCCATCGCCGCCTACCGGCTTGTCTGTCTGTCTGTCTGTCAGGATATGTCAAAAAGCTATGGACGGATTCAGACCAAACTTGGTGGACAGGTTGGGTGTGTGACGAGGACGAGTTGATTCGATTTTGGTGAAGATCCAGATCCAGACACGAGAATTTTTCACGTGATTCTTTACAATTGAGAGATGGAGCCAAAATCGAATATGTAACGGGATATCTCAAAAAGTTGCAGACGGATTCTGACAAAACTTGGTGAATAAGTTGGGTTGGTGACAATAACAAGCCAAATACATTTTGGTTAACGTCCAGATCCATATCCAGCATATCAGTATGACACAAAACGTAAACTGTTCAGCCTGGCGGAGGTATGCGCCCTCCCGAGTGCCGTTCTAGTTCCTGTATGAGTTATATGGGTGGTGAAACTCCAGTAAATGTGAAAAAGCATAATCAGTTAACCAAATTACAAAGGGTAGTTTACAACAGTGCACTTGACCCTCATGATGTTTCAGGCTTCCTGGGTTATTATAACTACACTCAAACAACCCCAAATAAGATCAAATCAGAAACTAGTGTTCATCATCCCCACCCCTCCCCCCACCCAAGTCCCCACATCATCAATGGCCTGTTTGTGTGTGCTAGTTCGATGATGCAATAGCTACAATGAGAGGATTTGAAGTCAAAATAATTTTATTTCAACCACCCTAAGACCTGTGCCTGAATGC
Organism: Eptatretus burgeri; assembly: GCF_056783735.1. NCBI lineage: Eukaryota > Metazoa > Chordata > Myxini > Myxiniformes > Myxinidae > Eptatretus > Eptatretus burgeri. The sequence goes on from NC_140969.1 coordinate 100,521,246, forward strand.
TGCCAGAACACACCGTGAGCAACGCTTCTCGCTCCGAAAGAACAAGCTTTAAATGAAATTCTGATGCAAAAACCCTGCAGTATGATGCAAAAACAGCTGGGAAACAAGAACATCACCCGGTCGAGCGCATACCTCCGCCATGTTGAAACAGTTTACCTTTTTTATCGCACCGATAGGCCAGATCAGGATCCGGCTCCGAACCCAAATCTAACCGGCTTGTTGTTCTCACCTACCCTACTCCTCCACCAAGTTTTGGCATAACACGTTCATAACTGTTTGATATCTCGTGCTATGCATAATTTTTGGCCTGATCTCTGATTTGTGAAAAAATCACTTTAAAATTCTACTGTCTGGATCCAGATCTTCACCAAAATCGAATGAATTTGCGCTTGTCACACACCCAACCTGTCCTCCAAGTGTTGTTCGATTCTATGTATAACCTTTTGAGATATCCTGCGCACAGACAGACAGACAGGGGTGAAAACATAATCTCATTCCACCTTTGGTGGCGGAGATAATTAGGCATGAACTGCGGAAAATGGATCCCGTAAGGCTTTCTGGATGAGGATCACCATGATGTCAATGGGGAAGCAGCGAATTTGTCTCAATTGTGATTGAGTGAGCTTCTTGCTTAGTGAGGTGTTTCGAAACCTCACTTGCTATTCACCGAAAAAGCAATTGCACAATCGAGCTATTCGTCTTAACTGTGACATGGTTTCTCATTCTGACAAATCTCATACTGGTTCTGTAACAGACTCTTGAACACAGACATCATCCCTGCTAGCAGACAACTATCAGCCTGACAACACTCGCAAGCTGACTTGTGATGCAAGATAACATCTGAAAAGATTCACAGCGTGGAATAGAGGGGCTTGGAAAAAAAATAATTGATACAGGTGTCAATCCTCATGAAAGAGTGTAACAATCCATCCATCCATTGGGACCATACTCTGTGCAGAGCATTGGTGCTGCCTAAGCAGTCTCCTGGGCTATTGGGCACAATCCTGGACGGGTCGCCACTCCGACACAGGATACCAGCAAGCTGCCACTCATTTTGCCGACCTCAGAAGGATGACAGGCAGAGTCAACCCCACCTGGTATTAATTGAACAGCCAATCAGGATTTGAACTCAGGACCCTTGGATCCCAAGCCCACCACTCGAGCCATTAAGCCAACACCAGGCGTGGTGTAATAATAGAGGGCACAAGGTCAATGGTCTGAAATTGGACTGAAATAGAAACAAAAGGATGGGAACACAGGGACGCATCATGGCATGAAGAGTGGAGTGAAGGAGAGTTGCAAGTGAAAGGATGACAGGGGGACAGAGTCTTAGAGGTAGAACGAGGAGAGACCAGGTGTGTTGGTGGTGGGCAGCAGATTTGAATGCCTTGAATGAGGAATACAAGAAAACCCTCAGTACAGCAAGATGGTTTCACATTTGAAATTAAAGAGGGGTGAATGAACGGAGGTGGCATTTAAGCCTCGGCTTAGGGACAGTAACAAGGTAAAGGTTTCAGATTAAATTTGTGCGGCCCTGGAGAAGCAAACGTCGGGTGGAAAGGTCGTCGTGGGAGGGACAAGACCAGACTGGAGCCAGTGAAAGGCTGTAAAACACCGTCCTCGGTGTGGTGAGCAACGAGCGGTCTCCGAGACTTCGTCGAACAAGCGTTTAATAATTTCGACTTCTTCACTTCATCGAAAGCCTCGTAAACCCATGATAAGAGAAGGATGACAGAGTGAAGACTCTGAAATAAGAGTACACAGAGTAGATCAACAAACCTTGACTTTTGAAGTGCCGATGCCATCAAGTCCAGCAGCAACTGGAGGAGTTCAGAGTGACTCGGAATTCCTCCAGGTTTGGAGGACGGAATCTGAAACTCTGATGGGAGTGATCGTAGGTAGTGGGGAGGAAGGCCTACAGTGTGAAGACACTCAAACGAAGCTTTAGAGTGGAGCAACAGATGAGATGCATGTTACAGAGATGGACTTGAACAGCTGGATGTCATCAGGTTTTTGTTCGCAATCTTTTATTTATTATTTATTTTTTACGGTCATGGAAATTGCCTTTGTCGAATGCTACGCCGAATGTGGTGCGCGACTATTCAACTCGATCCACACGAATCGTTGTGTGGACAATAAGGGAAATAAATACAAGTCTGGAGACGGCGATGGTTCACGAGCGATGTACACGGTTCGCCTTTTTAATTTTTTTGACCTTCGAGGGGACGCCACGGGTAAACTCGCGGGAATCGGGGAAAAAGGTAAATGATGAAAGTTGTTGCACTCGAAGAGCACTACTTGCATACCAACTTTCATTAAAAAAAAAAAACAGTTGAAAACCCTTGGAGCTCGATATCCAATTTATTGATTTTTTCTTTGACATTTTCTAAGTTCGTGACCTTGTGACCTTGACCTTGGGACGAAAATAAAAAAATTGAGCTCCGTTGGGGCTATGCAGGTGCCATTGGGCTAACCAAATACCGAAACCCCTGCCAGATTCGACAAACCCCCTCGGAGAAGATGCAACTTGAAGTTGGCTACCCCCTAAAAACACATGTTTTTTGGGCGTGGCTCCGCACATAATGGGCGCAACTCGCCCATTCTCCGGAAAACACAACTAGATCATGATACAAACCTCGCACCCTAATTTTATCAAGATCGAATCAAAACCCACGGAGCTATGCTCAGGACAGACAGACAGACAGACACACACACAACGAATATAGTGGTCACTTACTGACTCTGCTGGCCCCTTTCAGAACAATATTCCGAAACGGAACTCTGCATTTTTATGCTTTTACCCTTTCTGTGTGTTTGTGTGCAGGATATCTCAAAAAAAGTTGCTGACGGATCCGGATGAAATTTTGTGGACAGGTTGGGTGTGTGACGAGGACGAAGTGATTCAATTTTGGTGAAGATCCGGATCCGACTACTGGAATTTTTTCAGTGATTCTTCACCATTGAGAGATAGGACCAAAACCGATGTATAGCACGATATCTCAAAAAGTTTTGGACGGATTCGGATGAAACTTGGTGTCGCAAGGACAAACTGATTCGATTTTGGTGAAGATCCGAATCGGGATCTGGATACGAGAATTATTTAATTTTAAAAGACATTCTTCACCCATTGAGAGATCGGGACAAAAACGACATAGTACTGTATCGCATGACATTTCAAAAAATGTATTGGGCCCGATATGTTCACGTGGGTCAGGCGTAACGTGGCGGAGATATGCGCTCCACCGAGTACCCACCTAGTCTGTGTGGCATTTCACAACACGTTTGGTCGAGCAGGAAACACAATGGGGACCCTTTGCTGTCATCGTTTGTAAACCCTCATGAAAGCCTCCATTGCGTATGACTGAACGCTTGAATGGCTCGAAGACGTTTCTGTGAAAGTAGTTTTTGTTGAATTGTGTTCACGGTCGATGCCGGTACGTTTTGTGTGTGTGTGCGTCGCAGGCCTTCTCGTCGGCGACGTTCGGCATTGGACGTCACTTACAGTGCGAAACCCCAAGGCAAGGCGAGAGCCGCTTGGAACGCACGTCGGTCCAAGACGGACGGCGTGCCGACCTTCCGAGACGAGGAGGAAGGTAACGGTGCTGCGAAAAAAAATGAATTCCACGAGAAGACGGTGGAGAAGGACAACCGCTTGAACATCTCGTATCTGCACCACTTCGCTCTCTACCGCATCGATGTGCACGCTTGCAACCACGAAGTGACGGAGTGCAGCACCGCCAATTATATCTTTGCCCGTACCATGCCTGAGTGTAAGTTACTGCGGGTGTGGGATGCATTGAAATTTCCTGGTGTATCACTCAGTTTTTCTTTTCGGACTTGCTCATCATTGGTGTCACGCAGCATCGTACAAGAGCACACTCATATTTTTCCTCTACTGAGCTTTCACTTTTTTTCAATAATGTTCAACAAACCTCGTTTACAGACTTGTCTGCGTGCTTGAATGTTGAAATATTTTACAGTATTATGTCAAGTTATTATATATATTATGTCAAGTTATCAATGTGAAAAAGTCTGCATTCTTGAGGCCTTCCCCTTGTCTGACATTGCACAGCATATTGTTACATTTGTGGCTGTGGAGGGGGTGGGGGGGGGGGGTTGGCTAGATGGAGACGTTCAATACCGTCCATGTTCTCATTTAGTTTAAGGACATCTTATCATGTATTAAGTGATCGTTTCAGGTTAGGATCACTGTAATTGGTGCCTTATATCGGTGGTCTTCGGAGAGCCGCAAGGTGCTGACACGTCGGACAGTTCGGCAAAGCACGTCGGACGAGTCTGCAGTCCTCTCTCTACTTCACAGACTGGTCCGTTATCTCATTGACTCCTTATTTCACCAATTCCTGGAATTCTTTCTTCAAAAGGCTGCTCTCTCTCTCCTCCACCAATTCATCCTGTCATGCGTCCAATTGTCCTACTAATCATCCCGACCCTGACACACTGGGGTATGAGGTGAGACAATCCTGAAAAAAGCAGTTTGCATTCGGTAACTTGAAGTATCCCTGCATGATGAAGTCTCAGGGTGTATCCAGTTCTTCAACAAATTAGAACACAACATCAAGCTCACCTCTGTGCTCAAACATCTCAAGTCTCTCACCATGCTCCAAAGCCCCAGTGGCTGTGTTGTCAAGGTTGTGTCCAGTGCACATTTTTCTTCTGTGTCTTCATTCAGAATTTGAAAACATGGAAACTGATGCCATCTTGGCCAAAGCAGGTTTAAGGTTGGATATAACTTTCTCAACTTTCTTTGGTGAGGTCATCACAGAATCCAGTAGACAGTGGATACGTCGGGGGGTAAGATGGGGCACAGAACTGAATGGGTTGGGAAAATAATATTTGGAGGTAAAGACAGCTTAGACATTCTGCCTTATCTCAGGGAGAGTCTTCAGTCATGCCATTCGAGGTGAGGAACGGATTGGAGAGGAAGCACATACACCAGAGACAGACTTGATAAGGTGCCACCATGACTTGGAGGAAGGAGGCTGGTTGGAGAGTTCGGCCTTGAGATTTGTAAGATGATGTTTCTTGCCTCAGGATGGGCACACACTTGTTATGAGCCTTACAGAATGAATGAAAGCTACCCTCAGTCGGTTTAGCTTTCGAAGCCGACAAAGCAAGCTGCTTGATTGCAACCACCTCCCCACAGGATTCGGTGTACCGGAGTCGACAGGATGGATATGAAAGCCACAAACAGGATGAGATAAACCAGTGCATAAAAGTATTCCCTGGTGGAATAAATATCAGGTGCTCTGGAGGTGGTGCTCCAATCCTGTTGTGAGAGGGTAGATTGAAGCTCTCACCGGTTGGCCTGTGCACACAGCTATATCCTGCATCATCGAGGTTGCTCTCTTACAATAGTCAGATAGATGTGGTCCTTGACAAGAAAGTGATCAGAAAAGCCAAGAGGGGCAGAAGAGGAACAATTGGATGGAAAGTTGGTCATCACTGGGTGACCCATACTAGAGGAAGGACGTATTCCAGAGGTATAACTCCGGGTTGGGAATTTTACAGATTTTCTCAAACTGACAGTCGCCGGAAGCCTTTGCTGCAATGTCCTGGTTAGTTGTTGCCCAGCCAACACCCAGCCAGCCGGCGTGGTGACGGTTTGAAATTACCGCAGATGAGAAACGTAGAGTTAACATGAGTGATTACGAGTTGATCTACTGTGTGTTCGAAGAAATATCGGTGGATTGAGAGTCATCATCATTGGGTGGACAGTCAAGCACACAGATAAATATGAAGTGGTTGTGGAGAGGTCTAGGCAGCTGAATGTATTCCAGATGGCTCGGATGGGTTTGTCCGGACAAGGGACAATGAGCAATGGAGTCCTCAACATAAAAAGCAACTCCACCTCCAGGATGGAGGAGGGGTCTGTCAAAGGGGGGAACAGAGAATAGCCAGGGAGAGACAAAGGGATCGGAGACATTCTTTTCAAGAAATGTTTCTCTTAAACCTAAAATGTCTGGAAACTGTTGCAGCGGCAGCGGCAGCAACCTGAATGGAGAGATAGAAGATATTAGAACAGAGACCTTGACTATTGGTTGGACCACGCTAGTGGGACTGAGGGAGCTGGTTGTTGCCACGTCCCATAACACAGGTATAATGACTGACATTATTTATTTCCAAATGTTTGTGAAGGTAGAGGCACTCAGAATTTGTTCTTAATTTTTTTGTTGTTGTTGTTATTGTTTACATAGTCGAGGCTCGTGGAAGAGCTACAATTAGTACACTGAACGGATTAGGACACAACGGAACAAAAGGAACAGTTGAGAGAGTGGGGAAACACCAACAGCAGAGTTAAAGATCGGCCAATATAAAGGCATGCGTGGATAAATAATGGGTGTGAGGAGGAATTGGGGGCAGGAGAGGATGCATAGGGTGGACAATATGGATACAGAAGGAAACTCTCAGGAGGAAAAGCTGGAAATTTTGAAGGAGGAGGGATTGGGGTGGGGTGGGGTGGGGGTGCAGTTAGTGAGGGTAGAAAAGATCAGGATTGGGGACAATCTGAGATGGAGGTGAACAACTGTCTTTAAGACCTGGAGGGAAGAATGAGATTGAAGAGAATGTGGAAGTTGGTTCCACAGGTTGTGAGAAAAGACAAACAAATTAGAGGAGGTGAGCAGTGATCGTAGAGTTAGGTAGTTTCACCAGAAGGGGGTTGATGGTTGACCGTGCGTGCCTTGCAGGAACCTGGGGGGGGGGGGGACAAAGCATGGAAAGAGCAGAGGGTGTAAGACCAGAAAGGAGAGTTGGCAGAGTGATAGACCCATAGACTCAGCTTCATCATGGGAGATTCCAATAATCTTTAAGGCCTTGATTTCCACGGCGTCAAGGTGTGCAAGGTGTGAGGCAGGGGAGCCAGCCCAGAGGGGAGAGCAGGACTCCATCAAGCTACGGACGAAGGCCTTCTCGTGAAACCAAGGATTCTTGTTCTTCCTCTTATTTTTCCTTTCTTCATTATTTTTCTTTAAATTCATCATGGACGATGGACGTAATTCAAATTATTGGATGAAATTGGTGTTGTTTGTTGAATTGAAATTTATTTTGGGTGATTTTGAGTGCAAATGCCCTCTGCTGGTGAGGACGGGAACTTGTAATTTGTTCATGGTGCCGGCGATAGTTCACTTACTCTTCCCGAAAGAGACCGTGTGATCTTTAGTATCCACCAACAAATTCTGGCAGACGGGACGCCAGAATGTCCATCCAATGGATGGCACACACATTAACGAATTGCCCTGCCTGTGAAACACCGAGATAACTACAATTTAGCAAACGCATCTCTCTTTTAAATTGTTGAGTTTGACCGTCGGTAACCAGTAACTTTATTGACGGTTCTGATTTGCAGTGGGAGCTGATGACATACCACGGTCATTGACTTACAAGTTACAGTTTCAAACCAAGGTGCACCTAACATGGGACGAACCACCAAATCCGAACGGCCTCATTGTTCTATATGAGGTTTTACTTCGACGGAACCAAGAGGTAACTTTGCAAACATTAAAAAAAAATAATAAAATGTTGCACCACGGGTGACCTTTTGCCACCCGTTGAGTGAGAGAGGTTACAGATGAATGTGCAAATCAGTTAGTCCATGATGATTTGTTTAGTACAACATAATATTTTGGAATATAATTGTCAGGATGTTCTTATTTGGGGTCCTGGGTTATGGTTTCGTTCTGCAGGTGGCTGGGCAGCCGCGCTGTGTCTCTCGAGAAGATTACCAGAAGTATGGAGGCTGTCACCTGGATTTGATGCATTCTGGAAATTATACAGTGCGCGTTCGTGCTCGGTCTCTTGCAGGCAATGGCACATGGTCTGACCCTGTGTCATTCTCTGTTCCTGTCAATGGTGAGTCAGGCTCCTTGACACGGAAAGCTTGTGATTTTGATTGGTGATGTGTATAAAATGCTCTGCATTCTGTGGAAGAGCCTGGTATTGGCTTAAGAGTTAAGGTGGTTGGCTTAAGATATTGTTGCGAATTCACGCCCGCCGGCGTGCGAACGGCCACGTGACTCGAATCGCGGCACGTCGCCCACCGGACGGACAATTCTGTCGTGACCCTCTCGGACTAACGCCGGGAACTAGTCACGGGTGGGCCTTTCGGCCTCACCACGATCGTGCTGATCGGCCCCCCGCGTGGGATAGGGTTGTTCGCCAAATTCGACATACCTAAGTACCCACACGGAGGGTAGACCGGGCGATCGCACCTCGCCGCAGGTCGACTTCGGACATGGGCCACTTTAAGCGACCCGTTCCGTACTATCGGGATAACCGAGCGGTGTTATCGTCAACCTCGACGGTTCCGATTAATTATCGGGCGTATTTAGCCCACTACCAACCCTTTACGCGAAGTAAGATGGAGATTCAATGAAAGAAAAGACGAAGCGAAACGGGAAAAACAGTTCAACATGAGGCACATTTATTCCGCGGCAAACGGAAAGCACACATATACAATTACAACAATTATGCACCAAAAGCAAATGTAACAAAAGGAACACAACAATTATGCACCAAAAGCAATTGCAACAAAAGAAACACAATGCAGATCTACTACCGACTATGCGAGCACACGGCAACACTTACACAGTTTTACTTTACAGATGGCGCCGACAACACATATACTCAAAAGCAAAAGAAAAGTGCAACCCTCAACTACAAGGGGGCAGACGGGCCTGTGGGCCGAGACCGCGTGGAGCCTACCCGTCTTGTGATGAGCCGCAAAATGTCGCGGCGGTGCCCCGACTCCGCGCTCCTCCGCGGGTTTTGTTGGCACTGCTTGGAATGGGGTGGGAACGGGGCCCCCTTTTCGCACTATCTCAGCGCGGGGGGAAACAGGGGGGGTTGTTGATGCTCTGGGGAAAGAGGATAGCTGGCTTGCTTGGGTCCTGCGACGAGCGACTCCACTGCGCCCTCGACCGCGTTCCCGGCTTCCCCTCTCTGCAGCTCCCCGACAGACTCTGAACCCCGACAGACCGACTCTCCTCCAGACCCGTCTTGACTGCTGCTGCCACACTTCGCCGCCGCCACACCTCTCCAACTCGCCCGAGCCCGAAACAGAAACTCATGAATTCGCCCCGCGCTCGGCGCTTTATAGTGGTGTAGGAGATCCCATATGCAAATTTCCGGATCAGGATGGGCTCGGGGGCGGAGCCACGCTCGCCCATTGGACGGAGGAAAAGTAGGCGTGAACCTCCCCTGATTCTCGAATTTGCATATATCGATTCTACTCCAACGCGCCTGGAGGCGGGGCCAAATCGCCCCGCGCTCGCTGATGGGACGGAACAGAAGTGGGCGTGTATCATTCTTGATCCGACTTCTCGGAAAGGCTGCTTTTTGCACCCGCTGCTCGGCGCGCGCCCTGTACGAGTCCAGGATCGGTGCCCACAAGCGGTGCGGGAATGGCGGCAGAAGGAGGAGAGGTGAAGGTGGTGGAGGGTTTATTGTGGCGGTGATGGCCATGGCGACGCTTGGAATGGCGGTGATGCGATGTTTACGGGAGCGAGCCGTGACGGTAAAGGTCGTGGCTGTTGGCGTTGTTGTTGTTGTTGTGAAGCGGCGTTGAGGTCGGTGGTTGTTGTGTGATGGAGGTTGAGACGTGGTTGGTTCAAAATAAAGATAGAACAGAAAAACGGCTATCTTAAAGGGTCGCAGCCCGAATGAATGACATTTATTCCCTCTAAACAACGGGTTTGGGCTAACTACACATGTACTTACAGAGATATCTCACCTACGGGACCTGAATGGTGGTTTGCGAATTTCCTCAACCACACTACTCCCTCCCCTTTTTACAGACTCGTCCCGAGTCGTCAAATTTTCGTGTGCCATCATGTGTAGTTCTCCCCTAGTACGTTTTACCTACGGATCCCTGAGTGCGACATTCATGGTATTCGTGTCCCCAAAATAAATAACCTGAGGGCTGAGTAACTAACTAAACAAACCCACTCACACGGACGACTTAAATAAAATTGCCGGCGCTAAGACAGACATGCCGGGGGCGCACTCATATGTACAGTACATCTTAACCTTAACTTACAAATTTTACACTAAACCATGGCCCAGGATCAATGGACTCTGCAAAAAGAAAGCAGTTAGCAGGGAGCCAGGCTGCTCGCATGCAGTCTCTGGCTCGAACAATGCAGGTGACAGGGAACGTGGCCGGCTGCTCACACGCAGTCCAAGGCCTTCACTTTTTAAAATGAACCCAGTGAACCACAACGGTGCATGGGCTGCACAAACGCAGTCTCCGTGCCAGCTCAAGTGACACACGCAATGAACACAATGGATGGATGAATGGATGGACGCAAACACGGTGCACGGCCGCCACTGCAGGCCCGTGTTGTAGCTGCCAACAGGGCAGTTCTTGCAGCTTGCAAACTGTTGCCTTGATCCTGGCGCACATGGAAATGAACAGGGGGGGGCAAAGCAAAAATTGAACGGGCCTGGTGAACAGGGGCAGTGGGCATGGCATGGCAAAGGTGAGCAGGCAACCACAGCCTGCAGAACAGGGCCGCTGCAGGCTAGCACAGCCGGCAGACGAACTGACCGGCACAGGCCTTGCAGAAAACAGCAGCTGCAGACGATCCAGCCGGCACAGGCCTTGCAGCAAAACAACAGCTGCCGATGAAGTGGGCCGGCCTTTGCCTTGCAGTGGAGGTTGGTGGAGGAAGTGCGGTGGTGCTGGCCACTCGGAAGGCGGGCTCGGACCTGCCTACTGTCTCGCTCCCACCTATCACCTTTGCCTGTCACTGTCCCGACCCACTCCCTTAATTTCTGAAACCCCATTTAGCCCCAACTTATTTTTTTGTTGTTTTTATTTTTACTTCCCCACTATAATTCGTCCCTAACCCCCTTTATCGTCCTTGTTCGGCTAACCTATCCTGTCACCTCGCCTACTCCCAACCCCTACGTTCCCTTCCCAGAGGGGAGCAAGGGAGAGCGAGCGTCCTGTGCCGAGGCCCAATTCAAGCCTCAGGATGGCCTCCCCAGACTTCAGCGATCTAACCCAAAGTGGGTCCAGCGGCCCACAACAAGAGCGAGGGGATGGATGGTGCGGAGGGGTACACTTCCTAATCTACCCCAACCATTTAACTGTTAAACTACCCCGGGGCTTTCAACAAGCGCCTCTCGCTTAAACTATTGGTTCTAACAACCCAGATTCCCGTCGCCTGTGTTGGTTTCCTCACAATTTCGGGCCTCGCCCCCCAATTTTCTTTCCGTGCCCTCACACGGTCTCATGGCTGGGACGCGTGGCTCCCCTTGGCAGGCACGACCCTCTGCCGATTCTCCAGCTATGGCACCCCCGGGCACTACACTGCCTCCGAGCCTACCAGCTCCCTAAACACCGGGGAGTCCCCCCCCATGGCACCCCCCTGAAACGCACACGTGGCAGGCTGGCTTCCCGGGCCCCTTTCTGAGGGTCACCCGTGCCCACAACACTGCCCACTCGGCTAATGGCGCCCCGGGCCCCGCACCAAGCGGACGCACCCGTGCCCACTCCGCTATCCCGGCCCCCCATGGGCCCTTGGCCTACCACGGCCGACTAGCCTGGTGCCCGGGGTACCCACTCAGCGATACTCACCTTTCGCAGCCACGCTCCCAGCCCGTCAACAGGGCTCCTGCACCCCTCCAAACAGGATTCGAGCCTACTTCCCCACCAACAACAAAACGACCTCCATTTTGTCAATTTGACTAATCCCCTAACTCAGTCTACACTGACCCCAGGGTCCCTTGGGCGGGAGTCACTCCTCCCCCCAATCACTCATCGCACCATGCATTCCCCATTTGCTCCATTCACACAGACCCGCTGGCCTCACTCAATCACCAAGCACATGTACTCACCTCACAACCCACAACTCTTCAACACACACACCGCTGAACTCTGCCATCCTTCTAACTACATCCCCTAACTAACTCGTGCTCCCACGTCGTCCCTTAAACTACAGCGCGTTCCTTTTAACACCACGTAGCTAAACTACGTCCCCACTACACATTCACAAGTCTGTCACTGTCTTCTAAATCATAAAAATCATTTTATTTCCCAACCTAAATCTCATCTAAATCCCTCTACCTTTCCATTCCACGGGCCCCATGAGGACTTACCCCTGCCCCATGGAGCCGGTCTAACTAAGCTAACCCTTCCCCCTAACTAGTTTCCATCCTGTGCCCAGGTAAGGGGGTCTTCCACCCCTTGCCTGGGAAATCCTGTTCACCCGAAAGTGAGGCTTGTTTTTTTTTTTGTTTTTTTTTTTTTTCCACATGCGCAGCACCAGCGTGGCAACTCGCAACCTGCGCAAAAGCGCGGCAATTCACAGCCGCGTACCTGTGGCGTGACGTCATGGCAGCTGTTCGCGTCCCTCGTCCCTCTTGGACGGTACCATCCGGCAGGGATTCACCCTCCTGCCGGATTCCAACCACACATGCAGCCATGACGTCACCCGGCGCATAAAAAAAAGCACAAGCCTCACGTCTCGAGGGGTTCCCCACTCGAACACATGTGCTCTGCCCGTGGGAGCTTAACACACCCGCCCGCGTGGAGAACCCGTCCGGTCCAAATCCGAAATCCTGCCTAAACTTTGTCCGTCCGCGGGATCGGCAAATCCACCGCGTGCGTTTCCGGACCGGGCTTCTCTCCCGCAAGCGAGCACGTGGGGGCATCGTGCGTTGCACAGCACGCACCTCGCGCTCGCTGCTGGGTGAACCCTGCGCAGTCCCTGAAACAGCTACAGCCGCTACTCGGCTTTTGTCTCTGTGTCGCCGTCCCCGTCGCCATTCAACACACGCACTCCCGCGTGTTACGACGCTAACACTCCATTCCATTACATTCACATTCACACCGGGAGACGCGGCTGCGTGCTCCCGCATGCCGACCGACATCTCCCTCACACACAGCGACCTTGCACACGCTGTCTCCCTCACACACACGGTCTCCCTTGCACTCGGCCGTTCACTCACGCACCGTGCCTCACTCGCACACGCGGGGGCACTCGCCCGCGGTGTCTCATCCACACACGGCGTGCTGGGAAGCACGCCCTTCGGCACACTCGCCACCACACCACTCACACACGGGGTCGCTTCCACACACGGGGACGCACTCACACCTTGCACCACACACACCGGGACAACCACACTGGGGATTCGTGTCCCCACAAGGGTCTCCGGGGCCTTGATACCCCCCAAGCTCGGCGTGCACCCATCCACAGCACTCCTCCCCTCGACCTCGCTCGACACGACCGAACTCACCTGGTCGTGACTCACCTCAAGGGGGCATACTCCCTCCCCTCGTTCCTGGAGGAGGCCATCCAGCTGCTCGCACCGGGTCCCTACACGTTCCGCGAGCTCACCCTCACTATCCTCCACTACCTCTGTGTGTGTGTGTGTGTGTGTGTGCATCTCCAACCCTATCCAATTCACCCTCTATCTCCCATGTCTCTTTACATTTATTAGTTTCTGTTGTCTCCTCGTGTCTATTAGTCTCTGCTTCTTTCTGGCGTCTTTCCCTTATCTTTATGTAGGTCAACCTTGCTTTCTCCTTAAGTCGCTCCCGTCCTTCCCTCTGTTTCACTCCTTGCCCTTTTACGATCTCCGCGTACCTCATCCTTGCTTTCCGTCTTAATTGTTCTTTTCTCTCCCTCTCAATTCCTTTCACCTCGTCTCTTGTCTCCCTCGTGCACATCTCCGTCACCCCAATTAGTTTTTCCCTCTCGGTCACCGTCACCCCAATTAGTTAATTAATTTCTAATTTCTCCTCACCCGCTTCCACCGCGGGCCTGACAACCGTTGCACCCCCTCCCAGCTCGTTCACTCCCACATGTGGCGTCGCCATTTTGAGCTCCGCTGCCATTGCCTTCATGCCCGCCTGCAGGCTTCGGCCGATTCGCTGCATCTCACCCCGCAGTTCTTTCATTTCTTCTTTCATTCCTTGCGCATTCATTTCCATTTGCTTGTTCATTGCCGCCAGCATGGCGCATAGCCGGGCCATGTCGGGTGCACTCAGCTGAGCCGATTCGGCAAGGATCGGGGTGGTTTTGGCGGAGAGGGGGAGGGGAGGTGTCATACACCGTGGCTGCCGCAGCACCTATTTCGGGCTCTGGGTTCAGTTGAGCGAGTTCGTGTTCCTGCACAACCAACATTTCCTGCACGGGGATTTCATCCTGGACCATGGATTCTACACATTCTAAATCCATTTGTAATACCCCCGGCTCCCGCTCGCCTTGAGACGCCATCTTATTTCTCGTAAAGGGTTAATTTGAATCGCTCGTAATTTGGAGGGAATCGGGGGTCGCTCCTCTCACCCCTGGACCGATTCCCGTGAATTTAGCTGGAGACAGGAGAGCCCGTTTTCCCGCTCTCCGACACCAGTGCCGCGAGGAGGGGGATGAGTTTGTGTCCCACGACCTGACACCAGTGTTGCGAATTCGCGCCCGCCGGCGTGCGAACGGCCACGTGAATCGAATCGCGGCACGTCGCCCACCGGACGGACAGTTCTGTCGTGACCCTCTCGGACTAACGCCGGGAACTAGTCATGGGTGGGCCTTTCGGCCTCACCACGATCGTGCTGATCGGCCCCCCGCGTGGGATAGGGTTGTTCGCCAAATTCGACCTACCTAAGTACCCACACGGAGGGTAGACCGGGCGATCGCACCTCGCCGCAGGTCGACTTCGGACACGGGCCACTTTAAGCGACCCGTTCCGTACTATCGGGATAACCGAGCGGTGTTATCGTCAACCTCGACGGTTCCGATTAATTATCGGGCGTATTTAGCCCACTACCAATGCTTTACGCGAAGTAAGATGGAGATTCAATGAAAGAAAAGACGAAGCGAAACGGGAAAAACAGTTCAACATGAGGCACATTTATTCCGCGGCAAACGGAAAGCACACATATACAATTACAACAATTATGCACCAAAAGCAAATGTAACAAAAGGAACACAACAATTATGCACCAAAAGCAATTGCAACAAAAGAAACACAATGCAGATCTACAACCGACTACGCGAGCACACGGCAACACTTACACAGTTTTACTTTACAGACGGCGCCGCCAACACATATACTCAAAAGCAAAAGAAAAGGGCCACCCTCAACGACAAGGGGGCAGACGGGCCTGTGGGCCGAGACCGCGTGGAGCCTACCCATCTTGTGATGAGCCGCAAAATGTCGCGGCGGTGCCCCGGCTCCGCGCTCCTCTGCGGGTTTCGTTGGCACTGCTTGGAATGGGGTGGGAACGGGGCCCCCTTTTCGCACTATCTCAGCGCGGGGGGAAACAGGGGGGTTGTTGATGCTCTGGGGAAAGAGGATAGCTGGCTTGCTTGGGTCCCGCGATGAGCGACTCCACTGCGCCCTCGACCGCGTTCCCGGCTTCCCCTCTCTGCAGCTCCCCGACAGACTCCGAACCCCGACAGACCGGCTCTCCTCCAGACCCGTCTTGACTGCTGCTGCCACACTTCGCCGCCGCCACACCTGTCCAACTCGCCAGAGTCCGAAACCGAAACTCCTGAATTCGCCCCGCGCTCGGCGCTTTATAGTGGTGTAGGAGATCCCATATGCAAATTTCCGGATCAGGATGGGCTCGGGGGCGGAGCCACGCTCGCCCATTGGACGGAGGAAAAGTGGGCGTGAACCTCCCGTGATCCTCGAATTTGCATATATCGATTCTTCTCCGATGCGCCTGGAGGCAGGGCCAAATCGTCCCGTGCTCACTGATAGGACGGAACAGAAGTGGGCGTGTATCATTCTTGATCCGACTTCTCGGAAAGGCCGCTTTTTGCACCCGCTGCTCGGCGGGAGCCCTGTACGAGTCCAGGATCGGTGCCCACAAGCGGTGCGGGAATGGCGGCAAAAGGAGGAGAGGTGAAGGTGGTGGAGGGTTTATTGTGGCGGTGATGGCCATGGCGACGCTTGGAATGGCGGTGATGCGATGTTTACGGGAGCGAGCCGTGACGGTAAAGGTTGTGGCTGTTGGCGTTGTTGTTGTTGTGAAGCGGCGTTGAGGTCGGTGGTTGTTGTGTGATGGCAGTTGAGACGTGGTTGGTTCAAAATAAAGATAGAACAGAAAAACGGCTATCTTAAAGGGTCGCAGCCCGAATGAATGACATTTATTCCCTCTAAACAACGGGTTTGGGCTAACTACACATGTACTTACAGAGATGTCTCACTTACGGGACCTGAATGGTGGTTTGCGAATTTCCTCAACCACAACAATATTATGGTCCTGAGTTTGAGCCCCTGTCGTTGCATTGAAATAACATCAGGTGGTTTGATTCAGCCTGTCATCCTTCCATTGTCAGCAAAATGAGTACCAGCTTACTGGGGTAATATGCCATTTGAGTATCCTGCGTCGGAGTGGCGACCCATCCAGGAATGTGGTCCTTAGCTATATTAAACTGCCTGGCAGCCCTGTTTGTGTGTGTATTCGCGTGTCATTGGTTGTTTTCTCCATAATTTGGGTTTCAGAATGTGGAACAGAATCCTCCCAGGCCTCAAAGTATCCACCTTCGTTTCGGTGAATGATCGTGATTCATGGACTAGGTTGTGAAGTTTGCTTGTCCTCAGAGTTTTGTCCTGAGGTCTCTTTTCAGGATCGTCACCGAGCCCCGGACAACCTCCAACTGTAGTTCATTTGTGGTAATGTTCCCAGGGATGGTTTGCAGGATCTATGTGAGGTTGTTCTTGATTATTCCCGTTGCTCCAACTATCACTGGTACAATATTTGCACTCTTCAGCTTCCAGGATCTTTTCACTTCATTCTTCAGGTCTTGATATTTGGTCATTTTCTTGATTTCTACATTATTGAGACGAAAATCATTGGGTAGCGAAACCTCAATTATCAATGCCTTCTTTTCCTTTTGGTATCCGAGTACTATGTCTGGTGGCATTGCTTTGTTTTCTGTGTTCACGCTGGATGGGATCTTCAAGTCGGAGGTGAGCTTGATGTCCTTGTTTTAAGTGATCACTTTGGTTCATGTTTCCATGACTTTTGTGGAACTGGGATATTGAAATTTTTGCAGATGTACCAGTGGATTGCTCTACATCCCTTGTTGTGCCTTTGTGTGTACAGCTGTTCTGACATGAGTGTTTTTTTTTTTAACATCCTGATAGGAGGTGTGTATGTGTGTGTGTGTACAGCTGTTCTGACATGAGTATGTTTTTTTTACATCTTGATCGGAGGTGGCTCGTGCTTTTCTGTTTCTACCTTGCAGAACCTACACTTGTCCAATTGGCTCAGTCCTGCCATTTTTTAGAAAGCCATTCATGTTGTGTCCTTGGTCTTGGGCATTCATAATGATTCGTTCTCCGTCACAATTGAGCTGATCTCTTCTTAGCCATACCAGTGATCGTGTGTGTGTGTGTGTGTGTGTGTGTGTGTGTGTGTGTGTGTGTGTGTGTGTGTACACATGCTTTTCAGCCCCCAACTGAGTGTCAGCCCCACTGGGGGGGCTTATATGTTGGGTCTCGTCGGTCTGTCCATCCATAACCTCTACTCAAAAATAGCTGGACACATTTCTTTCATATTCGGCACGTATGCAATAATATCTGTGCATGAGGCGCGTCAAATGATTATGGGATCGATGCTAGTTTGGAATTTTGGGATTTTTACCTCTGCCAACCAAATGTGGATAGAGTTTATGTTTTCACCCCTGTCTGTCTGTATGTTTGTCTGTGAGCAGGATATATCAAAAGTATGAACAGATTCAGACGAAACTTCGGGGACAGGTTGAGTGTGTGACAAAGATGAACTGATGAGATTTTGGTGAAGTTCTGGATGCAGATCAAGCCTATCAGTGGGATACAAAATGTAAACTGTTCAGCGTGGCAGGGGCGGAGGTATGCGCTCTACCGAGTGCCGTTCTGGTTCAATTTGTGTAATTATATGTTTATCTGCTTGCATTTTGAGATGCTTTCGAGTTTACCATTTGAGGTTTTGCAATCATATTTTCAACAAACCTTTATTTTGAGAACACAGTTTATTTCAATGGTTTGGCCTGTTTGTGCTCCCATGTCGCTCATGATGTGGATATTCCAAGTTTAAATCCCATATATCATTGTGTGTGTTTGTCCGTTGTATAGTTCTCGTGTCCTTGTAATTCATGTAAGAGGATGCTATTATGTTTTCCGATGTCTTTGCCCTGCTGATATTTGTGTACGAGCTCTTTCATAAGGCTTAGATCAATGGCAAAAAAATAATAATATATAACAGGTGGTTAAATGTGTACAAAGAAAAGTATGACATCCCGGTTGCCAAACCTAAAGGGGTAATTAGTATGACATAAAGCTCTCCAGAACAGGATAAGTCACCTTATTGTGAAACAAGCTTGTGATGTCATCGCAGGAAACTGGCAAGCAGGTCACTTCAAAATGGTTTGTCGAGATCCATGGGGCCTACCGTTTCCTCCTGCTCAAGACCTTAAGCATCTAGTTTTTGCAAACTCCGCACGAGACACATTTTTGATAATTGTTCTCGAGTATAAATGGAACACTAATTAAAGGAATATATATATATATATATATATATATATATATATATATATATATATATATATATATATATATATATATATATATATATATATATATATTTGAGTGTTGATATGATGATCGTGTAGGCACTTTGCAGACGTCGGAAATGTAAGTTAATTGACATCAGGAGACGTCCTTATACTTTTAACCGAGGTAGTTGAGAGTGAGCGAAAAATGTTTTTTTCCCTTCGTCAAAAGTTTCAGAGCCCCAAACTTGACTTCTCTTCAAATGGTATCGGTTAACTCGCCCACCGTTCGGCAAAACTGTCCGACATGAGCTGGAAACGAAATGGGAATAGGACTGAAACTTATGTTGAGCTTCATTTCTTTGGGGGGGGGGGGAACTTTGAAAACCGAGCTATTGACTCTCCTTTGAGAATGGATGGACCACATTTTTGGGGGTTTCGTCGAGGGATTTTTGCTTCATGGTTTGAGTGCACATTTTGGAACAGCAGCAACGAAATCGATGAAAATACGCCCGTCATTCCCTCTGCCACCTAAGGTGGACAGAGGTTATGTCTCCCCCCCCCCCATGTTTGATTGTTTGTCTGTGAGCAGGATGTTTCAAAAAGTTATGGACGGATTAGGCCGAAACTTGGTGGATAGGTTGGGTGTGCGACAAGAACAAGTCGATTCGATTTTTCAGGTCCGATCCGGCCGATCAGTGAGATACAAAACCTAATCAGTTCAGCCTGGTGGAGGTACGCGCTCGACTGAGTGCCGTTCTAGTTTCAGTGGTTTTCAATCATTTTCTCCTTTTGAAGAGATAACTTACCTGTCTGTAGATGAGCAGATTAACTGCAACATAGATCGACCATTATGCCCTTCGAGTAGGATTCTGAAAATGAGAGATAACGGGGGCAGTGCCTTGAATCACTGTTCAAAACGGGAAGTGCACAACGACCGCAAGTGGACGGGCAAACGTTTTAAAATCGGTGTCGGTCTCGGCCATCAGTTTGTCCAACTTGATATCATCAGCAAGATCGAACCACTCAGCAACTTGGGGGATCAGGGAGTCCCAACAGATGGATGTATCGGCTTCAATGGTCGTACGAGCCCTGTATGTTCGCTCGTCTTCTCCGTCACTCCTTTCCGATGGTTTCCAATTCGAATGACTCAACTCAAATGAACTGATAAATCTTTGAGTCTATTGTGAACTTGTCATGTGGATGAATGTAGTTTCCTTGACTAAAATGCATTATTGGACTGATTGATACCATGTTTTCCATTTATTCCGTTTGGCTTGCGTCTTCTCATTACGTTTGCTGCAAATTATCTTTCCCACACTAACCTTCATCCTCTTACCACTTATCTCACTCTTGCAGTTTCAACGGGAAACCCTGTGATCGTGCCACTGATGGTGGCCGTGGGCATATCGTTATTGCTTTTCCCGGTTGCGACCTTCGCCTGTGTGATGTTCATGAGAAAGAGGTAACGCGTCTCGTCAACGAGGGGAAGAATCATTTTTTTGGCGCGGATGATGTGGATAGATAGTTGCGGATACGGATGAACCACAACGATTCACTTTTGTGAACATTTCACGAAATGTAGCGTGCGTTTTGCCATGGTGATGAATGGCCGGTGTGAAGCCGCGGCTTTTCGTCTTTGCTTTGGCACCGGAACGCTCATCGTGCCGTGAGCTTATCTCTCGGGTTTTGTTGGAAAGTACATGCGACTCGGTTGGTGTGATAAGTTTTATTTCTGTATTACGACTTCGTTTGTTTGTTTTAGGGTTGTTTTCTTCTTTTCTTCACTTGGCGATAAAGGGAATCGTGCATTGTACAGAGGGAAAACCACCGCAGGGTTAAGGTTATCTGAGCGTCCAATCTGTGCCACATTCCCAACCGATTACATTTCTACTCCTTAGGAAGAGCCTGCACATCATGAGGCCCTAGTGAGTGTGAACCATACTTTCGTGTTCTTGTATTACCAAGTCTCCCCTCCTACAATGAGGGGAGATGTTTTATCCCCACGCTTTTTGAAAAAAAACAAAAAAACAGGTGGATATTGTAATCGGTTCCGTCTGTCTGTCACGCTCCTTTTCCTTCTCTACTCTCAACAGTCGGGAAAAAATTCACCAAACCTCATAGTTATGATCATCACATGGCATGAAAGTGCAGGAGCAGTATCGTCTTTGTCCATGTCCCTCGGGGCAGGGTGAAAAGGTCGGATTACAAAAAATGTAATCACGGGCACGTTTTAAAACATTTTTTTTTAAATTAAGCTTCTTTTTTTTTCGTATACCTTGTCGAGGCTCATATAAGAGGTAACACACAACGCACAGCAAGGGGGGCATGAGACAAGAGGGGCGGGAGAGGGAAGGACAGAACAGTGGGGAACAGAGACATTAGGAGATCTGTGGAAGGGAGAGGGATGGGACGGGGAAGAGAAGATGGACATTACAGGAACTTTCAGGAAGGAAAGCAGGGAATTTGAAGGAGGTGGGTTTGGGGTGGATTAACGGGGGAAGAAAAGATCGAGGTTTTGGATGGGGGACAATAAGAGGTGGTGGTGAACGGCTGTTTTGAAGGCCTGGAGGGAAGAATGGGATTGAAGAGAGTGTGGGAGTTAATTCCAAAGGCAGGAAAAAAGAGAAATGAAAGAGTGAAGGTGACCAGTGATTCTTTGTATATGCAATCAACATTGGGGGACGCATGAAATATGTAATGATGTTTTTTTTTTATTTTAACCCTAATTCATGCCCCAGGGGGTGGGGACTGAGTGTCACAGGCAGTGTGACCACTCCTCATTTTCATAGATGCCAAGGTGAGCTAATGAAAAAGCCAAGAATTCAAAGGGTTTCGGAAAAGCGATGATAATAGAAAACCAAGACGCCAAGGTGAACAACGAATAGCCAAGATCTTGTGAAAAAAGCCAAGGAGTGGTCACACTGATCACAGGGGTCAAAATGGGGGGGGGGGAATCTTAACTCAAAATCTGATTTTGGATCAATCCTACCATCTTTCTTCACAGGGGTCGAAACGGAAATTTTTTGCCATCTTTCAGCTTTGCTTTTGGTGAAAAGCGTGGGGATTTTCCATGGCACGTCATCGACTTGGCTCTGGTTTTGTTTCGTCTTTTTTTTTCATTTTCTTTCTTTATTTTCCAACAACTACAATCACAAATCATTCCGTTTCTCAGCTGATCCTCTTCAAATTTGAAATTAAGGTATCCAGCTGCTTCTTAAGAATTTTTTTTTTCAATTTAGGCCCCCATTCCTTTTTTAAGGGGTGAAAGTTGAAACACTGAAACCACACATTTTACCTTTTTATTTTATTTCTTTTATTAGAGATGAGACTTTGCACCATGATGCTTTCAAATAGCCATTACAGGGATATGTAGAAAACAAGGAAATAACAAGGTACTCCAGAACAGGAGGAGGCCAATTCGGCCCATCATGCTTGCGCTACAACAACGACACATACTATCATTCGTTTCACACACAAACTACACACAAGTCCGGCCAATTTCCCCGTACCGCTCTATCTCCAATACTTCCAGGTACCTATTTAATTCCATTTTAAACTTATATTCTGTTTCTGCTGCCACTACCTTTCCAGGGAGACCATTCCATGCATTAACTACTCTCTGAGTATGTCTCCTGCCTTTCTACCGACTTAACTCTCCTCTCTTTTACTCTCAAGATATGTCCCCTAGCCTATCACTGTCTATTCTTACTGAAAAACTCTTCTACACTTATTTTGTGTATACCCGTACACATCTCAATCATATCTCCTCGTAACCACCTCCTTTCTCGTGTATATAGCCCTGTCTCCTTCAGTCGCTCCTCATAGCTGAGTCTAGCTAGGCTCGGAATCGATCTAGTAGCCCTGCGCTGAACCCTTCAAAGTGGCAGCTACGTCCTTCATCAGATATTGGATTTGAGTTATGTTGGGTATTATACAAGGGTCAGAAGTCAAAATTGGTCAAAAATATTAAGGTTTTCAATTGGCCATGTCTTTATCTCAATCAATCCAAACAATAATTGGAAATAATACCTTACTACGGCCATGATAGATCAAAGCAGTTCTACACTACTTGTTTTCTTTTCCATTTTGCAGAAGTTAAAGGCCAAAAATGTTCAGGAAATTCGACTTTTTTTTGGCAAGCGTGGATAAGACCTGGCACAAACATATACCCATCCACAACCCAGAGAGAGAGAGAAAAAAAAAAGCAAAACAGGAAGAAATCAGACCAGTGTCTTCCTTTCAAATTCACAGGGGTCAAATGTCGAAATGGGTCACAAATTTAGCGGTTTGATCTGCTGAACCTTTATATATCGACCAATTCAGACAAGACTTGGCACAAAAACGCCTTACTGCAGCCCATTCAGCCCAAAGCAGGTTAACACTTTGTCCTCCACCCCGAGGGCAGTTGATTGGACACAACAGAAGAGACCAAAAGTACGAGTTCAATGCACTTTATCAGGCTTCTCAGCTTCATCATGGATAAAACATTTAAATTCATTGGTTCAGTTCATCTGAGAATCAGTGTTGTAAAACCTACCTCGTTTTGATATCCCTACGCCACTCGTCGATGTACTTGAATGGACAATTTTCATTTGTCGAGACCAGGTAGCTTAGTTTTGTTGTGGTTGACTCAACATGGCTTTGAACGAGAGTAAAGACAGCGATGCTACGTGTTTGGCAAGAGCAGCTGAAATATTATGTTGAGACTTGTTTCATGAATTATTTCATTCTGAATGCTCATTCACATCAAACGATCCAATGTTTCATGTGCACTTGGGGAAGAGACCTCTGTTTTTGGTCTTGCAATATTTGCCCTCTCTTGGCTCTGTCCCTCCCAGGTTCCTGCAAGGCACATACGGTCTGTCAGTAACTTTCTTGTTAAACTCCCAAAATCCAGGCTCACTGCTCTCCTCCACTCATTTGTTCCTTTTTATCTCTCGTCTGTGGAACCAACTTCCCCCGTCTGTTCAGTTTGCGGCTACGTCCATCTTGTTCGCCTCTGTGTCCTCTCCTCGCCCTCATTCTTCCCCACATTCCTTATGTCTCCAAGTCGAACCATTTTGTCTCTCAACCCTGCTGTTGGTGTGTGCCCCCTTCCCCCACTTTCTGCTGTTCTTTTTGTTCGTTAAGTCCTGATCCGTTCTGTGTTCTCGTTCCTCCACGAGCCTCGACATTGTGTACAAAAAAACCCACGATTCGTCTTTTTTGATAATTCCTAAATGATAGGTATCCCAAGCAGTTGTGTTTTAGTGATTCATCTCTTTTTTTATGGACTCAGTTATCATGCTTGTATTTCAGCGACATGCCATTTATTTGTTTTGTGATCTTTGTTGTAATCATCAACTTATCTTCCTTGTGTGTGCAGAGGAGGTACTGGAAATGGCCGTCTGTACGCATCTGTCAACCCTGAATACATCAGTGCTAATGAAGGTGAGTACTCTCTTTTAAGAGAACATCTTTATTTTGAGGAAGTTTGAGAAATTTTAATTGTATAACACGTGGTTGCTTTGGCACTCACCGGGAGCCCTCGATCTGACTTGGAGGAAGAGAATATTTAGTAGGAAACCTTATTGGTACCACAATTAAAAAAACAAGATGGAGGGTGAACAAAATGCTCCGACTTTTTGAATCAGCTCTTCTTAAAGCTCCAGATGGCATACAGTGAGAGGCAGTTATTGTCTTGCTTGTCTCCTTTGATATACTACGAGTGACAAGTGTCAGAAAAGTTGAAAACAAATAACACATTTGGTAGAGGTTGCAGGTGCTTTGGACTTGTGCTTCACCCTTGTAATCTCCAGTGCTATGATGAAAAGATGGATGTCCCAACAATCAGGTAAATATCTTCTTCCTCTTTCGGCTTGCTCCCGTTGGGGGTCGCCACAGCGGACTAACCGTCTCCATTTCGCTCGATCCTCCACATCTTCCATTGACACTCCAACCACCCGCAGTCCGCACTCACCGCATCCATGAACCTCTTCTTTGGCCTTCCTCTTCTCCTCCTGCCTGGCGGCTCCATCTTCAACATCCTTCTCCCGATATACTCCGTTTCCCTCCTGTGCACATGTCCAAACCATCTCAATCTCGCCTCTCTCACTTTGTCTCCAAACCGTCCTACCTGCGCTGTCCCTCTAATACACTCATTTCTTATCCTATCCATCCTCGTCACTCCCAACGAGAATCGCAGCATCTTTAACTCTGCCACCTCCAGCTCCGCTTCCTGTCTTTTTGTGAGCGCCACCGCCTCCAAACCATACAACATAGCTGGTCTCACTACCGTCTTATATACTTTCCCCTTCACTCTTGCAGCTACCCTTCTGTCACAAATCACTCCTGCAACTCTTCTCCACCCACTCCATCCTGCTTGCACTCTCTTTTTCACTTCTCTCCCACACTCTCCGTTACTTTGGACAGTTGATCCCAAGTATTTAAACCCATCCACCTACCCCACCTCAACTCCTTGCAACTGCACCATACCACCACCCTCCCTCTCATTTACACACATGTACTCCGTCTTACTCCTACTAACATTCCCCTTCTCTCCAGTGCGTACCTCCACCTCTCAAGGCTCGATTCAGCCTGCTCCCTACTCTCCCTCCAGATCATGATGTCATCCGCGAACATCATAGTCCATGGAGACTCCAGTCTGATCTCGTCCGTCAACCTGTCCATCACCATTGCAAACAGGAAAGGGCTCAGAGTCGATCCTTGGTGCAATCCCACTTTTACCTTAAAGCGGTCCGTCATTCCTCCCGCACACCTCACCGCTGTCATACTGTCCTCATACATATCCTGCACGATCCTCACATACTTCTCCACCACTCCCGACTTCCTCATACAATGCCACAACTCCTCTCTTGGCACCCTATCATAAGCTTTCTCTAAATCCACAAACACACAATGTAACTCTTTCTGGCCTTCCCTATACTTCTCCATCAACATTCTCAAAGCAAACATCGCATCAGTGGTGCTCTTTCCTGGCATAAACCCATATTGCTGCTCACAGATCGTCACCTCTCCTCTCAACCTAGCTTCCACTACTCTTTCCCACAACTTCATGGTGTGGCTTAACAACTTTATCCCTCTGTAATTTCCACAGCTCTGCACATCACCCTTATTCTTGAAAATCGGAACCAGAACACTTAATCTCCACTCCTCCGGCATCCTCTCACTTTCCAAGACTTTATTAAACAATCTGGTTAACAACCCCACTGCCATCTCTCCTAAGCACTTCCATGCCTCCACTGGTATACCATCTGGGCCAACCGCCTTTCCACTTTTCATCTTCTTCATAGCAGTCCTCACTTCATCCTTACTGATCCACCCCACTTCCAGATTCACTATCTCCACCTCTTCCAACCTTCTCTCTCACTCATTTTCTTCATTCTTCAGCTCCTCAAAGTACTCCATCCACCTACTCAACACACTCTCCTCGCTCGTCAGCACATTCCCATTTGCGTCCTTTATCACCCTAACCTGCAGCACATCCTTCCCAGCTCGGTCGCTCTGTCTTGCCAATCGGTATAAATCCTTTTCCCCTTCTTTTGTATCCAATTTCTCATACAGCTCGTCATATGCCTTTTCCTTGGCCTTTGCCACCTCTCTTTTTGCTTTTCGACGCCACTCCTTGTACTCCTGCCTACTTTCTTCATCTCTCTGACTATCCCACTTCTTTTTCGCCAACCCCTTCTTCCTTATACTTTCCTGTACTTCCTCATTCCACCACCAAGTCTCCTTATCTTCCTTCCTCTGTCCAGATGTCACACCAAGTACCTTCCTAACTATCTCCCTCACCACTTCTGCTGTCGTTGCCCAATCATCCCACCCATCTTTACCACCATCCAACGCCTGTCTCACCTCCTCCCTAAATTTCACGCAACAGTCTTCCTCCTTCAGCTTCCACCATCTGGTCCTTGGTTCAGCCCTCACTCTCTTCCTCAACCTCACCTCTAAAGTCATCCTACAGACCACCAATCGATGTTGTCGAGCTATACTCTCCCCTGCCACAACCTTACAGTCACTAATCTCTTTCAGGTTGCATCTCCTACTTAAGATGTAATCCACCTGTGTGCACTTTCCTCCACTCTTGTATGTCACCCTGTGTTCCTCCTTCTTCTTGAAATATGTGTTTACCACTGCCATTTCCATTCTTTTTGCAAACTCTACCACCATTTGCCCTTCCACATTTCTCTTGTTGAGACCGTACCTCCCCATCACCTCCTCATCCTCTTTATTCCCTTCCCCAACATGTCCATTGAAATCTGCTCCAATCACCACTCTTTCATCCTTGGATACACTCTCCACCACTTCATCTAACTCACTCCAGAAATCTTCTTTATACTCCATCTCATACCCCATATGTAGGGCATATGCACTGATGACATTCATCATCACCCCTTCAATTTCCAACTTCACACTCATCACTCGGTCAGACACTCTCCTCACCTCCAATACCCTCTTGACATAATCTTCCTTCAGGATTATCCCGACACCATTTCTCCTCCAATCCACACCATGGTAGAACAGTTTGAAACCACCTCCAATGCTCCGAGCCTTACTCCCCATCCACTTGGTCTCTTGTACACACAGTATGTCCACCTTTCTTCTCTCCATCATAACAGCCAACTCTCGCCCTTTGCCAGTCATCGTCCCAACATTCAGAGTTCCAACTCTCACCTCCACACTTCCACCCTTCCCCCTCTCCCACTGCCTCCGGACTCACCTTCCCCGTCTCCTTCTCCTCCTTCGCCCAGCAGTAGCACAATTTCCATTGGTACCCTGCTGACCACCGGTACCGGTGGCGGTCGTTGGTAACCCGGGCCTCGACCGATCCGGTATGGAAATTCGTTTTGTTTTCCGCATAATGATTTGGCATAGGTTTTTACGCCGGATGCCCTTCCTGACGCAACCCTGGTCGCCTCTTACGACACACAGGGATATGGTACACCTATTCTAACCGGGGCATACACCGGTCCCAGTACAACTGGTGCTCATTTCGCCGACCTCGGAAGGATGGCAGGCTGAGTCAACCCCCTGGTGTTTTCGACTTGGTTTTATATATACATATATATATATACACATTATATATATATATATATATATATATATATATATATATATATATATATATATACATATATATATATACACATTATATATATATACACATATACATACATATATTAATTCAGTGTCCCAACGGGGCTTGAACTCAGGACCTCTTGGGTCCCAAGCCACTGCCCTAACCACTGCGCCAACACCAGGCTTCAATCAGGTAAATATGTGAGCTATCAAAAAAAACCGAAGAAAAGAAGTAAAAGAGTATTCCTCTAAATGGTTTTGATATTTTGACTTCGCTTCCAAGATATTTTCACTTCATTTTTGAGGTCTTGGTATTTGGTGATTTTCTTGATTTCTGCATTGTTTTGGCCAAAATCGTTGGGTACTGGATGCTTTGTTTTCTATGTTCACGCTCGATAGGATCATCAGGTCGTATGTGAGTGTTACTTCATCGTTCTCAATGATCGCTTTTGCTTCATGTTCCCACGAGTGTTCTGTGACTGGGATATCAAAAGTTTTTGTGGATGTGCCTGTGGAATACGCTACGTACCTTGTTGTGCCTTTGGGTATGCAACTGCCCTGACATGAGTTTTTTCTACATCCCGAGAGGAGGTAACTCGTACTTTCTGTTTCTACCTTGTAAGATCTACAACTGTCTGTCCGATTGACACATTCCCACTATTTTCTTGAAGTCATTCGTGTCGTGTCTTGGTCTTGGGCATTTATAATGATTCGTTCTCCATCCAAGTTGAGCTGACCTCTTATTTGCCATTCCAATGAGCCTTCTTTGTCAATCCCCATTTTGTCCAACTCGTTATGGGTGCAGTAAAACCTACCTTGTTTCGCTTAGTTTTGCAATACCTTCTCGGCAGCAACCTGAGCTGACAAGTTATGCTCAGAAAATGGAAATCGCTCCCATCTCTCAATTATATGATTTCTAGACAAATGAAACAATTACCACTAATCTTTTAAAATGCGTCAAATGGTAGTTGATCCACCATGAAAAAAAGGAGAGTTCACGTTTCAAGCTTAATCCTGGTCAAAAGAAAGAAAGAAAGAAACTTTTGCCACCCATGCAGACCGCTAATTTTATAGGATTTCCATATGATGTCTGATAGCTGACAACATGCCTGACCTCGTGTAAAAAGTTTAACTCTGGAATCCTACCAGTTATTTCATAAAGAGGTCAACATGTTGAGCTAAAAAGTGCTGTTGTGATCCTTGATTGCAACTTCTCGGTGCAGTATTTTTTCCGAATAAATGGATTTGGGGCTCAGTATTCTTGACAATCGTGGACCTTCTTGGGTACTACTGGCAAAACGATCTTGAAGGCTTTGATTGGTACATACTTGATTCAGTAAAATTATGAAATTGACACTTTTGTCAAAAATATTGTAACGCACTGTAGGTTTCTATAAGTTTGACCTTAAATATCTCCAACAGGATTTGAGATAAACCTTTTTAAATGGGTGATCCATTACTGCGGAGACAAAACTACTCGAGAAAAAAAAAAATCTTGGCAGCAGAGGTGACAGCAGAGAGGGCACCAACGAAAATGGTTCCGAAGTTTATTCAGCCACGTTGTTAGCCAAGCAGAGTAAGGTGGTATCTTTGTTGGGAAGCCTGTCATGTGCTCTGATGAAATTGCCCATATTACAGGACCACCTATTATCTACTATTGGACATTGAACCAGTATTAACACGGTATCTCATGATCATATTTTATTGGCAAACACATTCCATTTTCCATCGCACTCGTCACACTTTACGATGCCTCATGAAACCAATCATTTCATATGCACCAACACTGGGACACAAATAAATTATGATGTATATTATATAATATCAAGTCATTGTATTTAGTCTGCAGTTACACAAATGAACAAAATACCAGCATTTCAGATTAATCATCCACTTCATGAGCCCCATCTGCATCAACATCATCACCTCCACTGCCCCACATGCGCTGTTCTTGGTCAGTGGTGTGATTTTTACATTTCTTAAACCCACAAAAATCGTTGCAAGACAAACCCGACCCACAACATGAGCACATGCAAGGGATTCTTGATGATGAGCCCTGCTTGGTAGATATGCAAAGTTTCATCAGCCTTGGGTGCAGAAGCTGCTGAACGATTACTTGATTCAGTCTCAATGCATAATTTTTGAGGCCATTTTCAGATGGATACCAGCAAATGATAACAAGTGCCATTCACTGCACAGGTGCATTTACCTGAATTCTGTGAGGGTGGCTCGTTCTTTCAGCGCATTTCAAGAATAATGTGAGGAGCTTGGTCATTCGGAATACTTCATTATTTTGATTAGTTCATCCTCTATGACCACACTGCGAAATTAAGCATACATAGGCTGCGCGTAGTTGGCACTGAAATTAAATAAATATAATATCATATCATACCCGTCCTCCATCTTGGACTTAAACTTATTGTTGCATTCAATATGACTATTTCTACCTCTCAGGTGCAGTTCTTGGTTTCTGTTTATTCAACAGGAATCTGCAATATTCTTTGTAGCAAAGTTTATGCTATCTTACTTTAAGGGCGACAGTCTTTTTCTCTGATAGATATCAGAATGCTTTCTTCGTGTTTCAGTGTGGCAACTTTCAGTAGTTTTCCTGAAAGGGCCACCCTACATACACTGCCAGTCAAAAGTTTTAGAACACCCCCATTTTTCCAGTTTTTAGTGAAATTTAAGCAGTTCAAGTCCAGCGAATAACCTGAAATGGTACAAAACTAAGTGGTAAACTGCCAGAGGTTAAAAAAAAAGTTTAGGTTACCAAAAACTGAAAAATAATGTAAATTTCAGAGTTCTTAGAAAAGGCCCTTTTTAGGGAACAAGTAATGGGTTAGCAACTGCAGCTGTTCTGCAGCAATGGAAGTAAATTAAGCCTTGAAAGTTGATGCAAACAATTCCTACAGGTGTCAGAACTTTTGTTGATTAGTTACAAACCCCTCTGTATGTACAAAAGCAGTGTTGGAACAGACTGTGTTGCTATACCCTCTGAAGCATTATTTGGACAATATTGCACTGCAGGAAGTAGTATATTTTTCTCATCATGGCGAGAAAAAGACAATTAACAAAGGAAGACAGACAGACCATAATAACCATTAAAAGTGTAGGTCTTTCCTTTAGAGAAATTGCAAAGTAGCCAAGGTTTCAGTGAGTACAGTTTCCTACACCATCAAAAGGCACTTGGAAACTGGAGGAAACTCTGACAGGAAGAGATCTGGCAGACCCAAAGCCACAACATAATCAGAAGACAAGTTTCTGGGAGTCAACAGCTTGCGTGATAGGCGGCTCACAGGACAGCAGCTTCAAGAACAGCTTAACACTGGTCGAAGTAAGGAAGTCTCAGTTTCAACTGTGAAGAGAAGACTTCGAGCTGCAGGTTTGACAGGTCGAGTGGCAGTAAGAGAGCCATTGCTAAGATGGCAAAATAAGAAAAAGAGGCTTGCCTGGGCCATGAAGCACCGCCAGTGCACTACTGAAAACTGGAAGAAGGTCTTATGGACCGATTAATCAAAATTTTAAATCTTCGGTTCATCACGCAGGGTTTTTGTACACCGTCGAGTAGGCGAAAGGATGGTTCCTCAGTGTGTGTGACACAACCTGCCAAATATGGATGAGGAAGCGTGATGATCTGGGGCTCTTTTGCTGGATCCAGAGTCGGTGACTTGCACAGAGTGACTGGCACCCTGAACCAAAATGGCTACTACAGCAATTTGCAGCGCCATGCAATACCCTCTGGTCTACGCATAGTTGGTCAGGTGTTCATTCTACAGCAAGATAATGACCCAAAACATATCTTCAGGCTTTGTCAGAACTACCTTAGAAGAAAAGAACAAGACGGTAGGCTTCAAATTATGGAATGGCCAGCACAGTCTCCAGACTTAAACCCCATCGAGCTGGTTTTGGATGAACTGGACAGAAGGGTAAAAGCAAAGCAACCTACAAGTGAAACACATTTGTGGGAACTTCTGCAACAGTGTTGGGAAGAACTTTCCAAACAATATTTGATTTCCATTGTTGAAAGAATGCCACGAGTATGTTCGGCTGTTGTATCTGCAAAAGGTGGCCACTTTGATGAGTCAAAAAATTTAGATTAAATTTTGTTCAACAAAATGATTCCATGATTTCTTTTTTATCTGCAATTGTATATTTGTTCTTTGCTTTAATTTCAGAGTACATTGAAACATTAAACTGCTTAAATTTCAGTATAAACTGGAAAAATGGGGGTGTTCTAAAACTTTGGACCGTTAGTGTATACAGGTTAAAACTCGTCATTACGTAAAGTTTTTTTTGTGCACCTTGAAAAGGAAACCACATAAGATTATGTGCATATGTGTGATCAATTTGTTCTTAAAATTGGCACCAATTTGTATGAAATTTTTCTCGAGCATTACTTGGTTCCTCCTAAGAACACAATATGGTAGTACAGCATGCACATGATATTTTTTTGAATGTCCCTTCTTATCTATAGCTTGCCACATGGCACGTACCATATATAGGGCTTTTTCTATGCCCCTGGCATTTTTCTCAAGAATTTGTTGAGTTTTTTCATCCAGGCAGCCTCAACATTACTTTTTCATAAGGCAAGTCGCATCATGACTCAACTCAGCCATTCTTGGTGGCAGGCACAGGTCAGCATTACAACGTGACGTGACTCGACTCATTCCAACGCAGGTGCAGGTCGAGTCAAAATCTCTCTCGTGATGGTGCCACAGTGTCAGCATCCTCGATTTATTGTGTCAGTTAAACTGCGAGTACGTGTAAT
The DNA here is from genome assembly GCF_056783735.1 of Eptatretus burgeri. Classification (NCBI taxonomy): domain Eukaryota; kingdom Metazoa; phylum Chordata; class Myxini; order Myxiniformes; family Myxinidae; genus Eptatretus; species Eptatretus burgeri. Next base: position 100,553,601 of record NC_140969.1, read on the forward strand.
GTTTCATAAGTACGGTATACATAAGTTATGGCAGATATAAAAAAATGGCAGGTAGCATGTCGACTTAGAAAATGGATTAAGTGAGAAATAAATCATAGGGAGAAATGACGGTCTAAAGGGAGAACGAAATGCATATAAATGAGCTGAGACCGTGGACAGTTAGAGATAATAAAGGCGAGGAAGAAAAGACTTGGTTGGGAAAATATAAGACAGCATCGCAAGGTAAGCGGGGAAGTCAAAATGACAGCCAGATGGAGGTGCAGTAATAAGACCAAAGGGAAGGCCGCACATAATCAAACTATGCCGACCAAATGCTGAACCATAATAAGGGAATCAACACATTGATGAGCTCTGTACATGCCTTCATGTCTTGTAATATATGCATTTTTTAAATATCTGTTAAGTAAATATGACTTTAATATGGAATGAAATGATAAGCATATTGTTTAATTTTTGTGAACACACTTGGGAATTTGACGTGGTTGATCTCTCCACCAGAGGAATGGTTTTAACAATTCAAAGTTTTCTCGCGTTATCAATTCTCTGTTGAGTCGACACAACAAACGGAATCGCATCGAGTCGATAAACAATGCAGGTCAACGATGAAAAAGGTTTTTGTCAGGTCGTACTAGCTGAATATGCTGAGAATTTGTGACGCAACCAGACGATAAAAAAAAGAAAAAGTTGTAAACCATGTCGGAACGGTCGTAAATGCAGATTCGAAAAGAACGCGCCGGTTGCTTCGTGTTTAACCGTCGATGTGAGGCTTGCCCTTGAATCAAACGACTCCGAATTGTACATTCGTACCAGTTTTCACTTTGATCGATGGTAAAACACCACAAATTTGCACCACTTTTAATATCTAATTATTATGAAAACTTATCAGAGTCAATGTCAGGTTTGGAGCCATTAAAACATCTCCATGTATCGATCGATTTAATAACCGAGTTGTGTTGCAGTTCTCGTAACCTTGTACTCATGACCTGATGGTTTGCTCCAACCCGTTTGGTCTGAGGCGATGTTACAACCTGGAATGGCTCATCAAAATAAAAACCAATTACTGCACTGTAGTCTCAAGAAGGAAGCCAGACATAACAATACACGTGCACACGCACACACACGCACACGCACACACACACACACACACACACACACACACACACACACACACACACATATATATATATATATATATATATATATATATATATATATATATATATATATATATATATATATATATATATATATATATATATATATATACATACGCACATACGTGAATATATATATATACATACCCATACAAACACACACGTATAAACACACAAACACAGATATATTATGTACTGGTAAGTACTTACAAAAGCTATTATATTTGAAGTTATAACCTTAACTTGTAAGCAATTTACTGATTTCCCAACTGCCCGGATCATTAGCTGGGCATCCTTTTTCATCGGTGGAGATTAACATAGCAATCCAATAATTTAAGGTCTTTTACTGTCTTCATCAATTCTATCCAATTCCTCTTCAGTTTTTCTTCTTGCTTAAGCAGCACAAAGCTGCGAGTAGCATCATTGATCAGGGGTGCAGGTCGATCAGCAATTTGTGGTGCCGTTGATGCAATGCCGTCTGTATGTTAGAGCAGGAATTTGGAACTTGTTCATGGTGCCGCCGAGAGCTCACCTACTCCTTGTGAAGGACACTGAAATATTTGACGTCTACCAACAAATACTGGTAGACGGGATGCCCAGGTGAACATCCATCTGAGGGATGGCACAAACATTGATACCTCACCTTGCCTGTGAATATATACACATATACACACACATACATAAATACGTGCTACTTTGAAGCTGGGCCGAGATTCCAACCCAGGCAAGATGGCTCAAATGTGAGTGTGAGTACCTCTAAGCCGTCCTGCCAGATCCACCCTTCACTGAATGATGATAACTCCCTGTAGCCTTCAAATAAGTCCAAACTTGAGCTGCCCCACACACCCCAGCTTCCTCCTTACACCGCACCCTTCAGCTTCCTCCCTGCCCTGCACACCTACAGCTTCGCAGCAGCGCCACACTCTCCCAGCTTCCTTCCACCCCACTCCCTCTCCTTGTTCCATTCAAACTTTGCTGCACCTTGCCAGCACTGTCCCTTACTCTGTGGACCTCAAACATCAGAGGGCTACGTTCCAATCTAACATCTCTTTATCGAAATTGCTGCCAACAATCTGAACATAATCTGTTTAGCAGAATTCTTCCTCCCACAGGACATCACTGACTCCATCGTGTTTCTCTCTGGCTGTTGTCTCCTCCGGTTTAATCGACCTGAACCTCTTCCTGGCGGCAGAATCGCACTGTACATCAATAATTTCATTTCTCACTCTTTGTGTACTGCTCTGACACCTCCGTAACTCCAGGAGTACCTCTGGCTGTGCCTTCCCCTCCGCTCCCACCTCATGTTTGTCTGTGTGGTACAGTCCTCCCAACAGTAACGACTCCATCTCCAACTCTCTCTCTCTCTCACAGACAACATGGACCAACTTTTAACCACTCATGCCAACACTCTCTTCCTCATATGTGGTGATTTCAATTGTCAACATGCAAATTGGCTGGGTGTTGGTACCACTCTTACTGAGGCCTAAGCCACATTTGCCACGGCGGCCATGGGGTCTCCAAAATCTACGGCCACTAGCAATTATACGGCAGCCACAGTATTTCCATGGTCACACAATGTAGCAGTCACATATGTTTTTATTTTTCGGGGAGCCGCACGGCATATTTAGAAATCGTGGAGACGGAAAACGTGGGGGTGCCGTACGGTCTTTGATTTGATGTCACACGGTGACCTTAAGGGGGCCCTGCGGCGGCCATATAATTTTCAAGGCAGATGCAAGGTAGCCTCAAGGTGCCTGCAAGGCGACCGCAGGGGGGCCCGAAGACGAACGTGTGGCCAGACGGACGAGTGGGTTCATTTTTTAATTTTTTTTTTACCAGTTTTTTTTTTCGGCTTGTCGAATTGCTACGGCGAATGTAGAAATGAAAAAAGTTATAACTCCGTGTTATAATTCTACGGCGACCCCTACGGCCTGTAAAAGATAGCCAAATGGCATAGGGCCACCCTGAGGCCACCGCAGAAACTCTGCGGCCGCCGCACATTTGTCAAATCAGAGGGCATACGGCCGCCGTATCCTCGCCGTAGAGCAAATGTGACTTAGGCCTGACCATGGCACTTCAGCAAAGGACTTCTGTGACTCCATGCAACTGAGTCAATCTTTCCCACCCAGATTTCTATCAATGGCAAATCCTCCCTTCTGGATTTGGTTATGACCAACTTCCCTGCCAATCTCTCGTGCAATTTCTCTGCTCCTGTTGGTTCATCTGAGCATGTGCTCGTAAAGGTCATCATCTCTCGAGTCATTGTCAGAGAACATCCTCATTGTCAGCGAGTCTGGCAGTTCAATGAAGCAAGCTGACAGGGACTGCAAGCAGCCATTGCACTCCAGGACTGGCCTCCTATATCTACCACCCCTGATATTAACTCAGCCTGGGAATTCTTCGACAGACACCTGCTCTCCCTGATGCACAGTTTCATCCCATAATCCCATCACATCTTCAGTTATCATACCCATCATCCGGCCCATGGTACACTGAATCTTGTGGTGACGCCATTGCCATGAAACAACTTGCGTTCTCTTCCTGGAAGACAAATCCGACTGAAGGCAATCTCAGGTTAGTCCGAAGACAATCACAGTGTAAATATATATATATATATATTTTATATATATATATATTTTATATATATATATATATATATATATATATATATATATATATACATATACAGTAGACTAGGTGTAAGTCGGCAGCGTGTAACTCGTCACTTCGCCTAAGTCGGCAGCGTCAAAAAGTCCCAAATTTATCTCATGTTAAATCCCTTTGAATAAAGGGTCATCCCTCTGTAAGTCGTCATCTCTAAGTCGTCACTTCCTCGAAGTCGTCAGATGTTGTCCATTCCCACGTAATGGAAACTCAAGTAAATTACCACTCCTAACTCGTCACATGGAACTGCTGCCTCATGAGAAGCCCGATTTCATGGAATCGTGATGCTCGCTCATTGGTGTACACCGCCAGTGATAGGCTATTTATAACTGCGTACACACGTTGATCGCACTGCAGGCAGGACAATGGCGACTAAGCATAAGCTTACAACTAAAAACTACCAAGAAAAATACGACATTATCGCGTTTTGCGAGGCAAATCCACTGATGAAGAAAACAGACATAGCTGAGAAGTTGGACATCAAACGGCAGACATTGAACGATATCTTGAAGAATAAAGGCAAGATATTTGGACAAGTGGAGAAGATCGTGAGGCCGGTGGGAAGTGTGAAATGCGTGAAATGTGTGTCCTTTGAAGATGTCGATGACGTGCTCATCATCTGGTTTCGGCAAATGTCGGCTCAGCCAAATATTCGGTTTCGGCCGAATTCGGCCGATTCGGCCAAATATTCGGCCGATTCGGCCAAATATTCAGCCGATACTGTCTTTCGGTGGAGGATTGCCCAGCCAACATCATGGAATACAATGACCGGTTTGAATCCTTTCTCATGCACCAGATGCCCAAGAGTTTTTTTTTGTATACCTTGCTCAAGGCTCGTATGAGAGCTAACACACAACTCACAGCAAGGAGGCATGAGACAAGAGGGGCGGGAGTGGAAGGGACAAAACAGTGGGGAACAGACACATTAGGTGAACTGTGGAAGGGAGAGGGATGGGGATGGGACGGGGAACATGGCGAAGAGAAGATGGACATTTCAGGGACTTTCAGGAAGGAAAGCAGGAGAAATGAAGGAAGTGGGCTTGGGTGGATTATCGGGGGTAGAAAAGATCGAGGATTTGGATGGGGGAAGATAAGAGGTGGTGGTGAACAGCTGTTTTGAAAGCCTGGAGGGAAGAATGGGAAAGAATAGAGTGAGGAAGTTTATTCCAAAGGTGGGAAAAAAGAGGAATGAAAGAGTGAAGATGAGCAGTGATTCGTGATTTTGGTAGTTTTACCAGAAGGGGGTTGTTGGCGGACCTTGAGCGCCCTGTGGAAATGTGGTGGGGACAAATCGCAGAGAGAGCAGGGGGGGCAAGGGTGGAGAGGAGTCGGTAGAAGACAGAAAGACTACCGACCAACCTGCGGTGATTGAGTGAGAGGCCCAAAGACTCAGCTTCATTGCGGGAGATGCCGATGATGTTAAATGCCCTGGTTTCGACAGCGTGAAGCCGAGAAAGGTGGGAGGCAGGAGCACCAGCCCAGAGGGGAGAGCAGTACTCCATCAGGCTACGGACAAAGGTTTGAGGCAGTCAAACATAACGGATTACTTCGCGAAGAAGTAAAGGAGCGATCGAGCTTAGTGTTGAAGTCCGATCATGGTTTTATATTGGCTTGTTTTGTACATTACCGCACTCACTTACACATAGGCATTGAGTGGTAATCATCACCACGATGACTGTGTGTCATGTGATTTGTCACCATACCATCACCGATGGTATACGAGTTGTTTTACAGAGTTGTTCATTATCTTTACTTTTGATAAACTGATTCATGAATTCCATCTTTGCTTGATCACTTTCGAACTCACCAACTCACCCCCACCTATGCCCCGAGGATTGTGTTTTCCTTTTAGTACAATAGCCGGCTCTCACACATATGTGTCCAGGCCACGCGCGACTTCATGCTTCACCCCACAGTCATCATGAATGTTCGCATACGCGTAAGTCGTCACATTTCTAAGTTGTCACTTTTTTCTCCGTCCCGATGGTGACGACTTACGCCTAGTCTACTGTATATGTGTGTGTGTGTGTATATGTGTATATATTATATATACATATATACACATGCATACATAAATACATATATATATATATATATATATATATATATATATATATATATATATATATATATATATATATATATATATATATATATATATATACACACACACGGACATAAAGTTCCCATTTGGCCCGCCTGGACACTCGAACCCCTTCGTCTCCGCATGGATCTCTGGGGAAAAATGGATTCAGTTAATCCTGTGGAAAAGCGCAACCTGGCTATCGAGTTTATAAATACAAGTTGGAGTCAATCTTTGCATATATATGTGGATGGGTCCAAAGAACCCTCTCTTGGAAGGACAGCGGCGGATATATGTATCCCAGATGTCCGTGTGGTCAGGGCTTTTCGGTTAACTGATCATCTTTTAGTTTTCTCGACGGAACTATTTGCAATCGTCCTTGCTATGGAATGGATAATCGAGTTCAATCCGCTTAGTGCAGTTATCCTCTCGGACTCTCTTTCGGCATTAAAGGCGCTGGAATCCTTACAGGGTGGCTGAAGGTATGACTTGGTCCTAGAAGCTTGGCATTTGTACAACATCATGAAATGGAGGGGTCTGGTGGTGGATTTGTGCTGAATCCCTGCTCATGTGGGCATTGGGAGGAATGAGGCCAGTGACCTTGCGGCAAAACATGCCCTCAGAATGGACAATGTCACCCAAATCCCCTTGGGACCTTCAGAAATCATTAGTCTGGTCAAGGACCGTATTGTGGGAAAATGGCAATGTCAGTGGGACTCCTGCACAAAGGGGAGATTTTTTCACAAGGTGCAGTCAGAGGTGGTTCCGCTTGTTTTGCTCCCCAGGCTCTCCCGGAGGGACCAGGTAGTGCTTTGTAGAATAAGACTCGGGCACTGTCGCTTAAATGCATACCTCCATAGAATTGGATGTCACCCAACGGGGTTCTGTGATGTGTGCAGAAAACCTGAAGATTTAAATCACTTATTTCTAAATTGCCCTCTCTATGGGGAATCGAGGCAGCGTCTTGTATGGCGAATAAGAGTTATGGGGATAAGGGTGTTGGACCTGCAGGTGATGCTGTGGCGGATGAACCGGAAGCACCCTCAACTCTGTGAGGCGGTATTAAAATTCCTGAAGGAATGTGGGAGACCAATTTAAAATGTATCTGCCTTTGAAGGGCTATGGCTGGAGGCGAGTTTGGTCAGATTCTGGTGCGTGGCGTGGATTGAGCATCCTGGCTCTGACAGCGCCATTAAACCCTCAACAAAGAAACAAACAAAAAATATATATGTATACACACACACATACATAAATATATATATTCCGACTTCTGGTTCCGGGTTTGGAGCGTCGAGACATCTCCTGAGGAGCTCTCTGCTGACGATCTCAAAGATAAGTTTCCGGTCGTTATTTGTCCCGTTTTAACTTTTTATTTTTCTCACCTACATGTTACTGTGTGTTCCTAGTTCAGTTTTGTTTCAAAAATCGTGCTATTTTGTGAGTTTTTGGCGACGTCTTTCCGGGTGTTTGAGGCCTAGGCTTGAGGCCTCGGCTGAGGCCGACCGGCTCCCTCGGTGTACGATCGTTTTATTTGTTTTTTCTTCACATTACCTTCAATTTCTATCTTCCCCACTTTCCTAACGTCCCCCATTTCTCCCAACTAATCTATTTGCTATCATTAAAAAAAAATAAACAAACCACCATCTTTCTCCTGATTCTGCTTCTTCTTCTTCTTCTTCTTCTTCTTCTTCTTCTTCTTCTTCTTCTTCTTCTTCTTCTTCTTCTTCTTCTTCTTCTTCTTCTTCTTCTTCTTCTTCTTCTTCTTCTTCTTCTTCTTCTTCTTCTTCTTCTTCTTCATCATCTTCTTCTTCTTCATCACCTCTTCTTCTTCTTCATCACCTCTTCTTCTTCTTCATCACCTCTTCTTCTTCTTCATCACCTCTTCTTCTTCTTCATCACCTCTTCTTCTTCCTCTTATTCTCCTCCTCTTCTTCTTCCTCGATTTTTCAACAACACTTCCTGACCTAATCTGTTGAAAACTCTCTCAAACATTCATAATAATAACAAAAATTATATCTTATAATGCTTCATCTTCCTCGTCACACATGTGGTACTCTTTACTGTTTCATAATGTACTACTCTTCTGCTATTTTAACAGACTGCTCTCATTTCGACCTCTCCTTCATTCATTGCCTAAAAAATCCAACTGTTACAGCGTTTCTTCTCTCCATTCTCTGAATTCACCTTTATTGCATCCATCAACAATTGTGTTAAATTGCATCTCTGACCTAAAACTTTTAAAAACCCCAGTTTGCTATGAATGTTCGCTTTCCATCAACCATTCTTTTTTTTCCAACTTCAGTGCCAACTCACCCCTGTCACCCCTCACTCTCATTCTCAAAGCAACCATCCCACTCTTCTCCCTCCAAGCCTCCCTCTCACCTCTCTCAAAAATTCCCCCCTCACCTTGGTCCCACCTTTCATCACTCATCCTTCTCAAAGTTTCCCCCACTCTCATCCACAAAGCTGCCTCCATCCACTGCCCTCTCACCTCCATCTCTTCACTCCACCTCCTCAAATCCTCAACTGCCTTCTTCCCCCTCTCTTGACCCCCCTTTCCCCCAGCACTACAGGGCCTTTTCTCCTCCTCATCCAGCCCCTTCCCCTCGCTATTCTGCAATCCCCCACACTCTTCCAACAACCCTCCTTACCTTCCCTCCTCATCCCTTGTCCTACCCTCCCCTCCCCCCCAAACTGCACCCAAAGCCTCCTCCCCTACCTCTTCATGAAAAGTGTGGACCTCAAATATCCGGGACCTTCGCTCAAACCTTTCAGATCTTTCCATACAGGTTGCCACTGACAAACCAGACATAATCTGCCTAACAGAAACTTTCCTCCCCCAAGACATGTCTGATTCCCAAGTATCTCTCCCTGGTTACTCCCTCCTCCGGTAAGACAGACCTGAGCCTCGTCCTGGTGAAGGAGTTGCTCTCTTCATCAAAGACTCTATTCCTCACTCTCCATGCATTGCTCTCACTCCCCCACACCCCAGGAATACCTCTGGCTACGGCTTCCCCTCCAATCCCACCTCATGTTAAAATGTGTACTGTACCATCCACCTAACAGTGATGACTCCATCTACACCTCACTATCTGAAAACATGGACCATCTTCTATCTTCTCATCCAAACTCTCTCTTCCTCTTATGTGGTGACTTCAATTGTCATCATGCCAGTTGGCTAGGTGTGGGTACCTCTCTCACCTGTCATGGCACCTCAGCAAAAGCTTTCTGCGACTCATTGGGATTGACTTAATCGGTAAACTTCCCGACCCGGATCTCAACCAATGGTACTCCATCTCTTCTGGATCTGATTTTGACAAATTTCGCTGACAATATCTGCTGCTCTTCCTTCGCTCCAATCGGTTCTTCTGACCACGGCCTTGTCAAAGTGGACATCTCTCTGGCTGTTATCAGAGAACCACCTCACCGCCGTCGAGTCTGGCATTTCAGTCAAGCCAACTGGCAGGGTCTCCAAGCAGCCATCAAACTTCTTGACTGGTCTCCCATCATGACTTTCTCCAACATCAACTCTTCCTGGGAATTCTTTCAAAGAAACTTGCTTGCCCTCATGCACAGATTTATCCCCTCTGATCTTCAGTTGTCCTACCTTTCCTCCCGCCCTTGGTTTACTGAAGCTTGTGGCGAGGCAGTTGTCCTGAAACAACTTTCCTTTGCCTCATGGAAAGCAAACTCAACTGAGGGTAATCTCAGTTCCTTCCATGAAGCTCGGAACAAGTGTGTATCTACCCTCAGGAGAGCCAGAAAACAACATCTTTCTAATCTCAAGTCTGAACTCTCAAACCTTTCCCCTCCTCAAAATCCTGGTGGCGTTTAATCAAATCTGTTTCTGGTGTATGTTCCCCCTCCATCCCCTCCCTTGCCTCAAATGGCCGCACTGCTGATACCCCACATGAAAAAGCTGAATGCCTAAACTCGGTGTTTGCAGCTAAATCTTGTGTCAAAAACCCATAATTTTCTCTACCCACTTTACCCAGTCGCACCCAACTGTCCCTGGACTCTGTGTCCTTTTCTCCTGACAACGTGGAGAGCTTGCTGTCAAACCTCGACTCAGATTCTGCAACCGGTCCAGACGGCATCAGCCCACGTGTCCTCAAAGCCTGCTCTTCTGCTCTTGCTCACCCTCTCTCTGTTCTATTCACCCTCTCATTTGCTCAAGGTCATCTGCCATCTGTTTGGAAATCTGCAAATATCACTGCCCTGCATAAAAAAGGTGCAAAAACAGATCCCTGCAACTACAGACCAATCAGCCTTCTCCCAATCATCAGCAACGTTATGGAATCCATCATCGCTTCAGACATGAAATCTTTCCTCTTCTCAAATGGCTTGATTTCCGATCATCAATTTGGTTTCAGACCAGGTCACTCTACCCTGGATATGCTGCTTCTGCTCTCCCAACATTGGATGGAGGTCCTCAATGCCAGACAGGAAATCTGAGCCGTATCCCTGGACATATCATGTACTTTTGACAGTCTGGCACCCTGCCCTACTCACCAAACTCTCTTCCCATGGTAGCCAAGGCCATCTCCACTCATGGCTCGCAGACTTCCTCTCCTGTCGCAGTCAACGTGTGGCCCTAAATGGAGTTCTTTCATCCCCCCTTCCTGTCCAGGCTGGAGTTCCTCAAGGTAGCGTTCTGGACCCTGTTCTTTTTCTGGTTTTCATCAATGATCTCTCTGACTCTCTGGAAAATCCTCTATATCTCTTTGCTGGTGACTCCACCCTCTGCTGTACCATCTGTCATTCCTCGGACCGACAAGCAGCAGCTTCTTCGCTCACTGCAGATCTGGATAAAATCACAAACTGGTCCAACACATGGAACATGTCTTTCAATCCGGACAAATCTCACACTCTCACTATCTCTTCGAAAGGACCGTTTAGAAAACCCACCCATCCACTTTCTCAACAATCCTCTGGAAGAAGTCCTTTCTTTCAAGCTTCTGGGTTTCACTATCTGCCATGACCTTTCCTGGGAAAGCCACATTTCAAACCTCGCCTCCAAAGTCAGTCGCAGACTGGGAGTCCTCCGTCGTGCAAAGTCTTTCCTCGGCCCTCCTGAGCTCCTGACCACTTACAAAGCTTTTGTTCGTAGCCTGATGGAGTACTGCTCTCCCCTCTGGGCTGGTGCTTCTGCCTCTCACCTTTCTCGGCTTCACGCTTTAGAAACCAGGGCATTTCGGATCATCGGCATCTCCCGCAATGAGGCTGAGTCTTTGGGCTTCTCACTCAATCACCGCAGGTTGGTCGGTGGTCTTTCTGTCTTCTACCGTCTCCTCTCCAGCCTTGCCCCCCCTGCTCTCTCTGCGATTTGTCCCCACCACATTTCCTCAGGGCGCTCAAGGTCCGCCAACAACCCCCTTCTGATAAAACTATCAAAATCACGAATCACTGCTCACCTTCACTCTTTCATTCCTCCTTTTTCCTGCCTTTGGAATAAACTCCCTCACTCTATTCTTTCCCATTCTTCCCTCCACGCTTTCAAAACAGTTGTTCACCACCACCTCTTATTCACCACCACCTCACCCCCATCTAAATCCTCGATCTTTTCTACCCCCGATAAGCCACCCAAGCCCACTTCCTTCAAATTCCCTGCTTTCCTTCCTGAAAGTCCCTGTAATATTCATCTTCTATTCCCCATGTTCCCCGTCCTATCGCTTCCACAGATCTCCTAATGTGTCTGTTCCCCACTGTTTTGTCCCTCCCACTCCCGCCCCTCTTGTCTCGTGTCCCCTTGATGTGCGTTGTGTGTTAGCGCTCACACGAGCCTCGACAAGGTATACAAAGACAAAAACAAAACAAATATATATCTATCTATTTCTATATCTATCTATTTCTATATACTTATACATATTGTTACGAATTCACCACCCGCCCAGCATGCGAACGACCGCTTTTAAACCGAATCGCGGCCGGACGCCCACCGGACGAACAATTCAATCGCGACTTTCCGGAACAACGCCGGAAACCAGTCACGGGTGTGCTCCAACCGCACACCATGGCCTAGTCAACACTCTACCCATGCGCGACAGGGTCAATCGCCGAATTATGGATATACCTAAGTATTCGCGCGGGCAGACTACCGAGAGACGTACCTCAGCGAGGTCTGCTTGGACACGAACCGCTTAAGCGGTCTGTTCCGTTCTGGGATAAACGAGCGGTGTATTATCGCGAGACCTCACTGGACCCAATTCTTTTATTGGCTATTAAAAAGCCCGCTATTATTCTGAGAGCAATACGGCGGTTCAATGGGGAAAGAGGACACGACAAACGGGTTAGTATTCACACAAGGACATTTATTTATAAAACAACACATATGCAGTCATGCATTCAGGTATGCAAAACATTAACATGCACATAAACAGAGAAGCAATGGAACTGGCGGGAAGGGACAAGACACGAACAAGGCAAAGCACTACAACCGTCTTTTATTGTTATTATTATTATTTCAAAGCACTTACACAGTTCTACTTGCGGGACATGGCGCCACAACATTCACCCAAAGAAAAGCAAAGAAAAGACCCCCTCAAAGACAAGGGGGTCAGACTGGACCCCTTAGGGTCTTTATGTCCACGGAGCTTGGTTGACTGAAGGAACTCCAAGAGGCCGCCGCAGGTTACCTCCACCCTCGTGGTGACTTGTTTGGGCGTCCCTCTTGGACCCCTCCAGCTCCTCACCGACTGACTTCCACTCGCCTCTCCACTTGCTTCTCCTCGACGACCCACCACTCGGTTCTTGTCGACGACACACACACACACACACACACACACACACACACACACACACACACACACACACACACACACACACACACACACACACACACACACACACACACACACACACACACACACACACACCGCTGCGTTCAGCGCTCGCTTATATTTGCACGGCCCTCGCCCGCTCTCCTTCTAGCTCCCGCGGGAAACTTCCAGAAGTCGGGCGTTTTTTCGCCTGAATCGGGGCCTTTCTCGTTGAGTACTACTGTAGGCAATCGTTGCTTCCTTTTCCGCACGTGTTCGCCGGTTGGGGTGGGTGGGGGGAGAAGGGTGGGGCCGTCGTCCGTTCTCCCCCGATGAGTTCCAGGCTTCTCTCAACTGTGCTGAGGTGGAAATGCGGTGGTGGTGTGGTTGGCGTTATGGTGGCATGCCTGGCGTTTTGTGGTGGTCTTGATGGTGGTGTGGCTGGCGTTTGTGGTGGTGGTTGAGAAAGTGGTTAGGTGATTGGTGGGGTGGAGAAGGTGGTGAGGTGATGTTGGCGGTTGTGGGTAAAGTGGTGAGGATGGCGTGGTTGATGAGTCAGTCCAAAATAACGATAGCAAAATAATAAAGGCTAACTCAAAGATTGCTGCCCTGTCCACACAGATAAAACCCCATTAAACAATGGTGGGGAAATCTAACTGAACACGGACTTATCGGCATAACTGAACTTAGGACCTATATGGTGTTCTGCGAATTTCCACAGCCGTAACACTACCCCCTCCCCTTTTTACAGACTTGTCCCGAGTCGTCGAAGTTTCGTGTGCCATAATGTGTAAGTTTTCCCTAGTACGTTTTATCTTCGGATCCCTGAGCGCGACATTTAGTGTATTCGTGTCCCAAAAATAAATAACCTATGGGCTGAGTAACTAACTAAACAAACCCACTCATGCAAACGACTTAAATAAATTGCCGGCGCTATGACACACATGCAGGGTGAAGCAACTCATTTACAATTTTAACTTAACCTTGTCCTTGTAATTTTACACCACACCATGGCCCAGGACCGATGGACTCTGCGGGGAAAAAAGCACGTAGCAATGTCATCCCACAGGCCATTTTGTGAAACAGGGAGCCAGGCTCCCCAAATGCAGTCTCTGGCTCATGAATCCAATGCAGGTGACAGGGAATGTGGCCGGCTGTTCAAACGCAGTCCTCGGCCTCCCCTTGAATGAGCGCAGTGAACGCAACGGTGCATGGGTGCACAAATGCAGTCTCCTTGTGCAGCTGCCTGCAAGGCAGTCCCTGCAGAAAAATGGATGGTACTGACGCAAGCAAATACAAGCGAATGAGTGGTGCACGGGCTGCCAATGCAGTCCCGTGATGCGGCTGCCTACAGGGCAGTCCCCACAGAACGCGCGATGATCCTGGCGCATATGGTGATGGATGGATGGGGCAAATGCAACAAAAAGGGCTAGCAGGCATGGGGCAAGGCAAAAGCACGCAGACAAGGCATGGCAAGGCAAGACAAGGCCGTTGTAGCAAAACAGGCCAGTTGTGAAGCTGACCGGCACAGGCCTTGTAGCAAAACAGCCGGCAGACGAACTGACCGGCACAGGCCTTGTAGCAAAGCAGCCGGCAGATGAACCGACCTGCACAGGCCTTGTAGCAAAACAGCTGGCAGGTGAACTGACTGGCACAGGCCTTGTAGCAAAACAGCTGGCAGGTGAACTGAGCAGCGCAGGCCTTGTAGCAAAACAGCCGGTAGATGAACTGACCGGCACAGGCCTATAGCAATATATATATATATATATATATATATATATATATATATATATATATATATATATATATATATATATATATATATATATATATATATATATATATATATATATATATATATATATATTCATACATATATTGTTACGGTTGTAGAAATTCACAGATCACCATTCAGGTTCCCCAGAGATCAGTTATGTTGATAAGTGCGTGTCCAGGTTAGATTTCCCCACCGATGTCTAAAGGGAGTTACTCGTGTGACGGGCTGTGCATCTTTGAGTCAGCCGTTATTCTTTTGCTATCTTTACTTTAAAACAAACAACATCTCCTCACCTTCATCTCCACGGCGCCGCCATCTTGTCACCAGCAATGGCGTCCATGAATGAGCGGCAGGGTGTTTTCAAACACCGCTGCGTTGTGAGGGTGATTCCTGCCACCTCCGCGTTCGACGGCAAGATCAAAATCAAAACGACGAAAGGGGCAGAGTCAGCCGGGAGTGGAGGGTCGGAGGTGAAAGACCAACCCCCCCTCCCCCACGAACCCGATAAAAGGCGGGGCTGAAACGCCGAGAGGGTGGTTCAGTCGTTCAGTTCAGGGAGTTGAGAGTTCGTTGGTGAGGGTTCAGTCGTTCAGTTGTTGAGAGTTCGTTGGAGTTGAGGACGGAGCTCTGCAGTGGAGTCCGGTCGAGCCTGCAGTGCCGTGCAGAGTCGTGGGTCGGTGGAGGCGGCAGCGAAGTCACCAGCCGGAGAGAGGTCGCCGGCCGGAGAGAAGTCGCCAGCCAGCGACATAACGGTCCAAAGTGATCGGGCACCGGATCGGTCCGAGCAACGCCGAGGAGTGAGCGGGCTCTTAAAAGAGCATCAACTCCAAAAGAGCAAGGCCCGTTCGCTCCTCTGAGGCGTCGTCAGCCAGGCCCGATCGACTAGGCCACAAGGCTGAACAAACCGAACACCATTACACCAGCTGCCGTGTTGACGACGAGACATCGAGGGTCGCCCACCAAGTCACCACAAGGGTGGCAGGTAACCTGCACGGTCTCGCGGAGCTCCTTTGGGCTTCACAGCTCCGCAGAACATTAAAGGCCTACGGGCCCTGTTCTCCCTGTTCCTTTCCTGGGGTTTTTGCATGGAAGTCTGTGGCACCTTGTCCGCTAAGTAGAATTGTTGTTAAGTGCATGTACGTGGTAGATAGATATCGGCTGTCGGCTTTTTGCTCGTGTCTTGTACCCATCCTCCACCCCCCCCCCCCATTGCTTCATTGACTACATGCGTGTGCAATAAATGCCCTCTTTGTTTGAATATTCACCTCCTCGTTGCGTCCCATCCTCCATTGAACTGCCATAATTGCGTTCGGAATATTAGCTGGTTTTTAACACTGATAAGCTAACCGGGACCAACGGGGCCTGGCGATATACAAAACTGCTTGGCAATCGCAACGGAGCGAGCTGCTTAAACGGCTCGTTTCCGTGCAGGCACCGTTGAGGTGTAAATCCCCGGCATTTCTGTCTGCGTGAATAATTAGGTACATTGACAATTCGGCGATCAACCCTGTCACGCGTGGACCGAAGAGTTGGCTGATTTATGGTGTAGTTAACAACACCCGTAGCTGGGTTTCGGCGTTGATCCGGAAAGCTACGACTGGATTGCCCGTCCGGTGGGCGCGCGGCCGCAATTAGCTAAAAGTGGTCGCCCGCACGCCGAACGGGTGGAAACCACAACAATATATATATATATATATATATATATATATATATATATATATATATATATATATATATATATATATATATATATATATATATACATGTAAATACACACATACATTGTAATGACAACGGACATGAATAGGATCACCGTACATGGACCAACTGCCAGATTTATTGGCGTATGCGCACACATGTACAGGCCAGAAGAATATAGCCAATGAAGCAAGCATATAATTCAACAATATCATGACATCTCCCCTTTCAGTATGAAGAGAAAGACTGAAAATAGCAAAAGCAGGTTTATGTTCCATGGAAATAGCAAAAACAAACTTTATAACCAGCTAACGAATACTCATAAGCCACGCTATATGATTACGATAGAACATCGTCCTTCAGCCTTTGAGGCAAGGCCCTGGCACGCTGTGATCTGCGGCTCGGAGGTTGAGGAAATTAGGAGTTCTCAGCATTTTAAGGTGGTGTTTGTGCCATGTCCAGGGTGCTCTGAGCTTCCTCGAGAGGAATGTTTAATTCTCCGCTTTTCTCTCGCCTCGCCTCTTCGACACCGCCACGACCCGCCTCCTGCTGCCCGGACTCCACCTCCTCGTCTCCGCCCACACGACGTCGACCCCACACGCCTACCTGGTCCCACCTACTACTCCGTCCTCCCACTCTGGACTCCGCCCCTCTCGACTCAAGCTCCTCCTTTATGGTGCCCAATTCCTGGTTCTAAACCCTCTCTTCATTGGGTTTTCTGCGTCTGTGTTTGTGCGTATGTGTGTGTCCTGGTGCCTGTCTGCCTAAGTAAGACTGCAGAAGATCATTATTATTATTGTTATTAATTTCGCGTTAAGTCTGCTCTGTGTCCCCTTTTGTAAGTTGCCTGTTTATTTGCTGCACCACACCTCTCTCCCCTATCTCTACACAACGCACCCCAATAAATCTTCACTGTGCCACATATCTTTCTTCGCCCACTGTTAATAAATTATCATTAGGAATGTTGCCAGCTCGTCTTTGTGGTTTCTTTCATTGATCCAGCATGGTCCAAATCCTAGTTTAGCCGCTACTTTATTCCCAACGATCCGTTCCTTTTAGCTGGTATGTCCTTGGCAGTGTTGCTCGGCTGCATCCGATCCGGAAAAGTGATCCGATCCGGTGGCTATTGGGTATAATCCTGGACAGGTTGCCACTCTGACATAGGATACCAGCATGCTGGCATTCATTTTGCCAACCTTGGAAGGATGAAAGACCGAGTTAACCCCACCTGGTATTAATTCAACAGCTGAGTGGAATTTGAACTCAGGATCCAAGGATCCCAAGCCCACCACCCAAACCATTAAGCCAACACCAGGCATATATATGCATACACACATACACACATATACATACACATACATACACATACATACATACATACACACATACACACATGTACATACACATACACATACACATATATGATATATATCTACAAATACTATGTACATATATATATATATATATGTATATATATATATATATATATATATATATATATATATATATATATATATATATATATATATATATATCGATCTATTTAAAAATTACTAAAACTCTCATCTTGTGCATATGTATGTTCCTGAAATACAGCCAAAACAGTACATGATAGTGCAAAACTTTTAGGGCCACATTACTCACCATTCTCCTGTGGTGTGCAGTGTCAAGTTTCGTTCAAATCGGGCAACAAAAAAATTATTAAAAAATCAATTCTCGATTCAGTCAAGTACTCTTCGGGAGTATTGGATCATTGCAAACAACCTCAACAGTATAGTTTGCTGTAGCTATCTCTTTGTTTTTTCTTGAAATATTTTTTTTCTTCAACCGCTGTCACAATGGGAACCCAACGGGTTCACAAGTCATCTAGTATGTATGAATAAAAGGGTGTGTATGTGTGTGTGTGTGTGTGTGTGTGTTTGTGTGTGTCGTTGGTTGTTATCTCCATTTGCGGGTTCGAGGAGATGGAACAAAGTCCTCCAAGGACTCAAAGTATCCACCTTTGCTTCAGTAAGGCATCACAATTCATGGACCAAGTTGTTAAATTGTAGTTGTTCTCAGTGTTTTGTTCCGAGGGCTCTTTTCAGGATCTTCAATAAACCCCGGACTGTTTCCAATTGTAGTTTGTTTGTGGTAATATTTCCGGGGATGGTTATCAAAATGTCAGCGAGGTTCTTCTTTGTTATTAAGCCTGGTGTTGGCTTAGTGGTTCGGGTGGTGGCTTGGGATCCCAGGATCCTGAGTTCAAGCCCCGCTGGCAGCTGAATTAACACCAGGGGGTTGACTCAGCCTGTCATCCATCTGAGGTCGGCGAAGTGAGTACCAGTGTACTGGTCCCGGTGTATGCCCTGGTTAGAATAGGTGTACCATATCCCTGTGTGTCGTAAGAGGCGACCAGGGTTGGCGCCAGGAAGGGCATCCGGCCATAAAAAAAACATTGCCTCAAGAAAAAGCCTAACCCCTGCACAGCAGGGAAAAATGGCTGTAAAAATGGTTCTTCTTTGTTATTCCTGTTGCTCCAATTATCGCTGGTGGTGCAATTTTGACACTTCATCTTCCAAGATCTTCTTGATCTCATTTTTGAGGTCCTGGTATTTGATCATTTTCTTGATTTCTGCATTATTTCAGCCAAAATCACTGGGTACTGATATCTCGATCAGCAATGCTATCTTTTCTTTTTTGTTCCTGAGAACGATGTCTGGTCGCAAGGCTTTGTTTTCCATGTTCATACTCGATGGGATCATCAAGTCGTACATGAACAAGACGCCCTTATTTTCAGTGATTGCCTTTGGTTCGTGTTTCCATGAGTTTTCCGGAACTGGGATGTTGAAATTTTTGCAGATATTGCAATAAATCACTTTGTATACTTTGTTGTGTCTTTGTGTGTAAAGTTGTTCTGATAATAGTTTTTCCATCCTGAAAGCAGGTGACTAGTACTTTCTGTTTTTGTTTTGCAGAACCGACACTTGTCCATTTGGCTCGGTCTCCCCATCTTTTTAAAATCCATTGGTGTAGTGTTCTTGATCTTGGGCATTTGTTATTATTCGTTCTCCGTCCCAGTTGACCTGATCTCTTCTTAGCCATTCCAATGAGACTTCCTTGGCGATACCTACTCGGTCCAATAATTATTTGTATTTTCAAGCTCCTTTGTCGTTCTCCCCGTTGTTGGTGTAAATTTGTTGATATTTTTATTTCTTTTGTCTTTTTTGTAATTGTTGGGGCTGTATTTGTTACGATTTAATTTTCCTGTGCGGCATCTTCTATTCACACCCGTTCTTGGAAATTCCTTGTAAGGTGAGATTGAGATACTTTTTCAGGTTTGTTGTGTTCGTGTTTGTTTACAAATCGAATCCGATAGTCCGTTGAGTATTTCACTTACTCAGCTGGTCCAACACTCATCACTCAGTGCACCTGGTTGAGTTCCATCAAGCCACTTCCTCCCTCTCCTCTCGGCAGGTACATTCTCGGATGCACTGGTTTTTGTAGAACATTTTGTGGATGGTAAGGAGTATCTTGTTTTGATGTCGACCTTATTGATTTCTGATTGGAACCAGGTTATTATTCCACACCTGTATTGGAACACTGGTACTCCAAGTTGATTTATGGCGTTGATTTTGTTTCTTGGGGAGAGATACGGTTTCAGGATCAGCTTCGTTCTATGTAGGTATTCTTTGTCAATTGTTTTGTGAATTTGTTTGTGACGTATTTGGATGATGCTTCGTTTTCTAAATGCTGTATTGTTGTTTCAAGGTCAATTTTTATGTTGTCTGTTTTTGTTGGTTTATCTTATACAAATGTACACTTGGCACACTTATCTGGTCCAAATTCCATTTGAATCTCCGAAGAGAACCGTTAGCTGTTGGAGAACCATTAACTAGTTTTAGCTGTTCTGTCAATTTTTCGGCATTCGGTGCAAAAAGCTTTAAATCATCCATGTGCAGTATAGTAGGTGTGTCACCTTTCCTGTTTGTGTGTGTGTGTGTGTGTGTGTGTGTTTCAGCACTTCCATTAGCCTTATAAACTGTCGAAATAAAACAAGAAAAAAGATGTCAAAGTGGGCAGTTGCAGAAATTAACTCTTTTGTTTTTTTAATCCAATGGCCTGCAAAAGTATTCACCACTCCCCCCCTCCCCCCTCCAAAATTTTTCATATTTTGATTCCCCCTGAGCTTATTTGTGATCCTTTGAAATCACACTTAAAATATAAAGTCTTCACAAACTATTCCAAAGTGAAAAAGCTAAAATAATTCAGATAAAATGTGAATAAGTTAGATTAACAGAGAAAATCAGATGTTTCTCGGTTGCATAAGTATTCAAACCCTTTTCCTTTTTAATCCTAAATCACTTCAGGAGCAAATTATTTGTTTGAAAGGTTTAAAAAAATAAGTGTAATAGGGTTCACCTGTATGTAATCAATTGTTTTACTTAAAAATTATGATCACCTACTTATCTAAGGAGTTTTAAGGTACAACTCACTTGGTCAACCAACAAGGAAAACATGAAGACCAAGGAGCTTTCCAAAGATGTCAGACATAAAGTGGCGGAGAAGCACCGTTCTGGAGAGGGTTACAAGAAGATTTTAAAGTCACTCCTTATCCCTTTGAGTACGGTGACATCCATCATCAAGAAGTGGAAGACGTATCATACCACCAGACTCTACCCAGATCAGGTCGCCCATCGGAGCTCAGGAGCCGGGCAAGCATGAAACCGCTTCAGGATGTCACTGTAAATCCAACAATGACTTTGAAAGATCTGTAAGGCTGTTTGTCCGAGATGGGAGTCAGTGTTCATCAATCAACAATATCCTGTTGCCTTCAATGGACAGATGGCAAGAAAGAAGCAATTACTGAAAAGACTCATCTAAATGCTCATATGGAGTTTGCGAAAAAAAAAAAAACGTCTTCATGCTACTGCAGGCACGTGGAGAAACGCTTTGTGATCAGTCAAGACAAAAACTGAACGTTTTGGTCTAAATTAAAAGTGTTACGTCTGGCACAACCTCACACTGCACATCACCCAGTCAACACCATCCCAAATGTCAAGCATCGTGGTAGCAGCATCATGTTATGGGGCTGCTTTTCATCAGCAGGGACTGGCAAACTTGTCAGGATAGAAGGGACAACGGTCGGTACAAAGTACAGGAGGATTCTTGATGAAAAGCTGCTCGAGTCAGCCATGAATGTGAAACTGGGTCGGAGATTCACATTTCAGCAGGACAGTGATCCGAAGCTCAAAGCGAATTGCCACATTGGAGTGGCTGAATTAGGAGAAAATAAATGTTCTTGAGTGGCCCAGTCAAAGCGCTGACTTGAACCCAATTATAAAGTTAATGCGAGACTATTATAATCAGGTTGAGATATCATCATGAGGAAGAGATATCTTCAATATGAAAGCTAAATGTTCACCTGTTTTTGAACTATTACTTGCACTGAAGTACATGGACAGCTGATCAGTCGGTCAGTCGGTCGAACAGTCAGTCGGTCGGAGGTTATTTTCATGTCCCTCGTCTCTGATCTTGTCGGAGGGGTGGGGGACAATAATTCAACTTGTAATAATGATTATTGAGCACTGCACTTGGGCACATCCTGTTGGCCTTGGACAGCCGGTTTGGGTTCAAGGATCTTTTCTACTTTTGAGATTATTTTTGTACTTGTTCACTCTAATTATAAGAATAACTCACGATGTTTTTTTTATTGATGATATTGTTGTCTTGTATCCCTTTCGGCCAACAGTATACATTCCAGACGACTGGGAAGTGTCACGAGACAAGATCTCAATTCTGCAAGAGTTGGGCCAAGGTTCTTTTGGCATGGTTTATGAAGGGGTGTCGCATGGTGTGGTGGACAGTGAGGGTGACACCCGCGTCGCTGTAAAGACCGTGAATGAGGGTGCTACTCTCCGAGAGCGTATCGAGTTCCTCAATGAAGCCTCAGTCATGAAGTCCTTTAACTGCCACCACGTGGTAAGACCAGATTAGTTTCCCAAGCTTTCATTATCCTCACCACAGCTCGATCCTAACTCTGTCAGACCTCTGCCTATGCCAGTTAATGGATGGTTTTTCAATCTTTCTGTCTCAAAATTGACCAACAACATCAATTGGGTGGACTCAGTGGTGATTTTATATGAATGGTAGAATTCAAAGCGTAAATACTTTAATTTTCTTTTATTTGTTTATTTTCCACTTTTTTCATCCCACCCTCTGGAATGGCATGAACAGCAACAGCGATGTCATGCTATGGTAGTGCTGCTCGACTGAAATACACGCACAAGCAATGTCTTTTATGTAATTTTATTCCTTTGTCTGTCATTCATGTGCATCTCCAGGTCAGGCTAATCGGTGTTGTTTCACAAGGGCAGCCCACACTCGTCATCATGGAGTTGATGACGCATGGTGACCTCAAGAGCTACCTCCGCTCTCTGCGCTCTGACGCCGAGGTTAGCATCAAAGAATGATATGTACTGTATATCTCAGAGAAAAGTAAATATTGACATTCCTAAAGAAAGGAAGGGCTCACGGGATTGTCTGGAGGTATGTGCGCTTATACCTGAGCTGTCCAGCCTGGGTTGCTGTTTCACATGCCATGGAATTATGTACACCGTCCATTGGATGGACGTTGAGCTGGAGGACCCGTTACGTCTGTCAGCACTGCAAAGGTTGGTGGACGTTAAACATCCCACGGCATATTTAGTGAAGAGTGGGAAAGTTATTGCCAGCATCCTGAACAAATTCCAAATTCTTGCCCCGACTACCTTCTGGAAGGCTTTAGCGAACCAGTGCAACCTTTGCTTAGGAATTGATTCAACAGCACCGAGTATGGTACATTACATTGATTGCAACAAAGGAAAACAAGGAGCTGATACTCCATGTCCCCTGTCTTTTGGGTGGTATGAGGAATAGATATCTGCAATATGAAAGCGAAATGTTGAACAGTTTTTGAAATATCGCGTACACAAAAGTACATGGACAGATGATCTGTCAGTCGGATCAAGCTCATTTTTAATGTCCCCTATCTCCTACCTTGTCGAAGGGGTGGGGGACAATAAGTGCAAGAAAAACCTGATTATCAGCATGATCAGTTCTTTCATCCAGAGGTGCCACACTTGTGTCAATTGTCCAATTTCTGGTTCCTTGCACAATTTTTGCAGACTTGAAAAAATGGGTCAGGGGAGGGGGATGAGATACTGGCTCACATCGCTATTGTACGACATCATCTGTGTACACTGTACATATTTGAGGTGTGTGTGTGTGTGTGTGTGTGTGTGTGTGTTTGTGTTTGTGTGTGTGTGTTCTAATTTGCCAGCCACACCTTTTGTCCCACGGGGCTCAAACTTGCCATGAAGACTGTTCACTTGCTCAGGGTGGTTTTGAACTATAAGCCTCCCCCCAACCCCTCATTCCCCCCTCCCTCACCCCACTACCTCCCACCACCATGTGTTTGCTTCCATATTCTGGGTACACCCTTTCACCCATGGGGCTCATTCACACTTGGCACTAAGCGTCCACTCCCCAGGATAGTTTTGCACTTCGCCCCACCTCCTGCCCCAACCCCACCCCCATTACCCCTCTCCTGTGTGCGTTTGTTCTGATTTGCTGGACATACCTTTTGACCCACGGGGCTCAAACTTTCCATCAAGACTGTTCACTCCCCGAGGGTGGTTATGCATGATTAACTTCTGCCCCCAAGCCACTACCCCCCCAAACGCACACACACACACACACACACACACACACACACACACACACACACACACACACACACACACACACACACACACACACACACACACACACACACACACACACACACACACACACAGATACCAGCCACACTCCCCACAATGTGTGTTTGGTTCTTCGATCTACTGGATACACCCTTTCACCCATGGAGCTCACTCATACTTGGTATAAAGGGTGTCTGCTCCCCCAAGATAGTTTTACACTTTGCTCCATCTCCTGCCACAACCCCCACCCCCATTATCCCCATCAACCCCTACTGTGTGTGTCTGTTCTCATTCACCGGCCACATATTTTGATCCACGTGGAGCAAACTTGCCATGCAGACTGTTCACTCCCCCACGGCGGTTTTGCACTTCAAACCTCCTCCCAACCCCACCACAGACCCCCGTCCACACCAAGTGTATTTGCTTACATATACTGGGTACACTCTTTCACCCATGGGGCTCACTCACACTTGGCATGAAGTATCCACTCCCCCAGTAGAGCTCCTGCCCCAACCTCCACCCCCATTATCCCCTTACTGTGTGTGTTTCTTACGATTTACCAGTCGCGCTCTTTGACATCCAGTCATACTTTTTGACACATGATGCACAACTTGGTATCAAGAGTGTTCACTCTCCAGGTTGGCTTTGCATGATGACTTGCTTCTCCAACAACGCCAAACCCACCACCCACTGCCCCTCCCCTCTCCATATATATATATATATATATATATATATATATATATATATATATATATATATATCTTCTTCTTCTTTCGGCTGCTCCCGTTCGGGGTCGCCACAGCAGATCATCCGTATGATCCGCATAGTGATTTGGCACATGTTTTACGCCGGATGCCCTTCCTGACGCAACCCTGGTCGCCTCTTACGACACAGGGATATGGTACACCTATTTTAACTGGGGTATACACCGGCCCAGTATACTGGTACTCATTTCGCCGACCTCGGAAGGATGACAGGCTGAGTCAACCCCCTGGTGTATTAATTCAGTGGCCGAACGGGGTTTGAACTCAGGACCTTTTGGATCCCAAGCCGCTGCCCTAACCACTGTGCCAACACCAGGCTCATATACATATATATATATATATATATATATATATATATATATATATATATATATATATATATATATATATATATATAGATATATATATACATATATATACATATACATACATATATATATATATATATGTATATATATATATATATATATATATATATATATATATATATATATATATATATATATATATATATATATATATATATATATATATAAATATATAAGTATATATATATATATATATATATATGTATATATATATGTATATATATATATATATATATATATATATATATATGTATATATATATATATATATATATATATATATGTATATATATATATATATATATATATATATATATATATATATATATATATATATATACATATATATATACATATATATATATATATATATATATATATATATATATATATATATATATATATATATATATATATATATATGGGTGAACTAGCAGAGAAATTCGATATTTTCACATCGTTCAGCCTTGAATAACCCTGCATTTATTTCCCGGATATACCGAACAATGCGTGCAAAACTGCC
Organism: Eptatretus burgeri; assembly: GCF_056783735.1. NCBI lineage: Eukaryota > Metazoa > Chordata > Myxini > Myxiniformes > Myxinidae > Eptatretus > Eptatretus burgeri. The sequence continues at coordinate 100,579,110 of NC_140969.1, forward strand.
GATGCTGGAAGGAAGTTCATACAGAGTAGCGGAGGAACATGACTAAAGTAGGCCGCAGCACCTCATCTGCCACACGCATAAAGCGGGCTCGATTGCAGGAGACACTGGAAGATACTGCCAATCAACTTGCATGCACACGTGAGCAAATGGCAAGGACGCGGGCTATAAAAATAACAGAGGCTATCTCTGCCAGGAGAAAATACATGAGTTTCGACCAGGATAAAGAAGCAAGAAACTAAGTGAAACCTACAAGGCAGCCCTAACCTATGAAAGTAGCAGCCCACCAGTCTCAAGTTTTGTGGGTGAGATGGACAAGGAATGTGCTAGCTGTTCAGCCTTGAAGTGGATGCATGAAACACCTGGTCTCTGTTGCTCCAAAGGCAAAGTCCAAGGCCTACTTCTTCAAGCACCTCCACAACCCCTCTCCACCAGCTGCTTCTCGGTCAAACAACAGATTCAAAACACTTTCTCACCAACATTCGACGATATAACTCTGAATTTCAAATGGCATCATTTGGATGCAAGGAGATTAACATTCAACATGTCTGGAATCCAACGATCACCATCCAGGATCAAGTTCATGACCGGATGGGAAGTTTATGTCCAATCCCCAACGAAGACGCAAGCTTTGTGCAACTATATTTTTTGGGTGAAGAGGAGGTGCAAACCCAGTGCAAAATATTTCCTGGTTTGAAGCAGAACGTCATACATGACCGACTGGAGATGCTGCACAACTGCAATGTCAACACAAACAGCTTCAATATGGCCTCAAGACTTCATGACTGACTCAAGCCACAGACTATAAAATTGTCATCAATGCCGATGGATGGCCCAGTACTGAGCATGAGAGGTCCTTTTATTGCTCCTCAATGCAATGATGTTGCCTTTTTGATGAGAGATATGGAGCACGGCAAGCATGACATTATTTTACATCACAGAGAAAGCTTCCTCCAACGAATATGCAAGACCCACAGGTCCTATGATCCTCTTCAATACCCACTCCTGTTTCCAAATGGAGAGGATGACTACACCTTCCAGAGTGAATGAGCTCCTGCTCAGTTCAATGTGTCCGCCATGAAGTTCGACTCTTTTCGGCTTATGTTTCGACGTAATGGTAAGTTCAACATTTTGCTGCGCTGTAAACATCTATTCCAGCAGTTTTGTGTTGATATACCTGCAAAAGTTGAGGCTGAATGGTTGTGGGGCTTTAAATTGGTATCAAGTGTGTCCAGTACTCCAAGCTGGTTTTGCAATTTGACATTCCCCCACCCCAACATCCCAAGCCTCCCATAACTCCACCAATTTCCATTCTCACCCCCAAAACTCAGGTTCACCTGGGCGAGAAGGTATCACCCCCACTCCACTTTTTACCCCCACGTCCCTCTCCCTCCCCTCACCAACCCCCTCCACATTCACTCCGATCCTACCCACTCCCCCATTCCTCCTTCCCCCCACATACTCAGATTTCCCCAGGCATGGAACGGGTATTTCAGCTAGTACTATATATATATATTTTGAGAGGCGTCAGAAGCATCCGTTAACACAGCCCACTCTGAGCCAGGGGTATAAGACACGCATGGATTCTGATTTGGTGTTTTAGTTCACTGTGTTCAATCATGTAACTATTATTTCTCAAGGATCACCCAAATGGCAGTCAAACCTGGCGGTGCAACACACAAGAAGCAAAAGGCAGAAAAACTTGTAATTATAATGGGTATACTGCACAAATAAATATGTGGATAAGGGTATACAAAATGCTATTAATAAAACAGACATACCCAAGCAGTCGATAGACACACGTGGTGATGAGAGGGCACCAAAACTTGTTTACAAAGAGAGAAATAACTGACGATAGCACCAAAAATAAAGACCGAGACTCGCATGACAATGGGAAACTAGTGAAGACTTGAGCAAGGCATGAGCTAGTTCTGGGTCCGGTATGGCTGGTGCAGCACAGGGCTGGTGCAGCACAGGGCTGGTGCAGCACAGGGCTGGTACAGCACAGGGCTCGTGCTGCACAAGGTTGATGTGACTGGCGATGAGGAGTGTTCTGGTGAGAAAGAGAGGGAGTCTGCCTCTCCAAAAAAACACCATCTCCGATCTGTTCACCACCATCTCAGATTGCCCCCAATCAAAAACCATTAACTTTTCTACCCTTGTTAAGCCCACCGCAATCCCTCCTCCTTCCAAATTTCCAGTTCTCCAAACAGTCCATAATGTTGCCTTCAAAATCACGTCACGCTTTTCAGTGCTTTCCTGCCCAAGTCATTTACCCGGCCTCTCTCAAAAACAGGAGGCTTAACACAACAAACTTACTCTATGTTGTGTTAAAGTTAACACTCACTGCCTCCTCAGTACTGAACACATTTTGCAATATGACTTATCGTAAGTATCTCTACACAAATAGCTACAACAAGAGGAATCTACACTGTGTGTTCACATTGTCGATACTATTCTTAACATAATCTATGGATCCCCCCCCCACCCCCTTACTCCATCCACATGACAATACTATATAAAATTTGAGAAGTGTCTGTCTTTTTTTTTGTGGGGTCTTTGTTTGTTTATGGAATTTTTTTATTTGTGGGTTTGGTTGTTTGAGTATTTGTTTGTTTGAGTGAGTGTTTGTTTGTTTGTGGGTTTGTTTGTTTCTTGGGATCCTAGGGTCCTGAGTTCAAATCCCGCTCAGCCTTTGAATTAATACCAGGACTGGTTAAGTTATCCTATCATCCTTCCGAGGTCGGAAAAATGAGTACGAGCTTGCTGGGATGATTGAGCCATTCGAGTATCCTGTGTCGGAGTGGCGACCCGTCCAGGATTGTACCTGATAGCCCAGGGGACTGCTTACGCAGCACCGACGCTCTGCACAGAGTATGGTCCCAGTGGATTTGGAATGGATGTTTGTTTGTTTATAGGTTTGTGGGTTTGTGGGTATTTTTTGTTTGTGGGTAGGTTGGTTTGTTTGTATGTTTATGGGTATGTTTGTTTGTTGGTGGGTTTATTTGTTTGTGGGTTTGTGGGTTGGTTTGTTTGTGGGTATTTTTTGTTTGTGGGTAGGTTGGTTTGTTTGTATGTTTATGGGTATGTTTGTTTGTTGGTGGGTTTATTTGTTTGTGGGTTTGTGGGTTGGTTTGTTTGTGGGTATTTTTTGTTTGTGGGTAGGTTGGTTTGTTTGTATGTTTATGGGTATGTTTGTTTGTTGGTGGGTTTATTTGTTTATAAGTTTGCTTGTTTGCGCATTTATTTGTTTGTTTGTTTGAGCATTTTTTGTTTGTTTGTTACCTCCACCCCCGAAGGTCAGTGAAGGTAATGTTTTCACTCTTGTCTGTCTGTTTGTCTGGATATCTCAAAAAGTTACGGATAGATTCGGATAAAACTTGACGGATGAGTTGGGCCGGTGACAAGAACAATCCGATTTGATTTTGGTTAAGGCCTGGATGCAGATCTGGACTTTTATTGGAATATGAAACGTAAACTCTTCGTCCTGGTCACCTCCACCACCGAAGGTGGACGGAGGTTATGTTTCACCCCAGTTTGTTTGTCTGTAAGTATGATATCTCAAAATGTTATCGACGGATACGGCCAAAATTGGATAGACAGGTTGGGTGAGTGACAAGGACGAATTGATTAGGTTTTGGTGAAGATGCATATCCAGATCCGGATCCTCAAGATTTGAAAGTGATTTTTCATCATTGAGAGATGGGGGCTAAAAACTATGTATAGCATGTTATCTCAAAAAGGTTGTGGACGACTTGTAACAAAACGAGGTGGAATAGTTGGTTAGGTGACAAGAACAAGCCGATTCGATTTTGGTTAAGGTCCGGAGTCAGATCCGACCGATCAGTGGGATACAAAACGTAAACGGTTCAGCCTGGCGGAGGTATGCGCTCTCCCGAGTGCCGTTCTGGTTTGTTTGCTTGTTTGCCATCCATGAATTACTAAACCGTTGGCCGGAATGACTCACTCAAGGGGGGAAATTATCACATTCTTCTGTTTTTACGAGTTCACATGAACATCAGTCCTTGACAGTGCTCTTTTGATATTGAGGAATTCCTTCTGGTATAATCACAACATTTTGACAAGTGCACTTTTCCTTAAAATGTTTGTCAAAATAACACGTTCACCCAGGCTCAAAAGCCAAAAAAATGCATAATCATACAAAAAACAACTACACTTGACCCTAAAGTGAAAATGCATGGTCGTACAAGAAACGCTTGCTAGTTTTAGCCTTGAGGCGACCGCAGGAAGTGTCAATGCGAAACTTGTGAAAATAAAAAACGACAAAGTCAAAGGACACATTTATGCAAGGGTGTTGAAAACGCTCCCCAGGCATTTCCCACGATCAGACCAAAGCATCATGTGCCTTTTGCTATAACAACACATATGGGTAATTGGTCTCTTGTTTTTTTGTTTCTTTTACATTTCTCGCAAGGATGCCAAATAACAAGGCCTGTTACTCTGGCATCTCTGGGTTTTTTTTTAAAATTTTCTTCTGCCTCTCCTCCGGTCAAGCTCCCTCAGTTGTATCAGCGTTCTGGTCTTCCTCAGCTCCTCCAATAATACCCACACGTTCTTCAAGTAACACACACCTGATTAAATTTTGCTGAATCCCAGGCTTCCTGCAAACCTGCACTCTTTTGGTCCTCCTTTCTCCCATTCGTCGAACTGCTTCCCAAAGATGGTGCAATCGTACTCTTCTCTCTACGTCTTTAAGCAGGCGGTACACCACCACCTCGTGTCATCCCCCATCCCTACCTGCAATGTTTTGTACCCCCATTAACCTCAACTAACCCATCGCTCTTGCTTGCAGTTTTACTGCTTTTCCTCCCCTCCCCTCCACCTCCTTTGTGACCCAGACAGATCTCTGTGATCAATCCGGTGACTTTTTACCCTCCGTAAGCTCACCTTTCGATGAGCCTTGATCTTGTACAAAGGAAGAAAAAAAAAAACCACAAATGTCTTCCCTGGTAAAGGAAGAAAGAGACAAAATTAGAGAAAAAGTGTAATTAGAAAAGAGAAGCGAGAAAACAATTCCAGTAAGTGAAGAAAGGCCAATAAAGAAAAGATTGTTTTACGAACCCTGCATATCACGAGCATAATGAGCGGATAATTAGCGCTTCCGAGGAAGAAGCATCCCAGGAGATGGGAATTTAATGCTTCCATGGCCTCGCCTGTGCATGTCCCTTTGTCCTTGGATTGAAATAATTCCTGGAAATTACTTGGATTGAAATATTGAAAGGAATGAAAGAATACTTCCTTTTCATATTCACGTCCACATCAGAATGACGTTACTATTCTTACTAACACGTGGCTGTCTGTAATCTATAGGATATGGGAGGGGATAATATTATCCATCAACAGTCACACAAGTCCTTCCATTTATTGGGTTCTGCAGGTTCCGCCGTGTTATTCACGCAATTTATTTTGCAAAGCATCCTTTGCATCGAGCAGTCTCCGGATGCCTGTATTTTTTTCACCATGACAACAATGGAAGGTTTGATTGTGACTGCATTTTCATGGATTCATCTAAAATGACAAAGTTGTTCCAACTTCAGGTTATTTTTTTGTCTTTGGTACTTCTTCCAGTCTTACGAAAGATGGTTTCACCGTTCGGCGTGAATTCGTATCGGTGTGGGTCGAGTCTGGCGAAAGAAGAAATTCCGTTTTCACCACCTTGATCCGTTTTATCGACTGAGCATCCGCCAGTTGCATAAACTTGCGGTCATTTCAATTTGCAATGAAGGCAAGATGGTTTATTAATAAATTATGCCCAGGATGTCGAGTCAGGCGAGGTTCAAGCGGCTTAGTTAAAGGCGATATGTTTACTTCTCCCTCCCCCCAAATGGGTCTTAAAATAGATGGGAGAGAGTCACGGTTATCGGAAGACAATTTGGTCAACAAGGGGATTTGGATGGAAGGAGTCAGATATATCATCTTATAATCCTGTTTGTGACATGTGAGTTGCATTCCAATTAATTAACCTTTCTAATTAGATCATTGGCTCAGTTTTGTGCAGTGTTTGAGTTTCCTGCAAGCAAACTGAACTCTCTCGGTTCATTTCTGTTTACCTCCACCACCGAAAGTGAAAGGAGGTTATGCTTTCACCCGTCTGTCTGTTTTTTGATATCGAGATCGAAATATGGGTAAAAGAATATCAACGACGTAAAAACCCATCTGGAAGTCCAAGGGAGGTGGTGTATTGGGGGCACGTCTTCTCCGTAAGGCTGGCAGTTCGAATTTGCTTTCCAGTTTTTGATAAATTTGTGTTGACCTTCCCTTCCAGCTATAACTGATAACAATATTATACATATACATATAACTAAAACTCTCATCTTTATTGTATGTATGTATGTATGTTCCCGAAATACAGCCAAAACGGTACACGATAGCGCAAATATTTTCGGCTCACCTGACTCACCATTCTCCTGCGGTGTGCAGTATCACGTTTCATTAAAATCGGGCAACGAAAAAAATTATTTAAAAATCAATTCCCGATTCAGTTAAGTACTCTTCGGGAGAATTTGATCAATGCAAACAACCTCAGCAGTACAGTTTGCTGGAGCTATCTTTTATATTTGTTGAAATGATTTTGTTCATCAACCGCTGTCACAACGGGAACCCAACGGGTTCACGGGACGTATAGTATATATATATATATATATATATATATATATATATATATATATATATATATATATATATATATATATATGTATATGTATATGTATATGTATATGTATATGTATATATATATATATGTATATGTATATGTGTATGTATATGTATGTATATATATATATATATATATATATATATATATATATATATATATATATATATATATATATATATATATATATATATATATTTGGGCTCAGTTCCTTTTTATTTATCCGTGTTGGGTTCTGACTTCTGATTTACAGTATATACTAAGTCAAAGCACAAAATATATTTGGCCGAACTCCCCCACCATACCCTCACCCCCCCCCACCCCCCACCAGCACCATCCACCCCATCCCACTTCCATAACCTGTATAATGCAGGCGTGGTCATAGATGCCTATGCCTCTGCAGCAACGTGCGGTGAGGTGTGCGAAGCGCTAGTATATGTAATATTCCTCAACATTGTTAAATAACGAGCCATTGTATGCATTCATCTCATTTCCTGCTCATGGATGTAATACTTGCTCCTGTGTACAATCTCAACACCAACACACAGAAGAAGCCAAAACGCTCCCAACTCTCATTGAAAGAGATGCTTCAGATGGCAGCTGAAATTGCTGATGGCATGGCATACCTCAACGCCAAGAAGTTCGTCCACAGGGACCTGGCTGCCCGCAACTGCATGGTTGCCGAAGATTTCACAGTTAAGATAGGAGGTAAGGAGTCCTTGCACAAACTTTTGTTTTTTTAGTTTTGCATCTCACCGTTGTCCTGTTAGTCGTACATCTTAGAAATGTCTGGAAATTACTTGACAATTGAGAATTGAATGATTGTTCTACTCTGGCATTCAAAAAGCATATTGATTTGTTTGTCGCTGTTGCAAGAGAAGAACAACCACAAGCTTCGTGACCTGGACATACCTTTATGTTTAACGGCACTGTGCACAGTTTCCATATTTTAACTTGATCATCACTATGTTGTTGCAGAGCTGGTGAGATAGCTTACCTGTCCAGCCTGGGCTCGAATTTTGAACCAACTATAAACTGTCAATCTGGTGCAGTTTCGCATGCAGGGCGATGCATCAATTTGTGCGCCGTCCATCGGAAGGACGTTTAGCCAGAAGAGCCATCTATCAGGCTGTCGGTGGACATTAAAATTATTGGGTGTCTATCTCCATGAGTAGTTGAGCTCTTGCCGACATATTGGCCAATATGCTGCTCTGATTGACTGCGAGAAACGTAGCATAACCCTTGCCAAGAGACTGCGTTTGCAGTGCCAACACCGTGTGAAGAGTATGATACATTGATGATGATGATGTTCTCATCTATGAGCGAAGCTCGCCATTGCACTTCAAGCAAAGGGGTGAACGACAAATTCCTGGAAATACGATCACATGGATTTTGTGGAACATTCATTGAATACGGTAGTTTCAAACATTAAAGTGACACACAAACATTAAAGCACTTGGATACTTCCTTGTTGTTTTTTTCTTCAACAAATGCAAACAATGAGGTAGCTATTAGTGAAACAAGAGTGAAGCAAAGAACAGTAATAAACTATAACGGCACTCTGTAGTGCGCATACCTCTGCCATGCTGAACAGTTTATGTTTGGTATCACACCGATAGGCCTTGACTGCATCCGGACCTTCACCAAGATCTAATCGGCTTGTTCTTGTCACACATCCAACTCATCCACCAAGTTTCGTCGTAATCCGTCCGCAACTTTTTGATATATCATGCCATATATCGTTTTTGGCCTTATCTCTCAAAGGTGAAGAATCACTTTAAAAATAATTGGATCCGTATCTGGATAATTACCAAAATCAAATCAAATTGTGCTTGTCACACGCCCAACCTGTCCACCAAGTGTCGTCCAAATATGTCCGTAACTTTGAGATGTCCTGCTCACAGACAGACAATCGGGGATGAATATATAACCGCCGTCCACCATCGGTGGTAATTATTTGCAGTAAAAGTTTATTATTGACATTTGCTGTCACGTGGGAGATATTTCTGTTAAATTGTTAATTGAAGACGATAGCATCAAACACTTGGTAGACTGAAGTGTGTAAAAGTAAATGGTTCTGTCATGCTTTCAAGAAAACCTACCCTTGTTTCTTGCCGATTCAAATGTGTATCACTTGATGGCAGCTGTAAAAACATTTTTTTTAACACCTGTTCTTTATCCTTATACATTTGTTTGATAAAAGTTAAACTTTATACTGACAATAAGCTCAAATTTCATGAATTAATAGGTGTCTTTGCACCGTCTTCGTTTTCTTGTCTTATTCAAAAAACTGTTAGTATCGCTACCCAAACGGCATTCAATATGGCAGATACCTTCAATACCCATAAAGCCAACATTATTGTACACCGCCCCTCCCTATTTCTTCTCTGAAGCACCGAAGGCTCCCCGGCGATGACGCGCGCCGGAAGGGCGTACTCAGTTTTCACTACATTTGTTTGTTTTCTTGTTTGTTTTTCCGGGCGATATCTCAACCATACTTTGAGCTAGGAAGCTGAAATTTGGGGACAAAAGTGAAGATGTGCTTTGGCAAAAACGATATTTTTTCTTTTTTGATTAATCACCAAATTTATTAATTACTTTAATTATTACCGATTTATTAATTACTTATTTATTTTCTTTCTCATCTGGGCAATAATCTCAGGCACCTTTTGAGCTAAGAAACTGATATTTGGACATGATAGTGACCAAGTGATTTAGCTCTAAAAGGTATTTTTGATTAATTAATGGATTAATTATTCATTTTTCAATGAATTACTTAATTGTCAAGAAGTTACAGATTCGGATGAAACCTGTGGCGGTTTCGGTTTGCTCTTATCTAATTGATGAATAAATTAATAATTTTACGACTGTTATTTATTTATTTTAATTATGCAATTAATCAATGAATTATGGTACACCACTCCCTCCCAATTCCATCTCCATGTTCTGTATTGCCGCATCGCCAGGCGCCGAGGGCGCCGCGGCAATGTCATGCTCTGGAGGATGTTATTTATTTATTTGGCATGGGGACGGTGTACTTTGAATGCATCTCTACTTGTTATTATTATTTCCTTCACATTGCAGTGTAAAACCATCTTTATTGTTGTGTTCTCAAATCCCTTGGCAGACTTTGGCATGACAAGAGATATTTACGAAACAGACTACTATCGAAAGGGTGGTAAAGGTCTGTTGCCTGTGCGTTGGATGTCACCAGAGTCTCTCCGGGATGGTGTCTTCACCACCTATTCGGACGTATGGTAAGGAAAAATCTGAAAAAGAAAAGTTTTTTTCATGCTTAAGTTTGTTTACTTTATCACTAATACATCATCCAATCAAAATATGTTTCCTCACTGATGTAAAACTTAAGCAGATTGAATGAAATTTACTGCTTCTGCATTGGGGACTTAGAAGAGTCCAGTTCATATGTTAATTTAATTTTTTTTTAATTATAATTTTTTTTTTAAATGTTTGTTGACTTTATCAATAAAACACCATGTTTAGTCATTGATGTGAAACTTTGGCAGATTTACAGAAATTGAATGGTTTTGAGTTGGGGTCTGAAAAGACCCGGGTTGATAAGATTAGGTTGTAAAATATGTTGGTAGGGTTAGGGTTAAGCAAGCAATGCTGTCATCCCTCCTTCGCCATATTTACACAATTGCCAAAGCATTACATTTTACTTTTTCTGCTGTTCAGATAATTATATTGAGTGAAGAAAAGATTAAGGAATGTGCTGAAAGTGTAACTTCATTGAGTGCAACGAAAATAATTGACCAGCGGTATCGCTGAGAAGGCTCCCGTGGCCGTGGCTGGGTTCTCCGTGGGGAAATCTCCAGTTGGGAAGGCAAAATTAATTAAATTAAACATCAAATTAAAAGAATGATTAACATAACGGGAGGAATAGAACGAGTAATGAAACGGGACAAGTGAAGTTCGAGTTCAAGAGAAAAATTAAAAAAAAAAATTGTAATAATATTTTAATTAATTTACTCTGAAAAATTTCCATTCAATTTTTGAGGCGTCATTCTCCTCCCCCTTCCTCGGCTTCCCCTCCCCCCTCCCCGCTTCCTCACTCTCCTCCTCCTCCTCCTCCTCCTCTCTCTCCCACCCCCTCCTCACACCCTCCCTTCTGGAGTTTATAGTGATGTGTGATGAGGCATCACTCGCACCCCCTTACTCGCTTTCCCAACCCACCCTTCCTCTCTCCTTCCTCTCCCCTTCTCCCTCCTCACTCCTCCACCACTCCTCCTCCCTCCCCCCAAATCTTTTTAGAACAATTTTAGAGATTTTCACTTTCTCAGGTACAACTCCAGAGGCAAGTGATAAATTGAATAAAATGTGTAAAAGGAATTATAATTTCAGGAAGTATATTTTAACCAATATATTATTCATTCCACCATGACCTGCACTCTTTATTATGCCAACGTTGACGAAGTCGCCGGAGGCATTAGGGTCATTCCGTGCCAACTCACCTAAGGGTCGCCAGGTCACCTCCTCAGATTTTGCCGGGAAAAATTCTTAAATGTAGATCTATATGGCTCTACCCACCATGCAAAAGATTAGCTTTCAATTCCTCATAATTAAAAAAATATCTATCTCGAGAGACCTTTGAAATTTGGCCCTAAAAATGCCAAATGTGAAAAATGCATTTTTTTCCAACTTCAGTGGCTTATAATTTTTTAATGGACTCCTCTAGAAAGCTAACATTGCAAATATTTACTAATTGGCATCCAAATTTTTGAATTATGGCATCTGATAGCTTCTAGGATGCATATTTCTCACTCTATAGGAAGCTAAAAATGGCTTTTTGGCCAAAACGAGCTAAAATAAGGTGAAACTATAGGAGCCCTCCTGAGAATATGGAACAACTTAGAATTTTATCCTCATAACACACTGATTATAGGGTCATTATCTATCCATAGATACATTTTTGCTGGGATAATACAGTTAGGTGATGAATTATAAAAGTTTTAACATAAGCCCTTGCCTCCGAGGCCTCTAAAATGGACCAATTTTGTCCCCTGGTTTGACCATGTGGCTAGGGGTTTAGGATCTTCTTTTTTTTTTCTAAAGATTGCCTCATATAAGATGTGTCTACTGACCAAATAATTTTATCTAGCGCCCATGCTTCAAAGTAAAATAAATTTTTATTTACAGGCACGTTTTTTTTTTAATAATTATTCACTTTTTTCATATTCATAAGTTTATAAATCTTAAATGGAACTATCCAGGAAAGAGTTCCTGCAGAATTTTATAAACTGGTATACAAAATTTCAGATTGTGGCATCAGAATGTCTCTAGAAAGCACATACTCCTAGTTTTAGGAAGCCAAATATGGCAATTTGGCCCACTTGGTACAAAACAAGGTGAACTTTCAGGGGTGTGCATGAGGCTAAATTATGCTTCTTATTAGACATTAGTGATAAGGATGTTATTTATTCATAAATACATGCCAATGATTACTTTCGTAAGTGATTGCAAATTATAAATTAGAACAAATTTGATTAGTTGAGTAGCAGCTTTTTTATTTACAGATGTACAGAGACAATGAATATTAGTAATTTTTAAGTAATTCCTGATCTCCATGAAATCAATTCTTGTGACTTCTTCTCCAAAGCAGCAACTTGTTTTAGCCCAAGCTTCCTTGTATAATAGGTCTTGTGACACTCCTGGTCTAATTTGGTTCCAACAGTGCATCTACTTGTCAAACTTGTGCCACTGGGCCCAGGTTTTTCTGCATCCATTTCCTTTGTTTCCTCCTCTCCTTTGTTCTCCAAACAAACAGACAGACAGGTTGACTGTGCTGCCCTTAGTGTTGTGACAGACCATTACTCCATCTAGTGGTGTATGTCAAACTAATGACTTCAAATAGAGAACTGTAGGACATGTTTTTTAAATTAAAACCCAAGCATATGTTTGGATTATCATTACAAGAATTTATTTTTGAATAAAAAATGTACTTATAATTTTTAATTTATGAGAAGAATAATCGAAGTTGTTACATAACCTCAGTTAATGCCCCCTGCATATTCACCATTTTTGGTCAAAGTGGCATTTTCAACTTCCTACAGATAGAAACATATGCATTTATCAGGCATTCTGATAACAGATCCTTAAATTTCATATGCCAGTTTATAAATATCTGCAGTATCACTTTGCTAGAGTGTTCAGTTTCAGATTTATAAGCTCATGAATATGAAAAAAGTGAATAATTATAAAAAACGTGCCTGTAAATAAAAATTTATTTTAATATGAAGTCATGGGCGAGAGATATAATTATTCAGTCAGTAGACATATCTTATATGAGGCAATCTTTAGGTAAAAAAAAACGAAGATCCTAAACCCCGAGCCACATGGTCAAACCAGGGGACAAAATTGGTCCATTTTAGAGCCCTCGGAGGCAAGGACTTATGGTAAAACTTTTATAATTCATCACCTAACTGTATTATCCCAATAAAATGTATCTATGGATAGATAATGACCCTATAATCACTGTGTTATGAGGAAAAAATTCGAAGTTGTTCCGTATTTTCAGGAGGGTTACTATAGTTTCACCTTATTTTAGCTCGTTTTGGCCCAAAAGCAATTTTTAGCTTCCTATAGAGTGAGAAATATGCATCCCAGAAGCTATGTGATGCCATAATTGAAAAATTTGGATGCCAATTAGTAAATATTTGCAATATTAGCTTTCTAGAGGAGTCCATTATAAAATTATAAGCCCCTGAAGTTGAAAAAAAATGCGTTTTTCACATTTGCCATTTTTAGGGCCAAATTTCAAAGGTCTCTGCAGATAGATTTTTTTAAACTATGAGGAATTGAAAGCTAATCTTTTGCATGGTGGGGATAGCCATATAGATCTACATTTAAGAAGTTTTCCAGCAAAATCTGAGGAGGTGACCTGGGGAGGTTTTTGAAATTTAGGTGAGTTGGCACGGAATGACCCATTACGTTTTCGGGTTGTCCGTCCATCTATACATATGTATGTCCGTCCGTGCTAATTATTTTCTCTGTTTTCTCTGCATCCGCTTATCCGATTGACACCAAATTTTCACTATATCGTGGGTGTGACTACTCATGTCGAATGTTATAATGATAAATATGATGTCATAGATCACGTGGTGTGACAGCCATGTGGGAAAAAAGGAAAAACTTTGGACCTCTGTATCTCTGAAAATGCTCCAAGGGAGAAATTGAAACAAGGCACATGTCATGTTCTCTCCATGGGAAATAGGTGTAATTTTTTTATTAATGATGTCATCGGTGACTTCATTGTAACGTCATAATTGCATAAGTCGAATGTTTTATGCGATCATTTTATCAATTTTTATGAATCAATTATATGCGATCAAATCAATATGAATATCAATATATGCGATCGATTTTTATGAAATTTTTTATGAAATTTCTTGAGGGTCATCTCGGGCTAAATTGTATGAGGGAAAAAAATTTGATGATTGCATCGGTCATTTGGTTCAGCAACCATTTTTTTTTCACATAAAACACTTCAAAAATCTTCTTCCCCGAAATGGCTGAACAGGTTGAGGTGAAACTTTACAGGTATGATCGTCTATCCATGAGAAACAAAAAGTTTTCCACCTATGACATCAAAGGTCACATTGTTTGGCAGGTATGATTTTTTTTTGAATAATAAACCATTAAAAATCATCTTCTCCAGAATAGCTTGACATTTCAAGTGGAAACTTCACCCACATGTTTCCCAAGTCTTGGGGATACCGGTGTTCACGAATAATTAATAGGTCCAATGGTCTGGCATCCATTTTGGACTGAACGAAAATCTTTAAAACAAATTTTTTCTTGAACTGGTTCATCAATTGATGTGAAACTTAACAGTTATGATCGAGTAAGTCATATGGAATATGTATTTTTTAAATTTCAACCTGATCAGACACATGGTCTGGCAGCCAAAATTATTTAATACTCGCAAATACAACCCGTAACTTCGCTGACGACGGGTATTAAGGAGGGGGGTTGAGAGAGGGAGGGAAGGGGGAGAGAGGAAGAGAGGAGAGAGGGAGGGAGAGAGAGAGGAGGTAGGGGGGGACCTAGGAAGGGGGAGTTAGGGTCAGGTGGGGTGGGGGAGGTGGGGAGAGCTATGCCTCACCAAATATTGCTACACTGTGGGAGGGAGGGAGGGAGGGAGGGACGGATGCAGAGAGAGAGAGAGAGAGAGAGAGAGAGAGAGAGAGAGAGAGAGAGAGAGAGAGAGAGAGAGAGAGAGAGAGAGAGAGAGAGAGAGAGAGAGAGGTGAGGGGTGGAGGTGGGGTTAGTAATGAGAACGATAGGTTCTGCTTAATGACCAAACACACACACACACACACACACACACACACACACACACACACACACACACACACACTCTCTCTCTCTCTCTCTCTCTCTCTCTCTCTCTCTCTCTCTCTCTCTCTCTCTCTCTCTCTCTCTCTCTCTCTCTCTCTCTCTCTCTCATGTCAGGACAGCTGTACACACAACGACACAACATAGTTTATAATGTAATCCGTCGGCACATCTGCAAAAACTTTGATGTCCCAATTCCAGAAAATTTGTGGGAACATGAACCAAAAGTAAGAACTGAAAACATGGAAGTACCTCCCGCTCACGGACCAACTAATGATCCCATCGAGCATGAACATCAAAAACAAAGCGTTGCGACCAGATATCACACTTCGGTACAAAAAAAGAAGAAGGCATTGCTCATTGAGGTGTTAATAGCAGTGACTTTGGACTAAACGATGCAGAAATCAAGAAAATGACCAAACACCAAGACCTCAAGAATAAAGTGAGAAGATCCTGGAAGTTGAAGAATGTTGTACCATTGATAGCTGGACCTACAGGAATGATAACAAAGAACCTCATAGAGATATTAAATACAGAGGAAATACCCCTGGGTGCTCACCTTGTAGTGTCTGGATAAGATAATCAGGCAACCACTGATAGGCATGGATGACCTACAGCATATATAATGGAGAAGAAAGTAAATACCTATGGATTTTGTTTTTTAATGTCGTGAACAAACTTTAGTACATCGTGGGTGGTGAAGATGGTGGCAAGTTTCATTGGAATTGCATGTAGTTTTGGAGAAGAAAGCAAATGCATATTTTTGCGGGGGGGGGGAACCCCCCTTAAATCCCTTTTGAGCCAGATTTTTCTAATGTCGTGAACAAACTCTTCACACATGAACAAACAACTCTCATGAACAAAGCACGTGCACGCGCGCACACACACATGCATGCACACATGCATTCATACTAGACTTCTGTAAATTAATGGATTTCTTTTTATTGCCCCAAATTAGAATGAGATCTTCTTCATATTCTTCCTTTTTTAACCCTATCATGAACCTTCCTCTTTTACCTCTTCATAATATTCATGATTCTCTTCTCATCATTTGCAATCTCTTTGTTTTTCATCTTGTTCATCCCACCATTGCTCCAGTGATGGATGCCATGATGAGAGAACCTGCGATTGTTTAACGGAGGGAAGGGTGTTCATCAAAATGGTCAAATTTATAATACTAGTACGGGCCCGTAGGTGCATAAACGACGACTGGATTGGGGCATTATTTCAATTAGATCGGAACAACCGTATCATAAATGGCCATAACTTGGGAAACACCTGGGAAACACACTCAGGTCTCAAGCGTCAATTGTGATGTCATATCAAACGAAGAAGAATTGTGACGCCTCCTCTCTCTCACCCCCCTCGCTCCCCCCGAGTCTTGCCCCTCCTCTCTCCCCCTCCTCTCTCGCCCCCACTCTCACCCCCTCTCTTGCCCCCTCCTCTCTCCCCCTCTCTTGAATTGTGACGCCCCTCTCTCTTACCCACCCTCTCTCGCCCCGTCTCTTCCCCCTCTCTCCCTCCCCTCTCTCGCCCCCTCTCTCGCCCCCTCTCTCGCCCCCTCTCTTGCCCCCCTCTCTCCCCCTCTCTTCCCCCTCTCTCACCCCTAGTCTCGCCCCTCCTCTCTCCCCCCTCCTCTCTTGCCTTTCTCTCTCGCCCCTCTCTCTCTCGCCCCTCTCTCTCTCGCCCCCTCCCACCCCCTCTCACACCCCCTCTCCCGTCCCCTCTCTCGCCCCTCTCTCTCGTCCCCACTCCCACCCCCTCTCTCCCCCTCTCTCCTCCTAGTCTCGCCCTTCCTCTCTCACCCCTCCTCTCTCGCCTCTCTCTCGCCCCCACTCTCATCCTCTCCTCTCCTGTCCCCCTCTCTCGCAGATATTGGTCGACAGATAAATGGCCGTAAATTGGGAACCGCTCGTCCGATTAATATCAAACCTCAAAAAGGCACATCCGCGGGTCCCCGGCAATATTCCTGGCAAGTTTCAATCAGATCGGACTGTCAATCGTACAAAAAAATAAATAAATAAATAAATACATAAACATTAATTGTGACGGCATTCGTGACGTCATAGCACCGTGTCTTGTCATTGGTCGACAGATAACTGGCCGTAACTTGGGAACTGCTTATCCGATTAATATCAAACCTTGAAAAGGCACATCCGCGGGTCCCCAGCAATATTCCTGGCAAGTTTCAATCAGATCGGACCGTCAATCGTGCAAAAAATAAATAAATAAATAAATAAACATTAATTGTAACGTCATTTGTGACGTCATAGCACCCATAGCACCGTGTCTTGTCATTGATCAACAGATAAATGGCCGTAACTTGGGAACCGCTCGTCCGATTGATATCAAACCTCAAAAAGGCACATCCACGGGGCCCCAGCAATATTCCTGGCAAGTTTCAATCCGAAGAGGAAGCATTGTGACGTCATTCGTGATGTCATAGCACTATGCCCTGTCTGGTTGACAGACAATATATTGGTCGTTATTGTTTGACAGATATTGGTCATTGTATCACATTATTCTTTTTATTCAATTATTGTGCTATTATTGTGTCCTGCCAATTATTGTGCTGTTATTATTATTATTATTAATATGCTGTTATCATTATTCTGAGAAAAATGGCGTGATAAGGTGGAACGACACTTCAGCTGCCATATATACACCTTTTCAACACTCAAAAAAGCAATAAAATGGCCGTAACTTGGGAACCGCTCGTCCGATTGACATCAAACCTCGAAAAGGCACATCTGCGGGGCCCCGGCAATATTTGTGGCAAGTTTCAATCAGATCAGACCGGCGGTCGTCGAGAAACGGCGGTCGCAGACAAACAAACAGACAGACAGACAGACACACACACACACAGATTGCTGGAATGATAGATAGATTTTTTTTCTTTTTAATTCACACATTTTTATTTAATTTTAGTTTTCACTTGATTGCATATTATAAATATAATTTATCCTACGCCCCAAAATAGATTGCTCATTGTCATATTACATTATCCGGTGTACCGTACCGCGCATAATAAGATCATTCAATAATTTAGCCTCGAGCATCATGCATGTTGAAATCCATTTTGAGAACCCACTATCACATTTTTCTCGGAGATGAAGAATAAATATTTGGTTTTCCCATTATATTAATTATTTTAGATGGAATTACACACTCATACATTTCATGTACTCTTTGTCTTTGAATAGGTCTCATCGAAGGAATATAATCACTTTCTTAAGCTCAAGGTTTAGCCCTTGTAATCCTCCCATTCATCAGTCATGCTTGTAAATAATTACAAGGTGGTGAACCGACATGCTGATTGTCAGAGAATGCTGCCTTAGTTTGGCAGGGCATGTGAGCTGTTTGGGAGCAAGGTGAACTTATTTCATTCCAGACACCATGCAATGTCATGATACCGCTCAACCCGGAATCTCATCCAGATCTGCAGTGGGTGTGATCAATGAATTCTGTGCAGGTCCTTTGGTGTCGTGCTGTGGGAGATTACAACGCTGGCCGAGCAGCCTTACCATGGAATGTCCAATGAGCAGGTGTTGAAATATGTGATGGATGGCGGTTTGCTGGACCGGCCAGATGCCTGCCCTGATCAGCTGTGAGTTGCAACACGCGTGCTGTCACATACAGATGCAAACATGTGCACACACTCTCAGGGAGAGAGCGAGAGACAGAGACAGAGACAGACACACCACACTCTTTCAGAAGTTTTATTTACATTTCTTTTGTGGAGATGATTTGTCCTTCTGCAGCTAAACATTACATGTTTTAATGGTGTGAGGTCTCCCTAATGGGTGACCCGGATCGCTCGTGATAAACTCCCAGGATGCCAGAGCGGGAGGTGTTTTGTGCACGTGCAGCAAACCACGGTGCTGTGAAGCTAATTCAATGGTCAGGCCTGCATGCTGAAGCTTGGTGCACATTCCTTTTTGGGTTGTCTTTTTTTCCCCACAGGATCTAAGGCTCATCGTGGAGCTGCCATACACATTTCACACACATGGACATACAGATGAATGCACGGGACACAACACAGGACTGTTAGGTGAGCCAAAAGCAGGCACTGAACTTGGGGGAAGTGCCATCGCTTCCTGGGGGACTCTGGGTACCAGCGACACAACAGCAATGGCGCTGCCAGCCTGTGGGGATTGCCTGTACACTTAACCTTTTAAATTCTGAATGTCAAACAAGGAAACATGATGTATCGTTTTTAAAATATTGTGTATGACTCGCTGGAGTTTGAACTGCCGATTTCCCAGACGGTGTTTGCTCCCTCTAACCTCCCTCTAACCCAGACGGTGTTTGCTTCCTCTGACCCAGATGGTGTTTGCTCCCTCTGACCCAGACGGTGTTTGCTTCCTCTGACCCAGACGGTGTTTGCTTCCTCTAACCCAGACGGTGTTTGCCTCCTCTGACCCAGACGGTGTTTGCTTCCTCTAACCCAGACGGTGTTTGCTTCCTCTGACCCAGACGGTGTTTGCTTCCTCTGACCCAGACGGTGTTTGCTTCCTCTGACCCAGACGGTGTTTGCTTCCTCTGACCCAGACAGTGTTTATATCCTCTGACCCAGATGGTGTTTGCTTCCTCTGACCCAGACGGTGTTTGCTTCCTCTAACCCAGACGGTGTTTGCTTCCTCTAACCCAGACGGTGTTTGCTTCCTCTGACCCAGACAGTGTTTACTTCCTCTGACCCAGACGGTGTTTGCTTCCTCTGACCCAGACGGTGTTTACTTCCTCTAACCCAGACGGTGTTTGCTTCCTCTAACCCAGACGGTGTTTGCTTCCTCTGACCCAGACGGTGTTTGCTTCCTCTGACCCAGATGGTGTTTGCTTCCTCTGACCCAGACGGTGTTTGCTCCCGCTGACCCAGACGGTGTTTACTTCCTCTGAGCCAGATGGTGTTTCCTTCCTCTGACCCAGACGGTGTTTGCTCCCTCTGACCCAGATGGTGTTTCCTTCCTCTGACCCAGACGGTGTTTGCTTCCTCTAACCCAGACGGTGTTTGCTTCCTCTGACCCAGACGGTGTTTGCTTCCTCTGACCCAGACGGTGTTTGCTTCCTCTGACCCAGACGGTGTTTGCTCCCTCTGACCCAGACGGTGTTTGCTCCCTCTAACCCAGAAGGTGTTTCCTTCCTCTAACCCAGGCGGTGTTTGCTCCCTCAAACCAGACGGTGTTTGCTCCCTCTAACCCAGACGGTGTTTGCTCCCTCTAACCCAGATGGTGATTGCTCCCTCTAACCCAGACAGTGTTTGCTCCCTCTAACCCAGACGGTGTTTGCTCCCTCTAACCCAGACGGTGTTTGCTCCCTCTAACCCAGATGGTGATTGCTCCCTCTAACCCAGACAGTGTTTGCTCCCTCTAACCTCCCTCTAACCCAGATGATGATTGCTCCCTCTAACCTCCCTCGAACCCAGATGGTGTTTGCTCCCTCTAACCCAGACGGTGTTTGCTTCCTCTAACCCAGAAGGTGTTTCCTTCCTCTAACCCAGACGGTGTTTGCTCCCTCTAACCCAGACGGTGTTTGCTCCCTCAAACCTCCCTCTAACACAGATGGTGTTTGCTCCCTCTAACCCAGACGGTGTTTTCTCCCTCTAACCCAGACGGTGTTTGCTCCCTCTAACCCAGACGGTGTTTGCTCCCTCTAACCCAGACGGTGTTTGCTCCCTCTAACCCAGACGGTGTTTGCTCCCTCTAACCCAGACGGTGTTTGCTCCCTCTGACCCAGACGGTGTTTGCTCCCTCTGACCCAGACGGTGTTTGCTCCCTCTGACCCAGACGGTGTTTGCTCCCTCTGACCCAGACGGTGTTTGCTCCCTCTGACCCAGACGGTGTTTGCTCCCTCTAACCCAGACGGTGCTTCCTTCCTCTGACCCAGACGGTGTTTGCTCCCTCTAACCCAGAAGGTGTTTCCTTCCTCTAACCCAGACAGTGATTGCTCCCTCTAACCTCCCTCTAACCCAGATGGTGTTTGCTCCCTCTAACCCAGATGTTGATTGCTCCCTCTAACCCAGACGGTATTTGCTCCCTCTAACCTCCCTCTAACCCAGATGGTGATTGCTCCCTCTAACCCAGATGGTGATTGCTCCCTCTAACCCAGACGGTGATTGCTCCCTCTAACCCAGACGGTATTTGCTCCCTCTAACCTCCCTCTAACCCAGATGGTGATTGCTCCCTCTAACCCAGACGGTGATTGCTCCCTCTAACCCAGACGGTGTTTGCTCCCTCTAACCCAGACGGTGTTTGCTCCCTCTAACCCAGACGGTGTTTGCTCCCTCTAACCCAGACGGTGTTTGCTCCCTCTAACCCAGACGGTGTTTGCTCCCTCTAACCCAAACGGTGTTTGCTCCGTCTAACCCAGACGGTGTTTGCTCACTCTAACCCAAACGGTGTTTGCTCCCTCTAACCCAAACGGTGTTTGCTCCCTCTAACCCAGACAGTGATTGCTCCCTCTAACCTCCTTCTAACCCAGATGGTGTTTGCTCCCTCTAACCCAGATGTTGATTGCTCCCTCTAACCCAGACGGTATTTGTTCCCTCTAACCTCCCTCTAACCCAGATGGTGATTGCTCCCTCTAACCCAGATGGTGATTGCTCCCTCTAACCCAGACGGTGATTGCTCCCTCTAACCCAGACGGTGTTTGCTCCCTCTAACCCAGACGGTGTTTGCTCCCTTTAACCCAGACGGTGTTTGCTCCCTCTAACCCAGACGGTGTTTGCTCCCTCTAACCCAGACGGTGTTTGCTCCCTCTAACCCAGACGGTGTTTGCTCCCTCAAACCCAAACGGTGTTTGCTCCCTCTAACCCAGACGGTGTTTGCTCCCTCTAACCCAGACGGTGTTTGCTCCCTCTAACCCAGATGGTGTTTGCTCCCTCAAGCCTCTCTCTAACCCAGACGGTGTTTGCTCCCTCTAACCCAGACGGTGTTTGCTCTCTCCAACCCAAACGGTGGTTGCTCTCTTGAACCCAGACGGTGTTTGCTCCCTCTAACCCAGATGGTGTTTGCTCCCTTGAACCCAGACGGTTTGCTCGCTCTAACCCAGATGGTGATTGCTCCCTCTAACCCAGAAGGTGTTTGCTCCCTCTAACCTCCCTCTAACCCAGATGGTGTTTGCTCCCTCTAACCCAGATGGTGTTTGCTCCCTCTAACCCAGATGGTGTTTGCTCCCTCGAACCCAGATGTTGATTGCTCCCTCTAACCCAGACGGTGTTTGCTCCCTCTAATCCAGACGGTATTTGCTCCCTCTAACCTCCCTCTAACCCAGATGGTGATTGCTCCCTCTCACCCAGATGGTGATTGCTCCCTCTAACCCAGACGGTGATTGCTCCCTCTAACCCAGACGGTGTTTGCTCCCTCTAACCCAGACGGTGTTTGCTCCCTCTAACCCAGACGGTGTTTGCTCCCTCTAACCCAGACGGTGTTTGCTCCCTCTAACCCAGACGGTGTTTGCTCCCTCTAACCCAAACGGTGTTTGCTCCCTCTAACCCAGACAGTGTTTGCTCCCTCTAACCCAGACGGTGTTTGCTCCCTCTAACCCAGACAGTGTTTGCTCCCTCTAACCCAGATGGTGTTTGCTCCCTCAAGCCTCTCTCTAACCCAGACGGTGTTTGCTCCCTCTAACCCAGACAGTGTTTGCTCCCTCTAACCCAGACGGTGTTTGCTCCCTCTAACCCAGATGGTGTTTGCTCCCTCAAGCCTCTCTCTAACCCAGACGGTGTTTGCTCCCTCTAACCCAGACGGTGTTTGCTCTCTCCAACCCAAACGGTGGTTGCTCTCTCAAACCCAGACGGTGTTTGCTCCCTCTAACCTCCCTCTAACCCAGATGGTGTTTGCTCCCTCAAACCTCCCTCGAACCCAGACGGTTTGCTCGCTCTAACCCAAATGATGTTTGCTCCCTCTAACCCAGACGGTGTTTGCTCCCTCTAACCCAGATGGTGATTGCTCCCTCTAACCTCCCTCTAACCCAGATGGTGTTTGCTCCCTCAAACCTCCCTCTAACCCAGATGGTGCTTGCTCCCTCTAACCCAGATCGTGTTTGCTCCCTCTAACCCAGACAGTGTTTGCTCTTTCTAACCCAGATAGTGTTTGCTCCCTCTAACCTCCCTCAAACCCAGATGTTGATTGCTCCCTCTAACCCAGACGGTGATTGCTCCTTCTAACCCAGACGGTGTTTGCTCCCTCTAACCTCCCTCTAACCCAGATGGTGATTGCTCCCTCTAACCCAGATGGTGATTGCTCCCTCTAACCCAGACGGTGATTGCTCCCTCTAACCCAGACGGTGTTTGCTCCCTCTAACCCAGACGGTGTTTGCTCCCTCTAACCCAGATCGTGTTTGCTCCCTCTAACCCAGACGGTCTTTGCTCTTTCTAACCCAGATAGTGTTTGCTCCCTCTAACCTCCCTCAAACCCAGATGTTGATTGCTCCCTCTAACCCAGACGGTGATTGCTCCCTCTAACCCAGACGGTGTTTGCTCCCTCTAATCTCCCTCTAACCCAGATGGTGATTGCTCCCTCTAACCCAGATGGTGATTGCTCCCTCTAACCCAGACGGTGATTGCTCCCTCTAACCCAGACGGTGTTTGCTCCCTCTAACCCAGACGGTGTTTGCTCCCTCTAACCCAGACGGTGTTTGCTCCCTCTAACCCAGACGGTGTTTGCTCCCTCTAACCCAAACGGTGTTTGCTCCCTCTAACCCAGACGGTGTTTGCTCCCTCTAACCCAGACGGTGTTTGCTCCCTCTAACCCAGACGGTGTTTACTCCCTCTAACCCAGATGGTGTTTGCTCCCTCTAGCCTCTCTCTAACCCAGACGGTGTTTGCTCCCTCTAACCCAGACGGTGTTTGCTCTCTCCAACCCAAACGGTGGTTGCTCTCTCGAACCCAGACGGTGTTTGCTCCCTCTAACCCAGATGGTGATTGCTCCCTCTAACCCAGATGGTGTTTGCTCCCTCTAACCTCCCTCTAACCCAGATGGTGTTTGCTCCCTCTAGCCTCTCTCTAACCCAGACGGTGTTTGCTCCCTCTAACCCAGACGGTGTTTGCTCCTTCTGACCCAGATGGTGATTGCTCCCTCTAACCCAGACGGTGTTTGCTCCCTCTAACCTCTCTCTAACCCAGATGGTGTTTGCTCCCTCTAACCCAGACGGTGTTTGCTCCCTCTAACCTCCCTCGAACCCAGATGGTATTTGCTCCCTCTAACCTCCCTCAAACCCAGACGGTGTTTGCTCCATCTAACCATTAACACCACAGAGAGGGTTCAGTTTTTATTGAATTTTGCCAGAGGGCAAATGCACGGCCCAAGCCACAGCGACAGTGATTTTAAATAATTGGTTTAATAAATATTCAAATGGGATGGGGGGCCTGGCAACAATAATCACTATGACTATAGTTGAAAAAGGGGAGGGAGATGGCGCATGCGTCTGTCTTGCTTCACTGAAGGCAGATGGACTGATTGGCTATCTTAATCCAAGGTCTTAGTCACACCAGACTCATACGGGGAACACAAGGCCATGAACGTGAAGACATATTTGGAGGTAAAGAGGGGCTGCTTTTCTTGAGGGACGAGGATTTTTGGCACGAGTGTACATTGACCGGAGTTGCAGGTAGATGGTTCAGTGACTTCTGCTGCAGCTGCCATTTTCAACTGCACTCTGCACTATCTGTTGGCACTCAATGCCTTTTCTGGAACATCCCTGAACTGGCCCTTTCTCAGCACTTCTGAACTCTGCGGCTGACACTCGAACTCTCCACTGGACCGGAACTGAGAAGCCTGAATGCCTCATTTCTGTGTTTGCTTCCAAATATTGTGTCCGCAACCTCTCACTCTCGGTACCCATCCTTCCCTGTCATTCCAAACTGCTCTTGGACCCCGTCTTATGCACCTGAGGAGACGGAGAAGGTTCTTTGAATCCTCGACTCTGACTCTGCTACTGGATTGGACGTCATCAGCTCACGTGTCCTAAAAACCTGCTCTGCTGCTCTTACGCATCCTCTCTCTCTGCCCTTTTCACCCTGCCATTTACCCAAGGTCATCTTCAATCTGATTGGAAATCCACCAACCTCACAGCATTACATAAAAAGGTGCATAAACTGATCCTCTCAACTACAGACCAATTGGCTACCTTCCAATCACCAGCAAGGTCATGGAATCCATCATCGCAGTTGATAAGAAATCCTTCCTTTTATCCAACATCCCCATCTCAGATCACCAATTTGGTTTCAGGCCTGGTTACTCTACCTTGGACATTCTGCTTCCACTCACCCAACAATGGATGGAGGCCCTCAATATCAGACACGAGATCAGGGGGACGTCTCTCTGGACATTTCTCGTGCTTTTGATGCAGTCTGGTATCTTGCCTTACTCTCCAAACTCTCTGCATATGGCATCCCAGGCCAACTACACTTCCTGACCTCTCTACTCTCGTAGCCAACATGCGGCTCTCAACAGAATCCTTTCATCTCCTCTCCCTGTCAAGACTGGAGTACCTCACGACAGTGTTCTGGGTCCAGTCCTATTCCTGATCTTCATCAATGATCTCTCTGACTCTCTGGAAAAATCCTCTTTATCTATTCGCTGATGACTCCACCTTCTGCCGTGACATTCTTCATCCTTCAGACAGGCAGGCTGCAGCTGTTTCCCTCTCTTCAGTCCTTGAAAAAAAATCACAAGCTGGTCCAACACTTGGAATATGTTTTTCAATCCTGACAAACATCACACTTTCACGATCTTTCTGTGAAAGGACCGTCTGACAAACCCTTCTGTCTAGTTTCTTCACAATCTTCTTGAGGAGGTTCAACCATTCAAACTCCTGAGTCTCACTATCAGCTCTGATCTTTCTTGGGTAAACCACATTTCAAGATTGGCCTCCAAAGCCAGCCGCCGACTGGGTATCCTCCCTCGTACAAAGACTTTCCTTGGCACACTTGAACTTGGAGTACTGCAGCTTGATGGAGGACTGCAAAAATGTATACAAAAAAAAAGGTCTTCGCCCCCTCTGCCTTCGCCCCCCCCCCCAATATCCTGAAGATTATGCAGGACACCAAACTCTATGTTACCAAAAAAATAGTTTGTTAGTTTGCTTTAAAAAAAATCTTTATAAAATGATTCTCAGGCTTCTGGTGATGCTTTCTTTATACCGTATACCAGATGTTATGTTATCTAATAAATAATTTTAAGTTAGTGCATTTGTTTGCTACTCTTTCACGGCCAAAGCAATAACACCTGGGTGCCCCAAATTTTGGTTGTGGGTCCTTTAGAATCTGGACAAGGTTCGAAGCTACCACACATTGGCCTTGCAGGCTTTTATAAGGTGTATATTGGTATGTGGGTTCAGGCAGGGCTGTCACCGGCCTGCAAGCAAAAGTTAATTCCATTTGAGACCACCAGTAACTCCATATATTTTCAATGTCCAACACGTCCCGAAACCCCCGCTGTAAAAAAAAAAAAACTCACCCAGCTGGGCAGCACCAGGTACCTGCCCCCCCCCCCAATCCAGTACATATTGTAAATATATTATCCTGCTCTCACATTTTGTTATCTGCTCTGAGTACAACATAATGTATCAAATATCTGGAGACAATTTCCTTTCTTGTAAAGTTGCATTTCCCACACGTCAAATTTTGTACGATTAGCAAAGTAATAATTTGGATTTTGATTGCAAGGTTTTGCTGGATGACTATATTGTAACTATAATACATCCAGAAATGCATCAATTTCATCCGATCCCGCAGCGTTTTCCCCCCATTCGGCTGGAAGGATTGCCTCAAAGATATGCACGCTCACAACTGAACTGTCTTGCCTGTATTGACCAAACCATAAACTGGCATCCTGGTGTTTCACGTGCAGAGAGATTCATCAATGGGTGCACCATCCATCAGAAGAATGCTAAGTTAGAGGACCATTTCCTTGCATGATATCTCAAAAAGTTGTGGATGAGTTGACAAAAACAAACCGATTAGATTTTAATTGAGGTCCGGATGCAGATCCGTCCTATCAGTGGGATACAAAACGTAAACTGATCAGCCTGGTAGAGGTGTAAACTCTACCGACTGCTGTTCTAGTGCTGCACATGATATGCATACAAGCTCCTCCACGTGCATTATATTCATGTAGAAATAAATGAAAAAAAGTCAGCAGGAAAGACGGTGAGGTGATGGAATTATCTTGCAACATCGTCGAATACATCGCCACTCGTTGTTGTTGCACAGGCTGTCAGCGTATCGGAACCATATCAGGGTTGCATGCTAGGTTCCGATACCAAACTTTCAACTTTATCATCACATGCCCGATAACACGACGGTGCTTTGGGGGGTAAATTGCTGTAATGTAACTGTAACTTCTTGAGCAAATCATTGACAGTATACGAACAAATTGAGGTGAATTTGAGAGCGAACACACACACACACACACACACACACACACACACACACACACACACACACACACACACACACACACACACACACACACACACACACACACACACACACACACACACACACACACACACATACACATACACACACACACCATTTTGAGCAAAACAATTTGGAACCATTTCTTCTCCTGTCTCTCTAATCTATTCTCCCTCCTCACTCCTCACTCCCTTTCACCCTTGTTTCTCAGCTGTACCCTGATGCATCAGTGCTGGCAATACAACCCACGCATGAGGCCATCTTTCTTGGAAATAATTGCCTTTCTTAAAGACGATGTCAACCCAGCCTTCCAACTTCTATCCTTCTACTGTAGCTCCGAGAACCGTGGTGCAGCTTCTCCTGCCACGGATGAGGAGCTCGGTGCTGACATCACCGAAAAATGCAAGTCCAATGCAACACACGTCTCTCCCGAACCTGCCTACGCTCGACTCTCACCGCCGGAGCTTCAGACACCATCTAAAGATGGGCCGCGAGAGAATGGGCCAGTCTGTGCAGGAGTGACGGCAAAGCCACCCACTGCACCTTCGGTTACAGTGTCTCTGGACGAAATGCCTGGCTCTGCAGAAGCAAACACAGCGACGTCGATATTGCAAGCCAATGGCAGTGAGCGAGAGGCACAGCTTCCTGAATCGAGTGTTTGCTGAAGCATATCAGGGTGAGGAGTTGTTAAGAATGAAGCTGTTAGGAAAGTGGTTGTATTTCAGCAGGTGACTTGTCGCAACTTCCTGTGTGATGTTGTCGTTTTTTTTTTTTTTAATGTGTCACAAGGACTCGAAGAGGCTCAACACATTCGGCGATCTTCACTCCATTGCTTTTATGAGCCCAGGAAAAGAAAATCTTCCACGTCGTCCTAAACCTTCAAGGAAAGACCAGCAGATTTGCCTTTTTTAAGCTTCCGTTCCACTTCTTACAGCCCAAGGTCTTCCTGGGGAAGTACATTGCAACATGTCTGGGTGGCAAAGCAGATGAAAAGTTTGTCTTCTCTAATTTATCCATGTCCATTCTTCTTGTCTATTTTTTTGGCCAAGAAGCCGCAGCATAAAGGGAGGGGCATGGAGACATATCGTGCAAGTCAACAATCCCCAGAGCTTGAAATTGGAGGACTTGTACCAAAACTGATTTTGAACGAGTCTCTGCCTTTGACGGTCTCAGTTTGTTTGCATGTGTATACCTCTTTCTCTTCCACCCTTTTCACTACTGTCTTCTCCACCACTTTTTTTATCGAAGCGGTTTTACCTTCAACATCTTGTTTACCCCAGTTTTGGTCTTGTAATTTTTCAGGATATGTTTGCACGAAAGAGGGTCTCACATTGCCACTCAAAAGGGAAGCTGTGTTGCGTGCATTCTGGGGGCACTGCTACAGTCAGAGAGAGAGAGAGAGAGAGAGAGAGAGAGAGAGAGAGAGAGAGAGAGAGAGAGAGAGAGAGAGAGAGAGAGAGAGAGAGAGAGAGAGAGAGAGAGAGAGAGAGAGAGGTTTTGACAGGACCTGGTGGTTTTCCGATTCGCCTGCAGATCAATGTTATGTTTATCAGTTCTATCTCATCTGTGACCAATGTATGGCATTTGGTCCCATCATCGGTTATTTGTGTTTTGTGCATTCAGGTTTTATGATCCGCGTTCTTGACAGTGCTGTTGTTACCTTTTATCGTTCACGTCGGATGAGGTTTCGGGCAGGTATCAATCTTCCAATGGAGCGTTATCCCACGTTCTCTCTTTTTTGGGGGGTCCTGTTAGTTTCCACTGTTTTAGCAGAAACCTAAGATTAGGTAAGATATAGCAATTTGTTTGATAGAAATGAACATTTCTTTCATTCTTTTCAATGTATTTGGGTGGTAGCTAAATAGATATTTGATTGCCTGTCAGCAATTAATGGTCACTGAGAAAGATGATCACAAATGATTATCTGAACTTGTAAAATATGTGGTAACCGGGTAAACCCTAACACAGAGCAAGCATATCATTTATATTGATGAAGCCCTATTGGTTGTGCCGCACCTTTTTGTCTTCCTACGAGTGAGTGCACCCGACGCTGTGCTTTCAGTGTCCGTTGCTCGGCAAGCATCAGGGATGGGTCAATTTTGTGAGTGCACTTTCCTCGAACACCAGTCGTTACGAAGTCGCTCTTCCTAAGGATAATATAGCTTACCGAACCATGAAACTTTCGCTGCGGCCTGTGTGCGAGCAAGTTTGGCCACACAGGCCACCCAGATTGAAACACACTGGAAAATGTCACTCCTTGCTCTTTGTATGCGTCATCTTGTACAGGACGAAGGGCGCTCGTACCGAACGGTTCATACGGCGTGGTTCTGGTTCCGTCCAACGCTTGTTGCTCGCACGATGCTGAGCGAGAGTGCGACCCAATGAGAGGCACGTGCATTCGGAAGAGTGCACGCGAGTGGCAAATTGTAGCACGGGACAGTTCAGGTGGACTCGTGGAAATTGTCACCGCATGCTATTCGGATGGTACGTCCTTACTGTATCAGGGTGCTGGCATTCTGAAGTTACGATGCTCGTTGTTTTTAAACTTTATGTTCTTCCCATTCCCCGGGGAACGATTGGAAGGGGCCCGTCGTCTATGGAGCCGAGATTGAGCAGGTTAGTTCTGTACATAAAAATGCAAATGGCTCGCGTTGTTGAATGCTGTCTTGTTTGAGCTGTTCTTCCATAGGGCAACAATCGTGGTGAGTTATTCGATCTCACTGATTCCAGTAACATAGCTTGTCCTTGGTGCTTGAATTATATTGCTGTCGGTTGCATGTACAGTATATAGTTGGGATTCTTGCTTCTCTCTTTCGTTTTTTAATTTTTATTTTATTTTTAACTTTGGGTACAAATTAAAATGGCGGGATGCTTTGAATCTATAACAATTGGTTTTAAATTTAGTTCCCTTCTTCCCTTCTTAGCAATATTTGGAAGGCTGATGAAATGTATTGTTAATTTATTTTACGTTCTTGTACATCACTGTTCAGGCACTGAGTTGCATTCAGATGTGGAAAGCAAGGAGGCAATGGAATTCTGACCCATGCAGGAGTTGTTTACAAAGGACACCTGGTTCCCTGGACTCATGACATATCTACCTCAAGTCGTTTTTACCATTGTTTATGTTTTTTTTTTTCGATATATATATATATATATATATATATATATTTCTATATGTGTATATATATATATATATGTGTATATATATATATATATATATATATATATATATATATATATATATATATATATATATATATATATATATATATATATATATATATATATATATATATATATATATATATATATGTGTATATATATATATATATGTATATATATATATATGTGTATATATATATATATATATATATATATATATATATGTATATATGTATATATATATGTATATACATATATATATATATATATATATATATATATATATATATATATATATATATATATATATATGATGTCGTTGGTGTTGCCAGGTTCTTTCATTTACGCGTCCTATAAAGAGACAACACTACTGTCGTCTCTAACTTACCTCATCTCACGATGATGTAGCAGCTTTTAAGGTAAAGGACAGGGCTGGATAATTATGAAGGATTACAGAGAAGGAAATATTGTATTAGAAGCGATCGAGTGGGCAAGGTGGATGAGCAGGTGAGGTGATCGTGAACGTGTAAGGTTATGGAGTGACTCTGTGTAAGGTGCTCTTGATAGGTTAATGGAAGTATTCGGATGGGCACTGGCTTTCACAATGACGGTATTTCCCTCTTAACTGCTATCTCGGCCGTGCATGCTCCAGGCTTGTTTTAGATTATTGGATGAAATCATCAGGACGTTGATCGAGGTACGCTGACCACCGTCGGAAGCAAGGAGAAACCGACGTTTCGGGCGTTAACTGTCCGTCGGAGCAAGACAGGTTTTAGATTATGTTATGGAGTTTGTTGTATACATTGTACAGAACGAGTAAGGGTTGGGAAACGGAAGATTGGTGAACGGTGTTCTTTGAGACTGGATTTACATCTTTTTTGAAAGTCACGTGTTCTGTTTTTTTTAAGATTGATTGTCTCATTTGTTGGTTTTTTATTTTTTTTTACAATTTTCCATGGACCATGGTTGTCAACCAAAAACTCCTCATCACATCTGCCGTCTTTCGCAGGGCTGTCGTACAAAGACAGCGTCCATGCAACAAAAAATAAATAAATAAAAAAAGAAGAAGATTAAAAGTGCACCTCTTTCTGTAGAGGAGGAGAGGTGATGCAGATTATCCGCCGACTGCCACGTTTCCATGAACTGCTGCTGCTCCAAATCCGGACCTCCATAACCGCACCTGCCGGCAAGGTGGGAGCATCAGGGTTTTATCACGGGCCAAAGCCAAACAGCTCAAAAGAGCTATGTGTCGATCACACAACTGGCTTGGCCTTTTTGAGTAGTGTCCATTTTGGATTTGTTTTATTTTATTTTATAGTACGTGGACTTAATTGGGGGTAGGGGTGGGGGGTGGGTCCTGAATGGATAAGCATGTAGAGACTGCCACCTGCATGCGAATCGAGCAGCCTTTGCAATGTTGGCTGCACCGCAACAAAAAACGTGGGCGTTCGAGTTGCCGTATACAGGGTTGGAGCAATGCGAGGTGCCGCTCCATGCAAGCAGGGTAGAGCGCAGGCAGGGGTTTCTACCTGCACTGCGAACCTACCTGTTGAACACACGCCGAGCAGCACATTCTAGTCGGGAGGCCATCGTCGAAAAAGGTGGTTACGTGCTCGTGCACTGCTTTACTGAGCTCTGTTACATAGTGAGTAGTGTGTAAGGGTAATTTTGTTTGAATTTGTACAAAAAGCAACATTGGTAGTGTATAAAACTGGATTTCCCTTTTGTACGTTCCCTTCACATACCAATGTCCAATGCGGGTTGATCAAAAGCATTTATTCAGGGTAATCTGCATTTCTACTGTGGCTATTGAAATCGTGTTCTTTCGTTTTTTTTTTTCTTTGCTCCTGCTTGCCCACGCACCTGAGGGATAGTGAGAATGACACATAGATGGAGAAACACAAGATTTGCACTGTAGTCTGTGACTTAGCACTGTGTTCTGGTGTGGATTTTGAGACGCCGTGTTTACTCGCTGTGCATTGAAGAAAGTTGCGTTGAGAGCTTGTTCTGCTACGAGCTGTTTTGTTTTTATTTTTTAATGGCATATAAACAATAAAGCACACACGATGTTTAACGAGTTCCCAGAAAGTTGCACAAGGATTCTTGGCCCAGCAGTACCACGACGGGTGAACTTGGAACACAGCGAGGGGAAATGGCTGCAACGGCTGTAACGGCAACGTTTCAGCTCTTCTCACGTCTTAACGGTCGGTCGTCGTGCGAGTACGGTTGTGGGTGGTGAACGAACAACTACAGCAAAGAGGACATGGCACTGCCCACAGTAGATTTCCAGATGTCATGCAGTGATCTATGAGTAACCTTAAGAATCTCGACAGCTGTGATGCCACCGCACGGATACCCGTGAACGGGCGAGCGCACCGCTTGGAGACAGGTACGCTCCACTTGTTACTTTGCCGTCCTCTGATCTCCCCTTTCCCTCCATGTTTTGAAATGCTGTTTGTGTTGTTTTGCTGAAACATATGAGTGCTGGCGCAACAATAACACAATATCCTTGTTCGATTCCAAATTGAACCTATAGATGGAAGACGTCAAAACGAGCCACTCAAACGTTGATTACCGATAGGAAAATATACCTCCCGCATCGCCAATCGTTCCCCCTCATACGACGTCAGTTTCGCTACGACAAACACTAAACTTCCAGCCAACATTGTACATATTTGTTATGCCTTACGTCGTTACTCCACCTTTCCCCTCCTCCTCATTTTTTTTGGGGGGGAAAAATGTTTTTTTTTTTTTTGTATATACTGTCGTAATTATTGGTATTATTATATTTGAATTGTAATATTCTTGACACGTTTTGGAATTCTGTAATATGTACAATGGAGTCATTTTCTTTTCTCTGGAATATCAAGAACGATGGAATTTTTTTTTTGTTAGTGGATGTAGATTAATTGTGTAAAATAAACTAATTTAATATTCTTTTGGATTCGAGTGATTCTTGAAATGCAACAAAAAAAGGAAATAGAAATCGAACGAAAACGTCTTTTGTAAATGTACATCAAATGTAACTTAAGATGTATTATTATTATCATTTTGTATGCGGCTTGTGCCTGCTGGTTGCATCATCGCTGGGAGTGCAGCTGCCTGCTGTGCCGCTGTGATCTAGTGCCCAGTTTCCAACAAGCTGGTACTCATTTTACCGGCATTGGAAGGATGGCATGCTGAGTCAACCCACCTGGTGTTATTGAATGGGTGACGGTCTCTAACTCAAGATGCTAAGATCTTATAAGCCAGCCACCTTAACTGTTAAGCCAACACCAGACTGACTTAACTTAATGTGAATGAAAGTCATGAAGCCGTTAAATCAGAATTCCGCAATTCTTCAGTGGATTTCTTCATTTTTGTTTCAATTTTAAAATTACAAGTCTGAAGACTACGATGGTTCACGAGCGGTATTTGATGATGTAGATTGTTTCAGAAGTCAAGGATGAGACAATGTGATAATGTTTGATCAAGTTATAAAAATGATCAACATGATGTGGTACGAGTGACAGGTTATTCGCTGCAAAATGTCGAAAACCCGGTTTCGTTCAACAACTTTAAGAATTTGACCTTTGCATAACCATTAAAGTTCACAAAACAATGTTGTGGACATTAAAATAAGGAAACAGGATACGTGCTATAGCTTATTGGAGTTAGTTCGTCGAAGAAGGTCAAAAACCCGGTTCGATTCCCACAACTTTGAAAATTTGACCTTTGTGAACTTTAAAGGTCAAAGGTCAAGTATTATGACCTTTGGTGCAAAACTTCCTCTGGAACATTCCAGCAACAATATAATATAACGTCATATAGGCTATATGGCATTTCACACTCCTCGGATTATCCATACTTTGATGAAATCAGCGTAAAAACAAACTTGAAGGGGGCGCCACGGGCAAGGTGTTCGAGATATAGCAAAATGGTTTCAAGACTTTAGGTGGGGAATGACCTCAGGATTATGCATAAAAAATATTGTCATCCTAGCTCTCAAAGTTTGGGCGGTCATCTGATTTTTATGTCAAAATTCGAAATTTTCTAAGTTCATGACCTTGTGACCTTGACCTTGGGACTAAAATGAAAAATTGAGCTCCGTGGGGCTATGCAGGTGCCATTTGGCTAACCAAATACTGAAACCCCTGTCAGATTCGACAAACCCCCTAGGAGAAGATGCAAATTGAAATCGGCTACCCCCTAAAAATACATGTTTTTTGGGGCGTGGCTCCGCTCATAATGGGCACACCACACCCATTTTCAGGAAAACACAACTAGATCATGATATAAACCTACCACCAAAATTTCATCAGGATCGCATCAAAACCCACGGAGCTATGCTCGGGTCAGACAGACAGACAGACAGACAGACAGACACACAACAATAACGAATATAGTGGTCACTTATATTTTTCGTGAAAATATT
The DNA here is from genome assembly GCF_056783735.1 of Eptatretus burgeri. Taxonomy (NCBI): domain Eukaryota; kingdom Metazoa; phylum Chordata; class Myxini; order Myxiniformes; family Myxinidae; genus Eptatretus; species Eptatretus burgeri. The sequence continues at coordinate 100,614,129 of NC_140969.1, forward strand.
TTTTCGTGAACCTATACATCCTCTTCCACCCTTTCCTCCCTCCCCTACCCCCATCCTCTAACTTTTCCTCCTTTTGAGTAATGACATTCCTACAGTTCCAACACACTATGAGTGCTGTTTAAGGCTGACGTTGACTTTTCAATAAAAAAAAAATTAATAATCGCTTGGTGCTGACATTTTATGCAGTTATAAGGGCCATCTTGAGTAAGTTGTACAGGAAGTGACATCACCACCAGTCAGAGCATTCTGGATAAAACCCAGATGCCAGCAAACGGTGTCTCTTGTGCTGCGGAACAGAGGGCAAGAGGTTTATCATCACGTTCATTGTGGAGGAGTCCATCGAATCGGCGAAATACACGGGAGACGGTCGGCACAATCCGAAGATGCACGTCTTCAACGAAGTTGTTTAAAAATGGTGAAAAAAAATCCTGAAAATGATCCTCAGTACGGGACTTTTGAAATGACGTCTGGATGGAAAGATTTTGGCAATTGTGTTTTGAGACGTCAGTGGCTTAATTAGTGTGGAATTTCCGGAAGGTGGGAGAATCATACACGCACAGTGCTACAATGACTTGTGATCCAATGAAGTGACATGACGACAGTCAGGTATTCTCTTACAATGTGATTTTACTGCATGATAACACTCACCCTGGCATAGCAACTACCTGAGCAGCGATGGGCGAGGAAGTCATAATTAATCTCACGTACAATCCAGACTTATCACCTTGTTATTTCCATCTTTTTGGGCCATTCAAACAACATAAGTGGCATCATAGTCCTGCAGCATGAGCGAAAATAGGCCTTCATTTTCGATCAACTGGAGCTGGAGTTATAACATTCTTCACATCGCTATAATTAATCTTTGATTTATTCAGATCAAAAACATTGAGAGGACAAGCTGAAAAAGTGAGGGCACTTTGCATACGCCGCCATTTTCCAAGATGGCCAACATTTTTCACTTCTTATCACTTTAATCACTCAATATAACACGTAGCTAGATGATTTTGGTTTCTAACCCACGGTTTTCTGGGCCAAGGAAATGCAACAACAGTGTATGCAAAACTGTGAGATAAATATTTACGCCATTGTCAATAAAGTGGGGGCAATAAGAACTAATTCCTCCAGATAACTCTCAAACTACACATCGTCTGACTCGCCGACGCGTCGTCCAGCAGGTGTCGAGGATTTCCACATGCAGAAGATTCTTCTGTTGCATCAACTGCGCACAGGCCTTCACAGTTACATGCTGCCGTACAAGGCTGGCCATTTTCAAGGCACGTGCATCGAGAACCACAGGAGTCTGACGGGCAATTGCGCACCAGGTCATTTAACAGCTCTGGAGCAGTGACAGGCTGGTTCATCAACTTTGGCAATACAGATGTCCCATCCCTGTTTTTTCATTGCCAAACCCTGTAGAGTCCAAAGACTCTTGCTTGCTAATGATAGCCTCTCGCTAATTCTTAACTGCTCGATACACCATTGAAGGTGCAAGTAAAAGCCGTCTTCTGTCGGAGGTAGCTTCTTTGCAGGCATGATTTTTTGACTTCCTTTGTCACACCTGAGGGAATTCAGACTCACAATCTGCTTTGCCATGCAGAGCCTCGAGAAATGTTGGTGGCTGTTTTTTTCATTTTCTGGAGTGCCAATCGGTTCTCCAAATTGGACAGAGCCTGGAATTTCTTAGATTTCTCAATTTCCTTACAACTACAGTGGCCTGCAAAAGTATTCACCCCCACCCCACCCACCCACCACCCATATGTAATCAGTGGGTTCTCTTAAAAATTAAGCTCCTCCACTTATCTAAGGAGTTTTAAGGTGGAGCTCACTTGGTCAACCAACAAGGCAAACATGAAAACCAAGGAGCTTTCAAAAGAAGTCAGACATAAAGTGGTGGAGAAGCACCGTTCAGGAGAGGGTTATAAAAGGATTTTAAAGTCACTCATTCTCCCTTTGAGTGTGGTGACATCCATCATTAAGAAGTGAAAGACGTATCATACCACCCATACTCTACCCAGATCAGGTTGCCATCTAAACTCAGGAGCTGGGCAAGCAGTGAACTGGTTTGGGATGTCTCTGTAAATCCAACAATGACTTTGACAGATCTTCAAGGCTCAATGTCAGAGATGGGGGTCAGAGTTCATTAATAAACAATATCCTGTTCCCTTCACAAAGCTGGCCTCCATGGACAGGTGACAATAAAGAAGCCATTACTGAAATTCCACATCTAAAAGCTAGTACGGAGTTGACTAAAAAGCATCTAAATGATACTGCAGGTATATGGGGAAAGGATTTGTCATCAGACAGGACAATAATTGAACTTGTTGGTCTAAATCCAAAGCGTTCCATCTGTTGACTTATGTTGACCTCAAAAATACATGTTCATTGAATTCAGTGACCTGATGTCCAAATCCTCTTCAAATTTCAAGTCAGTGGGATAAAAATTGAGCATTTTAGAAATTCTACCTAAGTTGTTGATCTTTGGCCGATGTTGACATTTTGGCCTATTTTGACTTCAAAAATAATTGGTTGAGTTCAATAACCAAATCCATAAGTCCTCTTCATATTTCAAATCAATTGGATGAAAACTGACAATTTTAGAAATTCGGCCCAGGTTGACCTTGCATCCTGGTACACTGTGTCGGAGTGGTTACCCATCCAGGATTGTGCCCAATAGCCAAGGAGACTGCTTCGGCAGCACCAACGCTCTGCACAGAGTATGGTCCAAATGGATGGATGGATGGGATGAAAATTGAGAATTTTAGAAATTCCACCTTGGTTGTTCACCTTTGGCCTATGTTGGCCTGTTTGTGTATGTTGACCTCAAAAATAATTGGTGGTTGAATTCAGTAACTTTACATTCAAATGCTGTTCAAATTTCAAGTCAATGGAATGAAAATTGACAATTTTAGAAATTTGGCTTTTGTTGACCTTTTGACCAATGTTTACGTGAAGCATAGTTGGTGGTTGAAGTCGGTGACCTGAAATGCAAATCCTCTTCAAATTTGAAGTCGATCGGCTGTAAATTGAAGAATTTAAAATTCGAAAACGTTGTTGACCTTGAGCCTATGACGACTTTTTGACCTGAAAATAGGATTCTGCCGGACCAGCAACTCCACCATTTGTTGAAGTTTTGTGAAGATCGGTTTAAAAATGTGTGACCTGTAGGTGATTATAGGTGAACGGACAGACAAACAAACGGAAGCCATCAGCATAATTGTCAAAAAATAAATAAATAATAAGTTGCCAAGTAACAATGCGCAAAATCAACCAATATACTTGAAAAACCTTCCATTTTCGCAAGTAACAAAGAGACAGACAAAGCAACGGACCCAAATGCAATATCCTCTCCTCTTGACGAGGGCGACAAGGGCAAGACGCTCGGCCTATATTTTGGCACACCGTATAGTAAGAGGTTACAACCGGCTGGGAATGGCTCTTTTTATCCGGTGCTGCACACGTGCACACAGTCCTTTCATCACGGGATACATGGCAGACCTATGTAATTGTTACTGCTCGTGTGATGGCCTCATACCCATAGCAGCTGTACCCTCACTGCGTATTCGCTGCTCTGAATGGATGAGAGAGTGTTATCTGAAATGGCATCGAAGCGAAAGGATTGTGACTTTGCCATGCAATCCAGAAAGGTCCCAAACCATCCAGCATTCCATGTATTAATAACCAATGAAAAGTTATTGGGGGAAAAAAAAAAAACCAAACGCGAAATCCGGGTGTTAACGGGACCAGCCTCGGCATTTCATAGGCACAGTACTGCACTTATTGTCACCTTTCAATTGCTCATTGTGGGATTTTTGATATCAGTAAACATTGTCAGAAAAAAAAGAGAAAATCAAAAGTTGCACTTCTTCCATCAGAGAAAGGTTACTTGTCAAGCTTGGGCAGTTTTTAATTTGTTACTTATGTTTCTTTTTAAGTTAATTTAAGTTAGCTGCGCATACTTAACATTAGTGATCAAAACAACGGACGGAGGTTGTGTTGACAACTGTTTGCTTGTTTGTAAGCAGGATATTTCAAAAAGTTGTGGACGAGTTATGACAAAATTTAGTGGATGAGTTGGGTCGATGACAATAACAAGTCGATTTGATTTTTGTCCCGGTCCGGGTACAGATCTGGTCTTTCAGTGGGATACAACACGTAAACTGTTCAGCCTGGTGGAGGTATGTGCTCCACTGGGTACAGTTCTAAAATCTTGTATTATTACCTCCTGTTGG
>NC_140969.1:100623357-100688357 GCF_056783735.1 Eptatretus burgeri
TGTTGTTAATAACATAGCAGTGAAATGTTTTTAATAACATGGCAGTGAGGCGTTTTTAATAACATGGCAGTCAGGTGTTTTTAATAACATGGCAGTGAGGCGTTTTTAATAACATGGCAGTCAGGTGTTTTTAATAACATGTCAGTGAAGTGTTTTTAATAACATGGTGATGAGGTGTTTTTAATAACATGGCAGTGACGTGTTTTAATAACATGGTGATGAGGTGTTGTTAATAACATAGCAGTGAAATGTTTTTAATAACATGGCAGTCAGGTGTTTTTAATAACATGGCAGTGAGGAGTTTTTAATAACATGGCAGTGAGGTGTTTATAATAACATGTCAGTGAAGTGTTTTTAATAACATGGTGATGAGGTGTTTTTAATAACATGGCAGTGAGGTGTTTTTAAAACATGGCAGTGACGTGTTTTAATAACATGGTGATGAGGTGTTGTTAATAACATAGCAGTGAAATGTTTTTAGTAACATGGCAGTGAGGGGTTTTTAATAACATGGCAGTCAGGTGTTTTTAATAACATGGCAGTGAGGCGTTTTTAATAACATGGCAGTCAGGTTTTTTTAATAACAAGGCAGTGAGGTGTTTTTCACAACTTGGTGGTGAGGTGCTTTTCATAACATGGCGGTCAGGTTAAGTCAGGTGTGGCGGCATGCGCCGGAGCAACGTGTCGCTGCGTCCACTTTCCGCTGGTACTCCAAGGTCCTCTGTCCGACCATTCCCCAGGCAGATGTCTGGCCCATCCCCATCTCCTTGATATGTTGATCAAACTGCTGCAACCACGAGGCACGTTTTCGGCCCATTGGCCCCCTCCACTCGCGAGGCTCCCTCACTGCGTGAATCTGGAAAGCTGGATCAGCGTTAGGAAAATGAGCCACATGTTCATCCAGCCGCAGCTGATGCTCATGGACCATGCAGGTAACAAATCTCATTTGAGTCTCTCTCAGCAACCGCTCGTTGGACACAAAGTCTAACCAGCGATATCCACGATTCTCCGAAGAGACCTGGTACCAAAGGAATTAAGTCTCCATCTCAGGTTCCTGGTCAGAGTCCAAGTCTCACATCCATAGAGCAAGACTGGAAGCACCAAGGACCTGAAGACTCATACTTTTGTCCTCCTGCACAGGTACCGGCAGCCCCACAATCCATGATCCAGTGAATCCATGACTCTACAGGCCTGACCCAGACGTCTGTTGACGTCTGGCTCACAGCCAGCAGAGACATGCCAGCAGCCAGCAGAGACATGCCAAGGTAAGTGATCTCTGTGGGACCTCAACATCCTCACCACAAACAGGTACAGACCGGATAGCAGCATCCAAGATGTCATTGAAAGCCTGGATCTTAGTGTTGACAAAGGAAATCTGTAATCCCAGCGGCTCCGACTCCTCATTCAGCACCTCGAAGACCCCCAAAAGGTTATCTAGTGTCTCCGCAAAGTTGACTATCATCTCCGAAATCAAAGTCAGAGATCTTGACATTCCCAAATGATGCACTACACCTTGATCTCTCCGAATATCCTCCCTATAATCCAGTCCATACAAGTACTGAAAAGTGTGGAGGCCAGTACACATCACTGACAAACTTCAGTAACAACTGGAAATAAGTCAGAGATGGAATCACCACATGTCACAGCACCCTCAGTTCCAGACTGTAGTTCAGACATCAGATCAATCAGTTTTGGTGGCACCCCACAAAGACTAAGAATCCTCCAGAGGGCATCCCAATTCACTGAATCAAATTCTTTACCGAGATCAACATCGGCTGCAAGGAGCCCCTGCCCAAACTCTCATGTGCGTTCGGTGAGGACACGAAGAGCAAGGATACAGTCAATCGTTGACCTCTTTGGTGTAAAGCCTGACTGCTCTGGACGCTTGAGCAGATGGTGGCGACCCTATCAATAATTATCCGAGCCAAGACCTTGCCCGGCACTGAGAGCAGCGTCACCCCTCGGTAGTTGTTGCAATCGTGGTGATCAACCTTCCCTTTCCAGAGAGGGACAACAAGGCCCCTCTTCCAGTCAGTTGGGATGATGCCTGTGTTCCAGGCAGAGCACAGATCTGCTTGCAACGACACGAGTGCAGCATTTCCACCAGGTTTGAGAAGTTCATCATGGATGCCACAGATCCCAGGAGCTTTACCCCATTTCAACCAGTTCACTGCAGCTTGTGTTTCCACAAACGATGGTGGACCACAATTGATTGGAGGGTCAGCAAATCGGGATTGTAACATCCCTGACATCCAACTCGAGAGCTGATGGATCACACTGATACAGCTGCTCAAAAAAGTGGCCCAGCGGGCCTTCACTTCTGACTCCTCTGTCATGAGCCCACCACCCTCTGCTCTCACTGCAGTACACTGAGGGATGGGCTTGGAGTATTGCAATGCACGAATTCCCCTGTAAGCAGGACGAGAATCACTTGACCACAGGTGATGCTCTATCCCCTCACAGATTCCTCGCACATGGGCCTCCTTATTTACCCTTAGTGCACGTACAGTTTTATGCCTCAGCTCCCTGAACAGTTCAGCTCTGCCATTCAGCCTGTCCCTGTGACTCTGGTCAATGGTATCCAGTGTCCCTTGAGAGACAAAATTCTTCTTTGCCCTACGCTGAGTTCCAAGATATCCACCGGCAACATCAAGGATGGTGGTCTTGAAGGCGCTCCACAACTCTTCAGGACCCCCCAAAGCACCCAGACCCCCCCCCCCCAAATCTCCACTCAGTCTCATCGCAAACATGGTGGTAAGGTGTTTTTCATAACTTTTTTTTTGATAACTTTCATAACTTTTCATAACATGACAGCGAGTGAGGATATGCCATACTGATGTTGGTTTTATGCCTAGCTCCTGGGAGCGCCGGCGGTGGGACTTCTTGGGACTGTCCACTGCAGAATCCCACCCGGCGTTGATGTTGGCTTGGCTCTTGGTTACTGATGCTGGCCTGCCACCGTTGCCCTTGCGCTGGTTGTGCACTCTACCCTTGTGCTCAAAATGTTTCGCAATACATTGAATGGCACAATTTGTGGGTGCATCACGTGTTCTGAGGTCATATTCCTGGCAGAACCTCCGGCGGGTATTTACATATGATTTAGTCTCGAACAACAGAGTCACCACTTTTGTCTTCTGCTTCACTGTCAATGGCATAGTTGAGCTGCACAGCTAGAAATCCCAGGGAACAAATACCACAATAACACCACCAAACCCTGAAAAGGAACACGGTCTCGGTCAAAAAACAAAGACATGGCAGCAAGTCAAAGTTGTATCAATCTTTTTGAAACACACTCTAGTGTTTTAAAATAACTTCTTGCGACGAAACATCATAACTTCCAGTCTTCCTGAATATCTCGTCATTTCTCCAAGCCGTCGTTTTTGACAGGCTTTCATAACACTAGTACAGTATCTATACATATATACATAAAGTTGTGTTTTCTGTCTGTCTGTCTGTCCGTCCGTCGATAGAATCGGCCCCACCGGTCGTAACCCCATCATATTGCATACCATCGGAATCCTCTTGGCAAATGGAGATGCAATGAAGCATTTTCAAACATACAGGGTAGGGGGTCTAGAGTGTGCAGAAGACTCCAATTCTCTCTGTTCATGGGTAACATGTGGCACCACCCGGTGGTAGGCAGTATTACAAATAATCCTTTATCGAAGCTCTAAATTTCTTCTGCACAAGGTGGGGGTACCTTGGCTGGTATACATATCGGATGGAAATTTTGTGTTTTACATCACAAAAACTCAACAGTGTTGTTAAGCAAGGCTAAATGTAATCAGTGTGACCACTCCTCATCCATCTATAACTCCAGCAATGTGTGTGTGTGTGTGTGTGTGTGTGTGTGTGTGTGTGTGTGTGTGTGTGTGTGTGTGACTGTGTGTGTGTGTGTGTGACTGTGTGTGTGTGTGTGACCACTGTTTCTCTACAAACACTGGTCCGATCTAATTGAAACTTGCCAGCTATATTGCTGGGGACCTGTGGATGTGCCTTTTCAAGGTTTGATATTAATCGGACAAGTGGTTCCCAAGTTATGGCCATTTATTTACCAAACCAATGACGGGACACGTGCTGTGTAGGCGTGGCCGATGCGCCATTTAGTTACCAATCACAGGACACGTTGCTGAGTAGGCGTGGCCGATGCGCTATTTCGTCACCAATCACAGGACACGTTGCTGCGTTGGCCGGTGCGTGGCCGGCTTACGATGACGTCACGTGCCGTGCCGTGCCGTGCCGTGCCGTGCCGTGTCGTGCCGTGCCGTGCCGTGCCGTGCCGTGCCGTGCTGTGCGGTTACGATGGGGATCGGTGCCTCAGTTCCCGTGGTGTAGGAGTGGCAACGGTCAATGGCAGCGAATGTCATGGTAAGCAAAGACAGGAAGGTAAACTTGATTTTAATTTTGATTTTAAGTAACTCTGTGTGTGTAAGTATCACAGCAGTTGTTACTTCAATACAAGTGATAATTCGTGGAATGATGTGAACATTCCATACGGGCACGCACCACTTCCGGATAGTGATGACTTACTGTATTGTAATAATTTCTCGATTTCTTATTCGCATTTATAGATAAACACAATGCCCCAATCCAGTCGTCGTTTACCAGAGTGAAGGAACGGCCTGTGTAGTTGTTTCTGGCTCGCGGTTCAAAAGTTTTTTTTTGGGGGGGGGGGGGAGTTACACGTACGGGCACGCGAGAGTGAAGGAACGGCCTGTGTGGTTGTTTCTGGCTCGCGGTTCGAAAGTTTTTTTTGGGGGGGGGGGGGAGTTACATGTACGGGCACGCGAGAGTGAAGGAACGGCCTGTGTGGTTGTTTCTGGCTTGCGGTTCGAAAGTTTTTTTTGGGGGGGGGGAGTTACACGTACGGGCACGCGAGAGTGAAGGAACGGCCTGTGTGGTTGTTGTTTCTGGCTCGCGGTTTGAATTTTTAATTTTTTTGCACATACGGCCACGCACGTACGGACATGCACGTGCGGGCACATACTAGACTATCTATAATTCCAGCAGTGTGTGTGTGTGTCTGTGGCTGCTGTTTCTCAACAACCACTGGTCTGATCTAAGTGAAACTTGCCAGGTATATTGCTGGGGCCCTGATATGTGCCTTTTCAAGGTTTGATATTAATCGGACAAGTGGTTCCCAAGTTATGGCCATTTATTTACCAACCAATGACAAGGCAAATTGCTGCGTAGGCATGGCCATTGGGGAAGAGAACCTCAGCCGCGTTCCCCATTTCGGGTTACAACGTACGGACTTCCGGATAGTGATGACCTACTGTATTCTAATAATTTCTCGATTTCTTATGCGCATTTATTGATAAACACAATGCCCCAATCCAGTCGTCGTTTACCAGAGCGAAGGAACGGCCTGTGTGGTTGTTTCTGGCTCACGGTTCGAAAGTTTTTTGGGGGGGGGGGGAGTTACACGTACGGGCACGCGAGAGTGAAGGAACGGCCTGTGTGGTTGTTGTTTCTGGGTCGCGGTTTGAATTTTTAATTTTTTTGCACATACGGCCACGCACGTACGGACATGCACGTGCGGGCACGTACTAGACTATCTATAATTCCAGCAGTGTGTGTGTGTGTGTGTGTGTGTGTGTGTGTGTGTGTGTGTGTGTGTCTGTGGCTGCTGTTTCTCAACAACCACTGGTCTGATCTAAGTGAAACTTGCCAGGTATATTGCTGGGGCCCTGTGGATGTGCCTTTTCAAGGTTTGATATTAATCGGACAAGTGGTTCCCAAGTTATGGCCATTTATTTACCAAACCAATGACAAGGCACATTGCTGCGTAGGCATGGCCATTGGGGAAGAGAACCTCAGCCGCGTTCCCCATTTCGAGTTACAACGTACGGACTTCCGGATAGTGATGACCTACTGTATTCTAATAATTTCTCGATTTCTTATGTGCATTTATAGATAAACACAATGCCCCAATCCAGTCGTCGTTTACCAGAGCGAAGGAACGGCCTGTGTGGTTGTTTCTGGCTCACGGTTCGAAAGTTTTTTTTTGGGGGGGGGGAGTTACACGTACGGGCACGCGAGAGTGAAGGAACGGCCTGTGTGGTTGTTGTTTCTGGCTTGCGGTTTGAATTTTTAATTTTTTTGCACATACGGCCACGCACGTACGGACATGCACGTGCGGGCACGTACTAGACTATCTATAATTCCAGCAGTGTGTGTGTGTGTGTGTGTGTGTGTGTGTGTGTATGTGTCTGTGGCTGCTGTTTCTCAACAACCACTGGTCTGATCTAAGTGAAACTTGCCAGGTATATTGCTGGGGCCCTGATATGTGCCTTTTCAAGGTTTGATATTAATTGGACAAGTGGTTCCCAAGTTATGGCCATTTATTTACCAAACCAATGACAAGGCACATTGCTGCGTAGGCATGGCCATTGGGGAAGAGAACCTCAGCCGCGTTCCCCATTTCGGTTTACAACGTACGGACTTCCGGATAGTGATGACCTACTGTATTCTAATAATTTCTCGATTTCTTATGCGCATTTATAGATAAACACAATGCCCCAATCCAGTCGTCGTTTACCAGAGCGAAGGAACGGCCTGTGTGGTTGTTTCTGGCTCACGGTTCGAAAGTTTTTTTTGGGGGGGGGAGTTACACGTACGGGCACGCGAGAGTGAAGGAACGGCCTGTGTGGTTGTTGTTTCTGGCTCGCGGTTTGAATTTTTAATTTTTTTGCACATACGGCCACGCACGTACGGACATGCACGTGCGGGCACGTACTAGACTATCTATAATTCCAGCAGTGTGTGTGTGTGTGTGTGTGTGTCTGTGGCTGCTGTTTCTCAACAACCACTGGTCTGATCTAAGTGAAACTTGCCAGGTATATTGCTGGGGCCCTGATATGTGCCTTTTCAAGGTTTGATATTAATCGGACAAGTGGTTCCCAAGTTATGGCCATTTATTTACCAAACCAATGACAAGGCACATTGCTGCGTAGGCATGGCCATTGGGGAAGAGAACCTCAGCCGCGTTCCCCATTTCGGGTTACAACGTACGGACTTCCGGATAGTGATGACCTACTGTATTCTAATAATTTCTCGATTTCTTATGCGCATTTATTGATAAACACAATGCCCCAATCCAGTCGTCGTTTACGAGAGCGAAAGAACGGCCTGTGTGTTTATTTGAAAGTTTTTTTTTGTTTTTTTTTTGCACATACGGCCACGCACGTACGGGCACGCAAGAGCGAAGGAACGGCCTGTGTGGTTGTTGTTTCCGGCACACGGTTTGAAAGTATATGTATGTATATATATATATATATATATATATATATATATATATATATATATATATATATATATATATATATATATATATTTTGCATGTACGGCCACGCACGTACGGGCATGCACTAGTTTTCATAAATGCCAAGGTGAGCCAATGAAAAAAGCCAAGAATTCACAAGGTTTCGGAAAAGTGATGATAATAGAAAACCAAGACGCCAAGGTGAACAACGAATAGCCAAGATCATGTGAAAAAAGCCAAGGAGTGGTCACACTGAATGTAATTACAGTACATCCCAGTTTTTTTCAAGTGTACATTGTGTTCCAGAAGAAAATGTCACTTTGTGGAAATGTCGAAGGTTCACCGAGATGGCACTCCTGCCCTGTGGGCTCCAGATGGGAGTGCCAAGCAGCCCTCCATGCGGGAGTGTCGATGCCGATATAAATTCATATTTGAATCTAGTAAACACTGACAGCGTATCACGATCAATATTAAATCGATGTTGTGTTTCGTATACAGCCTGTGGCTGATGGTTGCATCATTAGCTGAGAGCACAGCTATGCCTCTGGTGCAGTGCCCCCTGTTTCCCATAGGCTGGTACTCATTTTGCCGACCTCAGAAGGATAACACGCTGAGTCAACCCACCTGGTGTTATTTAACGGCACGACAGGGCTTCAAACTCAAGACCTCAAGATCTTAAGCCAGCCACCTTAACCGTTTTGCGAACACCAGGCTCGCATGACAAGATAAGTATTCAACTTATCTAAGTTCAACTAAGTATTCAACTTCAACTAAGTATTTAACAGGTGTGCTGGTGTGTTTAGTGTGACACAAAGCACCTGCACACAACAAAGAAGGAATCCCAATCTCGACGTTCTCCCCCAATCGCCAGGAGACCACATGAGGGCGCCATTTTACCGTATGTGCGAATGTGCAATTGGGAGAAATGGAATTATGATGTCACTGATGAACCTGGTTACCAAGCTCGAGATTTGCTACAAAAGCTTTGTAGGGAAGGAAAGGTTAAAAAGAACTGTTGAGGAGATGGTGTCGATCAATTTCAACTTGGATGCTTGGAACACGCCCAATAAAGCATGATGCCATAGTCAAAGCAAAACGTCATGAACTGGTAGTTTGGGTGTTAATTGCTCTTTGGTGAAGGGACAAGTTTTCCGTTTAATGCCAACAATAAATAATTGGGAACTGTGCCTCAGGTCTCGGAATCTGTCCAGTACTGGGCTTCAATGGAGTATTACCATTTCATATGCAGCCGATGACTGCTGGTTGGATAATTGCTGGAAGCACAGCTGTACCAATGATGCAGTGCCCCTTGCTTTCAGAAAACTGGTACTCATTTTTGCCGACCTCAGAAGGATGACAGGCTGAGTCAACCCACCTGGTGTTTTTAAACAGCGTGACAGGGTGCTCAAACTCAAGACCCGAAGATCTTGAGCCAGCCACCTTAACCGTTAAGCCAGCATGAGGCTTCGATGGAGTTGTTTCATTGGATAGTTTATTACGATGGCACACTCTTTATATGAGTACACCTGTGTAGCGACATATATATATATATATATATATATATATATATATATATATATATATATATATATATATATATATATATATATCCCATACATAAAGGTTATTCTAACCACTCACTGTTGAACTCGCTGACTGACTGATATTAATGTTTGGTAGCTTCTGGGTGACTTAGAAAGCTGAAATTTCGAGTACTGACAGATGGCGAAGGTGATACACTGGTGAAAATCACAGAACCATTAGAAAGCGTCCGTAAATGAAAATATAAATAATTGAAAATAAATAAATGAAAATAAATGAATCAAAAAATGCAGGTGAACAACCTGAGACAATGGGGAAGTACAGTGATTTTGCGTGCCAGTGGACATCAAAGCCCACACACCAGGAAAAAATCGCAGGACCATTGGAAAGCGCCCGTAAATGAAAATATAAATAAATGAATCAAAAAATGCAGGTGAACAACCTGAGACAATGGGGAAGTACAGTGATGTTGCGTGCCAGTGGACATCAATGCCCACACACCAGGAAAAAATCGCAGGACCATTGGAAAGCGCCCGTAAATGAAAATATAAATAAATGAAAAAAATTAATCCACGTGAGTGACCCGAGCCAATAGGGAAGCACGGTTCATTATTGCTCGCAATGTGTAAGCACACCCCGCTAATATATACATACATATATACACACCAGCAAATACAACCCGTCGCTTCACTGACGGGGGGGGGGGGTATTAATGAGGGGGGTGAGAGAAGAGGGAGAGGAGTGAGAGAGTGAGGGAAAGGGGAGGGGGTAGGTGGCGAGAGCTATGCCTCACTAAAGGTTGCTATATATATAGAGATAGAGATGGAGTTAGTAAAGGGAATGATATGTTATTCTTAATGACCAAACACACACAAAAACAAACTCATGTCAGGACAGCTGTACACACAACGACACAACATAGTTTATAATGTAATCTGCTGGCACATCTGCAAAAAGTTTGATGTCCCAGTTCCTGAAAATTTGTGGGAAAATGAACCAAAAGTAAAAACTGAAAACATGGAAGTACCTATCGCTCACGGACGACCTAATGATCCCATCGAGTGTGAACATCAAAAGCAAAGCATTGCGATCAGTTATCACACATATATACAAAATACGAGAAGGCATTGCTGATTGAGGTGTTAATATCAGCGATTTTGGACTAAACGATGCAGAAATCAAGAAAATGACCAAATACGAAGACCTCAAGAATTAAGTGAGAAGATCCTGGAAACTGAAGAATGCCAAAGTTGTACTAGTGATAGATGGACCTACAGGAATGATAACGAAGAACCTCACAGAGATCTTAAACATAGGGGGGCAGTAACCCTGGGTGCTCACCTGGTAGTGGCTGGATAAGATAATCAGGCAACCACTGGTAGGCATGGATAACCCACAAAATATATAATGGAGAAGAAAGTAAATACCTATGGATTTTTTTTTTAAATGCCATGAAGAAACCTTGGTACATCACGGGTGATAAAGGTTGTGGTCAAGTTTCATTAAAATTGTGTGTGTGGCTTCAGAAAAGAAAGTAAATACAAATTTTGGGGAGGACAACCCTCCCTCCTTATAAACCCTTAACCCCCAATCTTTTTTAATGTCATGAGAAAACTTTCGTGCATCACGGTGGTGAAGATGGTGGTCAAGTTTCATCAGAATTGTATGTGTAGTTTTGGAGAAGAAAGCAAATACATATTTGGGGGTAACCCCCCTTAAAGCCAGATTTTTCAAATGTCATGAACAAATTTTGGGACATCATGGGTGATGAAGGTTGTCGTGAAACTTCAGACCCGTTTTTTTATTTTTAATGCCGTCATGGGTGATGAAGGTTGTGGTCAAATTTCATTGAAATAATGTGTAGTTTCTGAGAAGAAGTTGCAAGTATTTGTGGATGGATGGACGATGCGCCATCCCATAAGCTCTCCGGAATTATTTTGCAGGTGAGCTAAAAACCATCCCTGGGAATATTATAACAGACGAACTACAGTTGGAAGCCGACTGGGGCTCAGTGACAATCCTGAAGGGAGCCCTTGGCACAAAACTTTGAGAATAGAAAACTTGACAGCTTGGTCCATAAATCATGTCCCCTTACTGAAATGAAGGTGGATACTTCGAGCCCACTCTGGGAGGACTCCACATTCTGAAACCCACATATGTAGATACCAATCAACGACACACACACACACACACACACACACACACACACACACACACACACACACACACACACACACACACACACACACACACACACACACACACACACACACACACGCACTTTTTTAGGGAATCGGTCGGTTGGAGTCAGTGTGATTACCAACTGCAGTACTTCATGTATACAACCCAGAAACATTGAGTAGCTTTTAAAGAAATACGTTACAATTATATAGATGTTTCAGGGAGATGTGAAAAACATTATTCTTTATAAACAGTTATGTGTGATGGGTGGAAAAAATATTTGGCTCGGTAATTTAGAAAACAAGTTATTCTGCAAACGCCTCGGAAATCGGATGTTATTGCAAGAACCAGTCACTCAGGGTGACGGAGCACGAACCACTCGCTCAGGGTGACGGAGCACGAACCACTCACTCAGGGTGACGGAGCACGAACCACTCGCTCAGGGTGACGGAGCACGAACCACTCGCTCAGGGTGATGGAGCACAGACCACTCGCTCAGGGTGACGGAGCACGAACCACTCGCTCAGAATGACGTGGCGTGGTACCACTGTCGACAATGGGTGCTTGGCAAGTGGCTTAATCACTCATGCAAACACTCCAGTGAAATGGTTGGTAGGAACGGTTGGCCAGGCTGTTGCTGCATACCATGAAGATACCTTGAACTTTAAAGCCTGTCTTCACCATGTACGCAACAGATAATGAAAAAAAATGAATTCGTTCAAAAAATGACTATCCACAAAAGAGTTCCTGCTTAATGCAGAGCAACCCTGAAAATATCGCAAAGTTCAATTGCCCGTAAAATAAACATTGCAAGAAATCTGCCATTTTGCCCGCTCGACTGTGCACGTATTGCGTGGTACATCAGTTCGGGGTTTGCTCAAACGTTATAACTTATTTGTGGAAAGTCCGTTTTTCCCCAGATTTGTTTTGATTCCCTGTAGAACACCTCACGAAACCTCCGAAAATATACACACAGATCTGCCAGACGCTATGGAAAGGCAGTCCCTCTGGGGGGACAGGGCATGAGGTCTTGCAGTGAATGCATTCAATCATTTAGCTCAATGAAGCTGGTTAATTTTGGCACATTCCTAAAAATTTTTGTTCACTCAACATAATTCTCCAAACAGTAGAAAAATATAAGTTTAATGTTTTGGAAATTTTACATTTTTTTGTGTATGTATGGAGATGGAGCGACCATAACCTTGCTCGCTTAAAGTAAATAGGTATATCGGCTTAGTTAGGTTTTTCGTTATTTCTTTAAATTATCAGATTTCACAACAGATTTCACAATTTCGATGATGTACTTTAATTAGTCCATGAGAGTGGATCGTGGAAAATCATATCATGCGTGAAATCGCTCCAAGCTCCGAATTTGAAAGCTTATGGGACTGACAAAAGCGATGGACACAACGATTCATAGCTATGAGGAACAGACATTTGATTTGAGAGAGGAAAGTGAAAAATAAACTTTATCGTGAAGAAATCGTTGCGGCCTGTTCCAAGTCAAGACAAGGTTAAGAGGGCCAGAAAACATGGCGGCTTTAGACTGCAGCGAGGTTACCCAGGAAACACCTGAAGACCCCAGAGAGCAAGGTGGCCGAGGATCGGGTGGGTCATGAAGTTTGTACATTTCTGAAGAGAAGGAGAAGCAATCGTCACATCTTATGTTCAAGGAGAATGGTGGCGCCCCTTTACTGTGAGCGGACCTGGAGCTGAGAGAGGAACGGTGTGGCAATCTCGATCGTGAGAAGAAACTATTCGGCGGGTTGTGGGTCCTAACGAAGGAAGACCGTCCGCTCAAATCACCTCACATATGTGTCCGCAGAGAGCGACTTGATGCCATTTTGGGTGCGTTTTCCTGCACAGGGGCTACGCGGTTTCAAGGATCGCCAGGCTCCTAAACGGTCATCTCTGGACTCAAGATGAGTTCAGGCATAACAGGAGAAATTTCTTTTATTTCTATCTTTCCCCTTGTCTGTGTTTGTGACTGAGTTGAGACGTCTCAAAATAGGAATCAAATTAGGAATTCCCTCACTTTTCATTACTTCACACTCCTGATTTATTTTCATTATAAATACTTGACTTATGTTTATTAAACCATCATTTGTTGAATTGACTTGTGTTTGTTTGCTCCTTGTGGGTTCGCGGAGAAACCCGTGCGTTTCCATTTTGGTAAACGCCCACGTTGCTTCCCATCCCGTGCACGCTATAAACTCCAAGGATCTCGCCTGTTCGCCTCAAAGTAGTACCGTTTGGCTGTCTGTCCAGGCCAGTGTTAACTTAACTGAACCCAACAACTAGGTCAGTAGTGGGATATAACCTATCCCCCCCTGGACATGACACTGGTGTCAGGAGTGGGATTTTTCGAGCCCCCTTCTGCCCCCCAACATGACTGGTGTTGGAGCTAGCTAAAGCTTCACAACAACAAAAATAATTGGGAATCGAAATCTTTAAATGATCATCTCTCTCCCATCGAGTGAGTGGGGGTTGTCGTGATCGAGGGACAAATTGTATAGTTAATTGGTGTCAGGAGAAAAGAATGCTTAGAAATTTAAGGGAAATATAAGATAGTGAGGATGAAGGAAGCGAGATGAGGGTGGAGCTGGGTGATGACGAAAGGGTAGAAGCTTCCCCTGTCCCAAGCGTCATTCCCCCCTCCTCCACACTACCGGAATGATGAGACACAGGGAGCGGAGGCAATGACTCTTCAAGCCATGTTAAAACAATTGAGTGAACAAATGAACGAAATTAAGAAGGGAATAACACAGGAACTGGGGGGCACAAATTGATTGAATGGGGGAAAGGAATTAATGAATGGAAAACAAAATTGATGAACAAAGGAGTGAAATGGGGGAAACTAAGAAAGAAATGGAGACTGAATTTGAGCTAAAACAGGAGGAAATGGCAATGACAATAGAAAAGGATAAAATCCAGGCTGTCCAAATGAGGGGAAAATTGGAAGGAAATATTGGGTTTAAATAAAATAATTGCCAAAGTAAATGAGGAGCTGGAGGGCCATCGTGCCTGTGTGGATGCCAGAATGCAACAGCAGGTCGAGGAATTGGGATTTTGTAAGCACCAGGGTGGTGGTTTGGCTGAGGAGGTGAAAGAGTTGGAAACTCGTGTGTCAGAACCAGAGCAGGTTTTAGTTGATAAAGGCTTGTGGTGGTCACAACTGACTGGGGAAAGGAAGGATGAGATTTTACAGGAGCAGCCGAACACTTGGGACAATACCATCAAAGGAGAGGTGGTGGAAACAAAAGTTTCTGTTATTCTCAATGGTGATGTTGATGGTTCTGTTGAAATGATGCTTGGGCTGATTGACTCATACAAAGCCAATGGTGAAGTTAAACTGGACTTGCCGCACTTTGGCATTGGGGATGTTATTGAAAAGGGTCGAGCAGATTTGGCAGAACTAATGTTTGAACCATTGCAGAACATGTAGTCGAGGAGAGTGACAGTAACGTTGACATGCCAAGTACAAAACAAGTGGCAATGCCCCCACTTGGTGTGAATGTAAAGGATTTCAGTGATGAAGATGATGTTCAGCATTTTCCATTGGATGAACTTGCAGTTGCTGATGTACCCCAAGGAATCCTTTCCCGATGTCAGTCATATAGATTCATCAGCAATGGATTTTGAGGGGAAACAGCTGGATGAATTGCATGATGAAGGTGAACTGCCAAATACTGGACTTTTTGGCAATGCAAACCATGCTGAACTTTATGAAGGACTTTGTCAGTTTTCTTTCAATGCAGTGGTTGAGAAGGATACTCCAGAAATTCTACCACTTGAGAAGAAGTTTGAAGTTGAGGAATGCATAATGGGGAATCAACCTTTGGATGATGATCATTGGATTGGAGTCAAGAAGGAAATGGATGAGGGAGATGAGCTTTCTAAAGAATCTTTGTCTGAAATGAACACTTGCCAAGAGGCAAATCAGGAAACAAATTTGGCAGAACCCTTGTTTCTTTTTCTGGCTGATGGATGTGCCCACGATGGAGTGGTGCACCACTCTGACCACCGGCCTTTGGTGGCTTGCTCCATCGTACCAACTGGACCACCAGTTGAGATGATTGGTAGACGTGGACCACCGTATCTTATGGCACGTGCGGTTTTGATGGTGACGGTGTGGTTGAGCCTGGTCAGTTTTGGAATCCTGGTGGCCCGATTTTACCAATTTGCCTGGCCCACTCAGCAGCTGTGCTCCCAAATAGTCTGGTTCCAGATCCAAAGGACAGCTATGGTGATGGTGTTTGAACTAACCATAGTGGGTGTTTGTCTGGCTTTTGTCTATCGTGGATGGTGTTGTATGGTTGCTGGTGTGCATGCATACCCAGGAATTGTTGTAGTCAGGCTGGTTGTAATTCAGCCAATCGTGGCTTTGTTCTGCCCTCGTTCTGGAGCACCCAAGAGATACAATTTTAACTGGGTGCACAGGGCTGTGAGAATGTCTTCCTGCATTTTAGCTGTGGCCACAAGCCTGGTGTTGGCTTACTGGTCAGGGTGGCGGCTTGGGATCCTAGGGTCCTGAATTAATACACCAGGAGGTTGACTCAGCCTGTCATCCTTCCTAGGTCGGCAAAATAAGTACCAGTGCACTGGTAAGGGGGACACTGCATCAGCGGCATAGCCACGTCCCAACCAATGATGCAACTAGCAGCCACAGGCTGCACTCGATAGAGAGAGGGAGAAAGAGAGAGAGAGAGAGCTGCGGCCACAGTCTTTCTGTGGGGTGGGGGGGGGGGATGTGAGAACTTTGGATCTACCAGATCCTGAAGGAGGATGCAGGATTCTGGGAGGGGATGAGAGAACTTTGGGTCTACCAAATCCTGAAGGAGGATGCAGGCATCGATCCTGCTACCTCTCGCAAGAAACCTTATTGACGTAGTTCCTGTGGCTGGCCTGGCTCTCTCGCATCTCCTCATCGAGGTTGTGCTTGAAGTCTACAACTGCACCCAAACATCAGCCAGGTTGGTCTTCAATATTTTGGAATGACAGGCAAATTAAAAAAAATAAAAGAAGAAAAAAAAAACAAGTATGGAATCCAGGGAGATTGAATGCAACGAATTCACAGGGGTCGATTGGAAGTGTGCGGGGAAAACTAGGAGCGGTGAATGACACTCATGGACTCGACCAACCTGCGACAACTTGTACTTAGGGCAAGGTGCCTTGATGCTTACTGTCCCAAGGGTTCAGTTTGGAACATGGGAAATTAGGATGGGAGTGGGCGAGAGGACCCAATGGTTGGTAAAAGGATCGGTTTGGAAACCAGAGTTGTTTTGTTGTGTTGGTGTCTGTTATGTGTCGGTGATTGGGTTGTGTTTGGAGAATGGATATGGATTGTGGCATGTGTGCGGGCCATGGTGGTGTAGGAATGCACTCACCAATCAGACCCCCTCCGGAATGCAATACAGGAGGGGGTGGGGGGGTCTGGTTGAGTGACCAACAGAAGGGAGACCCTTGGCGACTCAGGAGGGGCTGAGAGAGCCTGGATGGTGCGGAGACCCTCCCTGGCAGGACATACAGAAATGGAGCTGTTTGGCTGTCAGGGACCGAATAGTTGGGGGGGGGGGTGAAGAAGTCAAAAGTCGAGTGACTTTTTTTTTGACTGCGGGAACCACAACCCAAAGCGCCCCCGCCATTTTGGATGTATGGTACCTCCCCGCTGCCGAGTTGAGCATCACACGTGTGTAATAGCATTTAAGCCATGGTCTTGCAGGGTTGGAATGAATGATTGATGATTGGGCTTTTGTGTAAGTGTGTTGGGGAAGATCCACACGATCCATATCACTAACCTGTACCAGAATGACAGGGCCCATGGTGATTTGGATTAGGTAAATTGGGATGGCTTTGCAGATAACGTTGGTGATTATGACATCCACCAGGGAACACAGTCTTTTGAAGGGGTTGTACAAATGTTAATGAGTTTTTGATTTAGGTTTTGTCTCTTATAGTCGGTTTTTGTGTGCTTTCTGACATTTTCTACCCGCCTCAGGAGTTCAGAGCAAGGAACCAAGAGTTTTGTAAATATTTGAATAGTTGTGTTTTAGGAGTGCAGAATGTTAAGGAGAATAGCTGAGTTAGCTACGGCTCGCTTCTCCACAGCGCCTCCTAATTTTTTTTATCGACTAATTAGGTGTGAGTCTGTAAGTGGTAAGGCTGGAATGGTAATGCCTGCATTGAACCTTGCAGGAGCCATGGGTATGGGGGAGGGGGCTGTGTTATGTTTGTGGGTTAGATGGAGGAATTTCAAAGTAAAGATAGCATTGTATAGTGTAGCATGGTCCATGGACGGGAAAGAGACATCTCGATGTAAACTAAGTGGGGAAAACTGTAAGCTTAAGCTGTTACATGCCACCACATGGGGGAGGGGGGTGGTGGTGCTGTGTTAACTCGGTCGGGTATAAGGCGAGTTCTTCCAGTATATGCTTTCCCCCTGTGACCTTTTCCTATGTTTTTGTACTTACATAGCCGGCTACCAAAAGGAACCACGTTCTTCCAACAACAATAATAACAACAAAGCCGGATGTTTCCGAGCAGGCAAAAACCCTGCCTTCCCCACTTCGTACTGGCAGACCACGCCCCCAAGGCTGATGATTGGTTGGTGTGCCGTAAGAGGGACGATGAGAATGTGGAGATGGCGGTCAGAACAGATAGGACCTCTTTCACTTCTCTTCAACACATTCAAAAAGGCAACGCGATTGTTGTTGTTTGCGCTGGTGTGAATTCATTCACACATTGAAATAAGCCACCAGACATTGACTGTTTGGCTGGGTCGTGAAGTTTATACGTTTCTGAGGAGAGGAGGAGAAGAAGAGCACGTTTCTTGGCCTTATCTCGGAGCTTCAGCAATCGTCCCATCATATGTTCAAGGAGAAAGGTGGCACCCCCATGCTGTGAGTGGGCCTTGTGCTGAGAGAGGAGCTGTGTGGCAATCTCGATCATGAGAAGAAACTGCACGGTGGGTTGTGGGCCCTAACGAAGGAAGAACGTCCACGTGAATCACCTCACATACGTGACCGCAGAGAATGACGGTGCCATTTTGGGTGTGTTTTCACATGTGGTGGCTATGCGGTTTTAAGGATCGTAAGGCTCCTAAAAGGTCATCTCTGGACACAAGCTGAGTACCGACATAACGGGAGGAATTTCTTTTATTTTTATCTTTCCCCTTGTCTGTGTTTATGACTGCTTGGAGACGTCTCAAATTAGGAATTGGTTTACCTCACTTTTTATGACCTCACACTCTTGATTTATTATTATTATAAATCCTTTATTTATGTTTATTAAACCATCATTTGTTGAATTTACTTGTGCTCATTTGCTTGTTGTGGGTTCGAGGATAAACCCGTGTGTTTCCGTTATGGTAAACGCCCTTGTCACTTCCCATCCCACGCGCGCCATAATCTCCAAGGATCTCGGCTGTTCGCCTCCATGGAGAACTGTTCAGCTGTCCATCCAGGCTGGTGTTAACCTGACTGAACACAACTGGGTCAGGAGTGGGATATAACCTTACACACCTGGACACGACAATATATATATATATATATATATATATATATATATATATATATATATATATATATATATATATATATATATATATGTATATGTATATGTATATATATATATATATATATATATATATATATATATATATATATATATATATATATATATATATATATATATATATATATATATACTAGCGATGCACATGCACATGCACATGCACGGGATATCAGTACAACATAGCTGGTAGCAGACGACAGACCGTACACGGGGAATGACAAAAATACGCATTGTGCAAAATGCAAGTGGTACTATGGAACGCCAAGACTTCTCAAACATTGTCGGCATGTCCGCTAAGTGCCACAGCAATTTTCATAGGGATCGTGTGACAGCGAGCCGAGTTTTTAGTGTGCAAGCTTGGTATTTTCTAGACATATATATATATATATATATATATATATATATATATATATATATATATATATATATATATATATATATATATATATATATGCATATATGTATAATGTATATTTATACATATATGAACTGCATAAATATATCTATGTATATATCTTGTGTGCCGGGGGTCGTTTAACTGACACTGGAACGCCAATATATCGACCGCGTGGCTTCGGCTTATTTGGCGAGATCCAATGTACTTAAGTAACCACGTGGTCTCGGCTATTGGGGATCCACGCCCTCGGAACGCCTGGCCGAACCGGATTCACTCTACTTCCGGCAGTAAAATTACACCTACCGACTACCACTCTGCAACCCACCTTTCCGGCTTGGATGCAGTCGAGCGGGCCTGCCCAGGACGTCCCGGCTACAATTGTCCGATTACCCGGGATAAAACCCCGCCTAAACTCAGATCCAAACCATGCTGGACCAATTCAAGAAAGGACGGAAACGTACTGGGGACATTTCTGCAATTGTTTATTTACAATAAAAAGACACAGGGAAGACTTAACGTGGATATGCAAGGAATATTTACAATGATCAAAAACTTTCACTGAAACAGTTTCTACTTGTAAGACGGGCCCACACGCAGACACACACACAAATGAAAATAAACCCAGAGTTCTTTATTGGATCTTCGCAGCCGAGGAGAGAGACGAGCTGGGGGTCAGAGTTCAGCTGGGTACCTGACCGTCGAAGGAAGGGGGTACTCCGTGGTGCGGCACCTGACAATGGTCGTTGGTTTGGTCCCCAATCGCACGTGTGGGACTCGTGGTTCGTGGTGGAGCTTGGGTGGTGAATAGCGGGGTCCACAGAGGGGGGTCAGGGTCGCTCTTTCCTTTCCTTGTAGAGGGCCAGCAGGGACACGTTCGCTGCCTTCACGACATTCTGCTCAACCTTCCACTTCAAAAGAACTGCACGCTCAACAACAAGCCTCAGAGCCCTATCCAAAACTTGTCAGAAACCTGTGGAGAACTTCCTCCAAGACCCTTCTTCCTCACTCGACTCTCAACCACCACAACCCTGTCAAAAACCTTTGAACAAACTTCGAAACAACCACCCTGCTTCAGAGAGTGCTCGGGAATTTATGGACCTCCCTCAACGGGGCGGGGCTCGTTCGAACAGACGTCACTCCCCGCCCTGATTGGACAGGCTCCTATGGGTTCGCCCTTTCTGGGCGGGGTTTCGGTTCCTGCCGGGAAATCCCACTCTCTTCCACGCGGGTCATACTTGTCGAGCAACATTATCAATGTTGCAAAAGTCATCATGAAAGAGTTACAACGTTTGTGGAAGCCGAGAAACTGGAACCGTGAGATCCCGCCTCGGCACGTCAGGGTGCGAGAAGGCAGCCGGATGTCAGGGGATCGTGACAGGGGATGGGATGGTTGTTAGATGGCTTGTTAGATATAATAACCTAACGAAAAGAAATTGCAACACACGCCTTTGATTCTCCCACCAGACAAAAGGAAGGGGAGCTGACGACACACATACTTAACGACATAACTAACTTTTGGGACATCTGTATGTTGAATGCATATGGTTTCCAGATCCGTAACAATATATATATATATATATATATATATATATATATATATATATATATATATATGTATATATGTATCTTCTTCTTCTTTCGGCTGCTCCCCTTCGGGGTCGCCACAGCGGATCATCCGTATGATCCGCATAGTGATTTGGCACATGTTTTACGCCGGATGCTCTTCCTGACGCAACCCTGGTCGCCTCTTACGACACAGGGATATGGTACACCTATTTTAACCGGGGTATACACCGGCCCAGTGCACTGGTACTCATTTCGCCGACCTCGGAAGGATGACAGGCTGAGTCAACCCCCTGGTGTATTAATTCAGTGGCCCAACGGGGCTTGAACTCAGGACCTTTTGGATCCCAAGCCGCTGCCCGAACCACTGCGCCAACACCAGGGTATATGTATGTATGTATATATATATATATATATATATATATATATATATATATATATATATATATATATATATATATATATATATATATATATATATATATATATATATATATATATATATACATACACACACACACCTGTGCAACAACTACACTGTACAGGCACAATAAATCATCTGCATAGTGAGTTTTTACCGCCACCACTGAAGGTGGAAGGAGGTTATGTTTTCCCACTGTTGATTTGATACTTGCAAGCATATTGGTTGCTTGTGTGTGCTATTCTGTCTGTCTGTTTGTTACTTACGAAATCTAAAGATTTCGTAAGTATATTGATGCCTTCCTTCCTCTGTGTGTGTGTTTGTGTGTTTGTTTGTAGGCACGATAACTTGATAACGGAAGAAGCTACCAATGTAGTACTGATTAATGTAGTGATGGCTAGTACTGATTAGATTTTGGCCAAAATCGGTCAAAGGTCAAGGTCACAGTGAGATCAAACATCCAAAAAAAGTTATAACTCGAGAACGGAAGAAGCTATCGATGTCAAATTACAC
Organism: Eptatretus burgeri; assembly: GCF_056783735.1. Classification (NCBI taxonomy): domain Eukaryota; kingdom Metazoa; phylum Chordata; class Myxini; order Myxiniformes; family Myxinidae; genus Eptatretus; species Eptatretus burgeri. The sequence goes on from NC_140969.1 coordinate 100,644,811, forward strand.
CACGTGATTCAGGAGGGTGATGGCTGGCGCTGTTTAGATTTTGGTCAAAATCGGTCAAAGGTCAAGGTCACAGTGAGGTCAAACATTCGATTTTTGATGGTTTTGTACAGAATCATCGTAGAAACTTCTGGTTTGCGACACTACCTTCTCCAGAGACAGCTTTTATTAGACAAGGTCAGAGGTCAAGTTGACGACTTCAGAAGTACCAGTCTATGACTGCTTGTTTTTATGTTTATCGTCTGCACCTCATAATTTTAAACCGATCTTCATAAAACTTCACCACATGGTAGAGTTCGTCAGAAGCAAGAAGCCTATTGTTTTTGAGGTCAAAAGGTGAATATCGACCAAAGGTGAACAAACTTATCAAATTTCTAAAATCCTCAATTTAAATCCAATTGACGAGAAATTTGAACAGGATTTGCACATCAGGTGACTGATTTTAACCATTAATTATTTTTGAGGTCAACATCGGTCAAAAGGTTGACATAGGCCGAATTTCTAAAATTGTCAATTTTCATCCGATTGACTTGAAATTTGAAAAGGAGTTGCATATTTGGTCATTGAATTCAACCACCTATTATTTTTGAGGTCACTAGAGATAAAAAGGTTAACATCGGCCAACGGTTTTGTCTCTTATCGTCGTGAGATTTCTAAAATCCTCAATTTTCATATGATTGACTTCAAATTTGAAGAGGATTTACATTTCATGTCACTGAAGTCAACCAGCCAATTATTTTTGAGGTCAACATAAGCCAAAGGTCAACAACTCAGGTGGAATTTCTAAAATCTTCAATTTTTATCCCATTGACTTAAAATTTGAAGTGTATGCATATCAGGTCAGTGAATTCAATGAACAAGTATTTTCAAGTCGACATTGGCCAAAAAGTCGACATCGGCAAATAATTCAAAAATATTCATCGATTTTACTTGATATTTGAAGAGGATTTGTGTAATTTGTAATTAAATGCAAACACAAATTATTTTTTGATGTCAAATTTGTGTTTTGGATTTCACAAGTATCGTGCCATGCACAACATTTTTTTTTAGTTGCAAAATCGAAGATTTTTCATGTATACTAGATGACCCGTGAACCCGTTGGGTTCCCGTTGTGACAGCGGTTGATAAAAAAAAATCATTTCAAAAAAAAAAAAAGATATCTCCAGCGAACTATACTGCTGAGATTGTTTGCATTGATCAATTTCTCCCAAAGAGTACTTGACTGAATCGGGAATTGATTTTTGAATAATTTTTTCGTTGCCCGATTTGAACGAAACTTGATACTGCACACCACAGGAGAATGGTGAGTAAGGTGACCCGAAAATGTCTGTGCTATCGTGTACCGTTTTGGCTGTATTTTGGGAACATACCTACATACATACATATACACAAGATGAGAGTTTTAGTAATAAATAGATTGGTCAGTCGATTTTGTTATTCTGTGTTTTTTGTTTGTCAATTGCCTTCAGGTCACAATTCCAAACCGATCATCATTAAACTTTATAAGTTGTAGAGGTAGTCTCAACTGAGAAGCCTATTGATTTTGAGGTCAAAGGTCAAAGGTCATTTCGAGGTCAAATTTCTAAAATAGTCATTTTTCATCTTGAAATTTGAACATTTGAATTTAAATTTGAACAGGATTAGCATATTGCATCACTGAATTGGGACATCAACTACATGAGGTCAAAAGGTCAAAGTTCAACTCAAGATCAAACTTCTAAAATCATCAAATGCCATCTGAAAAATCGTCAATTTTTATCCAATTAACTTGAAAATTAAGCACCAATTGCATCATGCATCACTGAATTTGGAAACCAACTATATTTGAGGCCAGTAAGTCAAAGGTCAACTCAAGGTCAAACTTCTGAAATCATCAATTTCAATCTGAAAAATAATCAATTTTCATCCGATTAACCTGAGCTTTGATGAAGATTGTCAAATTTAACCTCAACAAAATGGACAATTTGATGTATCCATGGCAACCTTTGGAGAGGTTGGTGGATTTTGCAAGTATCATGCTCTGCACGACGTCTTTTTCTCGTTTGTTAATTGCCGGAAACCTTCGGATTTCGGCAATTATGTTGGTCGGTTGTGTGTATCATTCTGTGTGTCTGTCTGTTGGGTAGTTGATCTAGTCTAGCCTTATTATCAGTATTTCCGTCTATGTTTGTCTGTCTCTGTCTGTATGTATGTATGTTCGGTCCAGTGCTCCGGTAATACAATGGCGATTTCGATGAAACTTAGTTCGTAGGTTCATACCATGACCTAGTTGTGTGCAAATGAGAACTGTTGCTATGGACCCATCCGTTGCCTAGCAACGGACCTTTGAAATTTTTAAAAAAATCAAAAAAATTAATTTTTTCAAAAATCGGGCCACGAGCGACTGTGGGCAGCACATTCAGCCATATTGTCAAAAATTTCCAGCCGGATCCTATGAAAACTGTCGGAGAAGATAGACTTTGAATGAACCCTGGTCGAAAACAATAAAAAAACGAAGTTCGTTATATCTCCGAGACTATGAGTCAGATATACATGAAACTGGTATGGTAGGTTCGTGGTATTTCTGAGTTATGTGTGAGAAAGAACCATTGCTATGAACGCTTTTGTTGGCTTGTAACGGCTGAAAAATGACTAAATTCGACTTGATCGACTACCCATGTCCGCCTACCGGCTTGTTGGGTAGTTGATAGTCGAAAAAAAAAAATTGTAAATTTTTTTTTTTCGAAAAAAATTTTTTTTTTGGATCTACCCTTATTATCAGTATTTCCGTCGATATGTTTGTCTGCCTGTCTGTCTGTCTGTCTGTCCATCTGTTCGGTCCAGTGCTCCGTTAATACAATGGCGATTTCGATGAAACTTGGTTCGTAGGTTCATACCATGACCTAGTTGTGCGCAAATGAGAACCGTTGCTATGGACACCACCGTTGCCTAGCAATGGGACTTTGAAATTTTTGAAAAATCATAAAAAATTAATTTTTCGCAAATCAAAAATTGGGCCACGAGCGACTGTGGGCAGTACATTCAGCCATATTGTCAAAAATTTCCAGCCGGATCTGATGAAAACTGTCAGAGAAGATAGACTTTGAATGAACCCTGGTCGAAAACAATAAAAAAACGAAGTTCATTATATCTCAGAGACTGAGTCAGATATACATGAAACTGGTATGGTAGGTTCATGGCATGTCCTCGTTATGTGTGAGAAAGAACCGTTGCTATGGACCCCTCCGTTGCCGAGCAACAGCCGAAAAACCTATAAATGTGGGGGTATTTTAACGAAAAAACAATCTGCAGCATTAACCCTTGAAGCTAGAATCATGAATTTTCTTGTGCTTAATCCTCAGGTCATTCCCCGTCGAACGGGCTCATTGTGTCAGGTTATATTGGGTAGTCGACTACCCATGTCCGCCTACCGGCTTGTCTGTCTGTTTGTGTGTTTGTTTACCCTGTAGCAGCCACACTGTTTCAGTGATCATGACCAAACTGGGTACAGATGTCGGCCATGGTCCAACTTCGATACTTGTCGTTTTTGGTGAATCTTGGTCAAAGGTCAAGGTCAAGGTCATCGAAAAACCGAAATTTTTATTTTCGCAATAACGTCCGCTAAAATGGTCGTATCGACTTCAAACCAAATCCAAAATGTGCATCTTCCAATACTGCATCCAACCATGTCTCATTGGGGAATCACACCAACACCCTTCTTAGCGTTCGGGGGTCGAATGTGAGGGGGTCGAGTCAAAACTTTCAAATTGCGATTAAAACGCCCTTTCAAGTCCGATTGACTTCCAAGTTATGATCATGACCAAACCAAGTGCTATAACTCGGTAAACAGTAGCACTATCGACTTGTAAAAACCAAATTGATTTCCAGGTTTTTTGTTTTTTCAGAGATCATGGAGATATGAGAGTAATTCCGGCAATTCCTTGCTCAACGAGAAATTTCATTGGTTTGTTTGTCAATCGCCTACAGGTCAGAATTCCAAGCCATTCGTCATGAAACTTTACCAAGTTGTAGAGGGAGTCTCGACTGAGAAGCCGATTGATTTTGAGGTCAAGGCTGATCTTGAGGTCAGATTTCTAAAATCGTCATTTTTCATCCAATTGATTTGAAAGTTGAACAGGATTTGTGTATTGCATCAATGAATTGGGAAACCAACTATGTGAGGTGAAAAGGTCAAAGGTCAACTCAAGGTCAAACTTCTAAAATCATAAATTTAAATCTGAAAAATAATCAATTTTCATTCGATTGACTTGAGCTTTGATTAAGATTGTCAATTTTATTCTGAACGAAATGGACAATTTGATGTATCCATTGCAACCTATGGAGAGGGCGATGGATTTTGCAATATCACGCTCTGCTCGACATACCGGGCGTAGTGGCGTGTGCCTGTAATCCGGCTACTCGGAGGCTTGGGTTGGCGGATCGCTTGAGGACGGGTCTCTGTGCTGGGCCGTGCTATGAGAGGGTGTAGGGCAGCCCAGAATCATGGCGAAACCCAATCCTTATCCCTGTTTCGTAAGAGGTGACCAGGGTTGCGTCAGGAAGGGCATCCGACTTAAAACCTGTGCCAAATCAGTATGCGGATCATAACGGATGATCCGCTGTGGTGACCCCTAACGGGAGCAGCCAAAAGATGAACAACAACACGCTCTGCTCGACATATTTTTCTTGTCTTGTTTGTGTGCAGGATATCTCAAAAAGTTGTGGACGGATTCTGATGAAATTTGGTGGGCCGGTTGGGTGTGTGACAAGGACAAAGTGATTCGATGTTGGTGAAGATCTGGATCCGGATCCGGCTACTGGAATTTTTCAAGTGATTCTTCACCATTGAAAGATGGGGCCAAAAACGATGTACATCATGATATCTCAAAAAGTTGTGGACAGATTCGGACGAAACCTGCTGGACGGAATGGGTATGTGACAAGAACAAATTGATTCGATTTTGGTGAAGATCCGAATCCAGATCCGGATCCGAGAATTTATTGAATTTTTTCAAAGTGATTCTTCACCATTAAGAGATGGGGTGAAAAACGATATATCGCAAGATATTTCAAAAATGTATTGCTCCGCATATGTTCTAGTGGATCAGGCATTATGTGGCGGAGGTATTTGCCCAACTGAGTCCCCTTATCGTTGCACATTATAAGGACCTGTGGACCGAGTTCTTATACCCGTGGAACAAATGCACACACCCACATCGACCTGTGACATACAGGTGTATATATATATATGTACAGTATACAGTGCCGATATAAAGTCTACACCCTCTTTTAAAATTTTCACCTTTTGTTGCCTTCCAGCCTGGCATTAAATTCCATTAAATCAGACTTTTTCCACCTTTATTTACACATCCTCACCCACAACTTCCAAGTGAAACTCAAATTCTACAAATTTCAGAAAATTAATTTTAAAAAACTACAAAACTAGAATATCTTGGTTGGATAAGTGTCCATCCCCCTAATAATAGCAATTGTAAATTCGCTCAGGTGTAACCATTTACCTTCAAAATCACACAAGTTAATTGGCCTCCACCTCTGTAAAATTGTCATGATTCTGATTATTTCAGAATGAAATCGGCTGTTCCTGTCGGTTTTCTCTGCTGAGTTATGCATTTCACAGCAAAGACTCAACCATCAGCCCCAGGGAGCTGTCAAAGGACATCTGGGATAAAGTTGTGGAAAGGCACAGATCAGGGGATGGGTATAAAAAATATTTCAAAGGCCTTGAATATCCCTTGGAGCACAGTCAAGACAATCATTAAGAAATGGAACGCACCAAGGCCCTGCCTAGATCAGGCCGTCCCTCTAAACTGGATGACCAAGGAAGGAGGAGACTGATCAGAGAGGCCACCAAGAGGCCAATGGCAACTTTGAATGAGCTACAGTCCTTTTTGGCAAAGACTGGTTATTATGTGCATGTGACAACAATATCCCAAGCATTCCACAAGTTTGGCCTGCACGGTAGGATGGCAAGAAGGAAGCCATTACTCAAAAAAGCCCACCTTGAGTCAAATTTGAGGTGTGCAAAAAACCACTGTGGGGATTCATAAGCCATGTTGCAAAAACTTTTGTTATCTGATGAAACCGAGATGGAACTTTTTGGCCTAAATGCAAAACGTTACATTTGGAACAAACCCAACACATCACCCAAAGAACACCATCCCTACTGTGAAGCATGGTGGTGGCAACATCATGTTATGGGGATGTTTCTTATCAGCAAGGACTGGGGCACTTGTCAGGATAGAAGGGAAAATGGATGGAGCAAAACACAGAAAAATCCGACAGGAAAACCTTCGGCCCTCTGCAAGAAAGCTGAAATTGGGACGGTAGTTCACCTTTCAGCATGACAATGACCCGAAGCACACAGCCAAAGCTACACTGGTGTGGTTAAGTAAGAAAAGGATAAATGTCCTTGAGTGGCTCAGTCAAAGCCCTGACCTAAATCCAATCGAAAATCCGTGGCATCACTTGAAGATTGCTGACAATCAACGCTCCCCACGCAACTTTACTGAGCTTGAACAGTGTTGTTCAGAAGAATGGGCAAATATTGCCCAATCAAGGTGTGTGAAGTTGGTAGAGACCTATCCCAACAGACTCACAGCTGTAATTGCTGTCAAAGGTGTTTCCACCGAGTATTAACTTAGTTGGGTTGACACTTATTCAACCAAGATATTCTAGTTTTGAATTTTGAATTAATTTTCTGAAATTTGTGGAATTTGTTTTTCACTTGGAAGTTGTGGGTTGACAGGATGGCCTAGAGGTACACAAACTTGCCTCCGAGCTGTCTAGCCTGGGTTTGAATCCTGACCCACCAATAACCTGTCATTCTGGTGTGTCACAGGCAGGGTGGTTCATCAACGTGTGTGCCGTCCCTTGGTTGGACGTTAAACTGGACATCCCATCTGCGGACGTTAGTCGGTGGATGTTAAAGATCCCATGTGGTGTCCTTGGCAAAGAGTCAGCGAGCTATCGCCGGCACCATGAACGAATTACAAATTCCTGCCCCAACGACTTGGTTGAGCATCAGGCTGAGCCATTTGGTTCGTGAAGGACTTGTGCTAACTCCCCTCATCCTCCCCCCAGGCTAACTCCACATGTGGAAATAACAGTGGCTGTTAAAGAAAGAAAGAAATATATACACAACTGTGTATCGACAACATACAAGGTGTGTGTGCACCATTGCAGCGACTCTGTGGCTTCGTAATATAGGAGTACAATACACCTATATATATTGTTGCGGATTCGCGCCCGCCGGCGTGCGAACGGCCACGTAACTCGAATCGCGGCACGTCGCCCACCGGACGGACAATCCAGTCGTGACCCTCTCGGACTAACGCCGGGAACTAGTCACGGGTGGACCTTTCGGCCTCACCACGATCGTGCCAATCGGCCCCCCGCGTGGGATAGGGTTGCTCGCCAAATTCGACCTACCTAAGTACCCACACGGAGGGTAGACCGGGCGATCGCACCTCGCCGCAGGTCGACTTAGGACACGGGCCACTTTAAGCGACCCGTTCCGTACTATCGGGATAACCGAGCGGTGTTATCGTCGGCCTCGACGGTTCGATTAATTATCGGGCATTTTAGCCCACGACCAAGCCTTTACGTGAAGTAAGATGGAGATTCAATAGAGGAAAAGACGAAGCGAAACGGGAAAACAGTTCAACATGAAGCACATTTATTTCGCGATGAACGGAAAGCACACATATACAATTACACCAAAAGCAAATGTAAAAGGACCACCCTCAAGGATGAGGCGGGCCTGGGGCCGAGACCGCGTCGGGCCTACCCGTCTGATTATGAGACGCAAAGTGGCGGTGGCGCCCCAACTCCGCGGGCCTCGCCGACAGTGTCTGGTAGGGGGTGGGAAAGGGGCCCCCTTGTCGCACTATCTCAGCGCGGGGGGAAACAGGAGGGCGTTGTTGATGCTCGGGGGAAAGGAGGATATCTCCCTGTCTCGGGTCCCGCGAGGAGCGTCTCCACCACGACCTCGGTCGCGCCGCCGGCCTCTCCCTCCGCAGCTCCCCGAATCCGACGCGAGCACCCCCTCGACCGCCTTCGCCGCCGCCACCTCTCCACAGCTCCGTCCAATCGCCCTCTCCGTCTCCTCTCTTGACTCGTCCAAACTCTTCACTGGCTCCGCGAACTCCCAACCCTGACTACTACCACTTCTTCCCAGCTCCACCGACAACTCTTAACTGCTCCCCTCCGAACTCTTTACTGCCTTGACTGATGAACGCAGCCCCTTATATGCCCCGTGGCTTTGCTCCTTCACCTTCGACCCTTTACCTCCGACCCTTCACCTCTAACTGGCTCCCCATTGGACCGAGGAAAAGTGGGCGTGAATGCTTTTTGATCCATGAATTTGCATATAGCGACCACACTCCAACGTACCTGGAGGCAGGGCCAAATCGCCCCACGCTCGCCGATAGGATGGAACAGAAGTGGGCGTGAGTCGTTTTTGATCCGTTTTCTTCGGAAAGGCCGGTGCTTTTGCACCCCTGCTCGGTGCGCGCCCTGCACGAGTCCAGTATCGGTGCCCACAAGTGGCGCAAGAATGGTGGTGATACGATGGTGGCGAGTTGTGACGGTAAAGGTCGTGGCTGTTGTCGTGAAGCGGCGTTGTGGTTGGTGGTTGTTGTGTGATGGCTGTTGAGACGTGGTTGGTGGTGGTAGTAATGGCGGCTGGTCCAAAATAAAGATAGTAAAAGAAAAACGGCTATCTAAAAGGGTCGCAGCCCGCATGAATGACATTTATTCCCTCTAAACAATGGGTTTGGGCCTAACTGCACATATACTTACAGAGATATCTCACCTAAGGGACCTGAATGGTGGTTTGTGAATTTCGTCAACCACAACACTACCCCCTCCCCTTTTTACAGACTCATCCCGAGTCGTCAAATTTTCGTGTGCCATCATGTGTAGTTTTCCCCTAGTACATTTTACCTACGGATCCCTGAGTGCGACATTCATGGTATTCGTGTCCCCAAAATAAATAACCTGAGGGCTGAGTAACTACCTAAACAAACTCACTCACACGGACGACTTAAATAAAATTGCCGGCGCTAGGACAGACATGCCGGGGGCGCACTCATATTTACAGTACATCTTAACCTTAACTTACAAATTTTACACTAAACCATGGCCCAGGATCAATGGACTCTGCAAAAAAGAAAGCAGTTAGCAGGGAGCCAGGCTGCTCGCATGCAGTCTCTGGCTCAAACAATGCAGGTGACAGGGAACGTGGCCGGCTGCTCACACGCAGTCCAAGGCATTCCCTTTTGAACTGAACGCAGTGAACCACAACGGTGCATGGGCTGCACAAACGCAGTCTCCGTGCCAGCTCAAGTGGCACACGCAATGAACACAACGAATGGATGGATGAATGGTTTGAACTGAACGCAAACACGGTGCACGGGCCGCCACTGCAGGCCCGTGTTGTAGCTGCCAACAGGGCAGTTCTTGCAGCTTGCAAATTGTTGCTTTTACGATGATCCCGGCGCGCATGGAAATGAACAGGGGGGGGGGGCAAAGCAAAATTGAACGGGGCTGGTGAACGTGGGCAGTGGGCATGGCAAAGGCAGCAGGCAAACACAGCCCGCAGAAGAAGGCCGTTGCAGGCAAACACAGCCGGCAGATGAACTGGCCGGCACAGGCCTTGAAGTACCACAGCTGCAGATGATCCGGCCGGCACAGGCCTTGCAGCAACACAACAGCTGCCGATGAAGTGGGCCGGCACAGGCCTTGAAGAAAAACAGCCAGCTGGCAGATGAAGCTGGCCAGCCTTTGCCGTTCAGTGGAGGTTGGTGGAGGGAGTGCGGTGGTGCTGGCCACTCGGAAGGCGGGCTCGGACCTACCCTACGGTCTCCCTCCCAACCTATCGCCTTTGCCTGTCATTGTCTATACCCACTCCCTTATTTTGTCAAACCCCAATTTAGCCCCAACTTTTTTTTTTTTTTTTTTTTAACTTCCCCACTATAAATCGTCCCCTAACCCCCTTTATCGTCCTTGTTTGGCTAACCTATCCTGTCACCTAGCCTACTCCCAACCCCTACGTTCCCTTCCCGGAGGGGAATAAGGGAGAGCTAACGTCCTGTGTCGAGGTCCAACGAAGCCTCAGAATGGCCTCCCCAGAGTTCAGTGATCTAACCCAAAGTGGGTCCAGCGGCCCACAACGAGAGCGAGGGGATGGATGGTGCGGAGGGGTACACTTCCTATCTACCCTAACCATTTAACTGTTAAACTACCCCGGGGCTTTCAACAAGCGCCTCTCGCTTAAACTATTGGTTCTAACAACCCAGATTCCCGTCGCCTGTGTTGGTGTCCTCACAATTTTGGGCCTCGCCCCCCAATTTTCTCTCCGTGCCCTCACACGGTCTCATGGCTGGGACACGTGGCTCCCTTTGGCAGGCACGACCCTTTGCCGATTCTCCGACGATGGCACCCCCGGGCACTACACTGCCTCCGAGCCTACCAGCTCCCTAAACACCGGGGAGTGCCCCCCATGGCACCTCCCCTGAAACGCACACGTGGCAGGCTGGCTTCCCAGGCCCCTTTCCGAGGGTCACCCGTGCCCACAACACTGCCCACGCGGCTAATGGCGCCCCGGGCCCCCGCACCAAGCAGGCGCACCCGTGCCCACTACGCTATCCCGGCCCCCCATGGGCCCTTGGCCTACCACGGCCGACTAGCCTGGTGCCCGGGATACCCACTCAGCGATACTCACCTTTCGCAGCCACGCTCCCAGCCCGTCAACAGGGCTCCTGCACCCTTCCAAATGGGTTTCGAGCCTACACTCCCACCAACAACAAAACAACCTAAATTTTTGTTAATTTGACTAACCCCCTAACTCACTTTATACTGACTCCGGGGTCCCTTGGGCGGGAGTCACTCCTCCCCCCAATCACTCATCGCACCATGCAGTCCCCATTCGCTCCATACACACAGACCCGCTGGCCTCACTCACTCACCAAGCACATGCTTCCACTTCACTCACCAACTCTTCAACACACACACCACTGAACTCTGCCATCCTCCTAACTACCTCCCCTAACTAACTCGTGCTCCCACGTCGTCCCTTAAACTACAGCACGTTCCTTTTAACACTACGTAGCTAAGCTACATCCCCTCTACACATTCACAAGTCTGTCACTGTTCTCAAAATCAAAAAAATAATTTTCCCAACCTAAATCTCGCTACAATCCCTCTAACTAATCCATTCCACGGACTCCATGAGGACTTACCCCTGCCCCATGAAGTTGGTCTAACTAAGCTAACCCTTCCCCCTAACTATGTTTCCATCCTGTGCCCTGGTAAGGGGGTCTTCCACCCCTTGCCCGGGAATCCTGTGCACCCGATAGTGAGGCTTACTGTTTTTTTGTTTTTTTTCCATGCGCATCACCAGCGCGGCAACTCACAGCTCGCGCACTTTGCACCTGCCCGTGACGTCATGCAGCTGCACGTGTTCCTCGTCCCTCCTTGGACGGTACCATCCGGCAGGGATACCCCTCCTGCCGGATTCCAACCCCACGTGCAGCCATGGCGTCACCGTGCGCATAAAAAAAAAAAACACAAGCCCCACGTCTCGAGGGGTTCCCCACGCGAACACATGTGCTTTGCCCGTTGGAGCTTAACACACACGCCCGCGTGGAGAACCCATCCGGTCCAAATCCGAAATCCTGCCTAAACTTTGTCCGTCCGCGGGATCGGCAAATCCACCGCGTGCGTTTCCGGACCGGGACTTCACTCTCGCAAGCGAGCACGTGGGGGCCTCGTGCGTTGCACAGCACGGACCTCGTGCTCACTGCTGGGTGAACCCGGCACGGTCCCCGAAACAACTACAGCCGCTACTCGGGTTTCTTTCTTCTCATGTCGCCGTCGTCGCCATTCAACACACGCATTCCTGCGTGTAACGACGCTAACACACCTCACCATTAAACTCACACCGGGAGACGTGGCTGCATGTTCACACATGCCCACCGACATCTCCCTTACATACCGCTCTCTCACACACACGGTCTCCCTTGCACTCGGCCGTTCACTCACGCATGCTACCTCCCTCGCACACGTGGCTCCACGCACTCGCGGCCTTTCACTCACTCGTGCCGTTTCCCTCACACAAACCATACCACTTACACACGCGAGGGCACTCGCCCGCGGTGCCTCACTCACACACCGTGCCTCACTCACACACGCGGGGGCACTCATACACCGTGCCTCACTCACACATGCGGGGGCACTCATCCGCGGTGCCTCACTCATACACCGTGCCTCACTCACACACGCGGGGGCACTCAACCGCGGTGTCTCATCCACACACGGCGTGCTGGGAAGCACACACTCCGGCACACTCGCCACCACACCACTCACACGTGGTGCTCCATTCATACTGGCCGTTTCACTCACACACACGGCCTCTTCCACTTGCGGTGCCCCTTTTACACACGGCGTGCTGGGAAGCACGTACTCCGGCACAATCGCCACCACACCACTCACACACGGGGTCGCTTCCACACACGGGGACGCACTCACACCTTGCACCACACACAAAGGGACAACCATACTGGGGATTCGTGTCCCCACAAGGGTCTCCGGGGCCTCTATACCCCCCAAGCTCTCCGTGCACCTGTCCACAGCACTCGTCCCCTCGAACTCGCAAAGCACGACCGAACTCACCTGGTCGTGACTCGCCTCAAGGGGGCATACTCCCTCCCCTCGTTCCTGGAGGAGGCCATTCAACTGCTCGCACCGGGCCTCCACCCAGTCCGCGAGCTCACCCCCATTATCCTCCACTACCTCCGTGTGTGTGTGTGCGTCACTTACCCCGTCTTCATCGTGTAGTCTTCCCTCTATCGTTCCCATCTCCCGTGTCTCTGCCAACTCAGTCACCTCTTCACCCTTTATCTCCCTTGTCTCAACTATTATTTCCATCTCTTCCCTTATCTCCCTCGTGCACGTCTCCGTCACCCCAATTAGTTTGTCCCTCTCGGTTACCGTCACGACCCTCGCCCAACTTGTCCCCCGAATTATTTTTTCACCCGCCTCCACCGCGGGCCTGTCAGCCGTTGCACCCCCTTCCAGCTCGTTCGCTCCCACACGTGGAGTCGCCATTTTTAGCTCCCTGGTCACTGCCTTCATGCCCGCCTGCAGGCTTCGGCCCATGTTCTGCGTCTCACCCCGCAGCTTTTTAGTTTCTTCCTTCATGTTTGTTTCCATTCCGTTCATTTGCTGTGTATTCGCATCCATCTTTTCGTTCATTTGTTGTGTATTCGCATCCATTTTTTGTGTATTCGCATCCATCCTCGCTTTCATTTCCGCATTCATTTGTTGCGCATCCGCATTCATCTTTGCCAGCATGGTGAATAGCTGGGCCATGTCGGGTGCACTTGGGTGAGCCGTTTCGGCAAGGATCGGGGGGGTTTTGGTGGAGAGGGGGAGGGGAGGTGTCATACACCGCGGCCGCTGCCGCACCTATTTCGGGCTCTGGGTTCAGTTGGGCGAGTTCGTTTTCCTGTACAACCAACATTTCCTGCACGGGGATTTCGTCCTGAGCCATGGATTCTACACATTCTACATCCATTTCTAATACCCCCGGCTCCCGCTCGCCTTGAGACGCCATCTTGCTTCTCGCAAAGGGTTAATTTAGCTCGCTCGTAATTTGGAGGGAATCGGGGGTCACTCCTCTCACCCCTGGACCGATTCCCTTGAATTTAGCTGGAGACAGGAGAGCCCGTTTTCCCGTTCTCCAATACCAGTGCCGCGAGGAGGGCGATGAGTTTATATCCCACTCCTGACACCAGTGTTGCGGATTCGCGCCCGCCGGCGTGCGAACGGCCACGTAACTCGAATCGCGGCACGTCGCCCACCGGACGGACAATCCAGTCGTGACCCTCTCAGACTAACGCCGGGAACTAGTCACGGGTGGACCTTTCGGCCTCACCACGATCGTACCAATCGGCCCCCCGCGTGGGATAGGGTTGCTCGCCAAATTCGACCTACCCAAGTACCCACACGGAGGGTAGACTGGGCGATCGCACCTCATCGCAGGTCGACTTCGGACACGGGCCACTTTAAGCGACCCGTTCCGTACTATCAGGATAACCGAGCGGTGTTATCGTCGGCCTCGACGGTTCGATTAATTATCGGGCGTTTTAGCCCACGACCAACCCTTTACGTGAAGTAAGATGGAGATTCAATAGAGGAAAAGACGAAGCGAAACGGGAAAATAGTTCAACATGAAGCATTTATTTCGCGATGAACGGAAAGCACACATATACAATTACACCAAAAGCAAATGTCAAAGGACCACCCTCAAGGATGAGGCGGGCTTGGGGCCGAGACCGCGTCGGGCCTATCCGTCTGATGATGAGACGCAAAGTGGCGGTGGCGCCCCAACTCCGCGGGCCTCGCCGACAGTGTCTGGTAGGGGGTGGGAAAGGGGCCCCCTTGTCGCACTATCTCAGCGCGGGGGAAACAGGAGGGGGTTGTTGATGCTCGGGGGAAAGGAGGATATCTCCCTGTCTCGGGTCCCGCGACGAGCGTCTCCACCACAACCTCGGTCGCGCCGCCGGCCTCTCCCTCCGCAGCTCCCCGAATCCGACGCGAGCACCCCCTCGACCGCCTTCGCCGCCGCCACCTCTCCACAGCTCCGTCCAATCGCCCTCTCCGTCTCCTCTCTTGACTCGTCCCAACTCTTCACTGGCTCCGCGAACTCCCAACCCTGACTACTACCACTTCTTCCCAGCTCCACCGACAACTCTTAACTGCTCCCCTCCGAACTCTTTACTGCCTTGACTGACGAACGCAGCCCCTTATATGCCCCGTGGCTTCGCTCCTTCACCTTCGACCCTTTACCTCCGACCCTTCACCTCTAACTGGCTCCCCATTGGACCGAGGAAAAGTGGGCGTGAATGCTTTTTGATCCATGAATTTGCATATAGCGACCACACTCCAACGCACCTGGAGGCGGGGCCAAATCGCCCAACGCTCGCCGATAGGACGGAACAGAAGTGGGCGTGAGTCGTTTTTGATCCGTTTTCTTCGGAAAGGCCGGCGCTTTTGCACCCCTGCTCGGTGCGCGCCCTGCACGAGTCCAGTATCGGTGCCCACAAGTGGCGCAAGAATGGTGGTGATACGATGGTGGCGAGTTGTGACGGTAAAGGTCGTGGCTGTTGTCGTGAAGCGGCGTTGTGGTTGGTGGTTGTTGTGTGATGGCTGTTGAGACGTGGTTGGTGGTGGTAGTAATGGCGGCTGGTCCAAAATAAAGATAGTAAAAGAAAAACGGCTATCTAAAATGGTCGCAGCCCGCATGAATGACATTTATTCCCACTAAACAACGGGTTTGGGCCTAACTACACATATACTTACAGAGATATCTCACCTAAGGGACCTGAATGGTGGTTTGTGAATTTCGTCAACCACAACAATATATATGTGCATCTGTGTTGTGTGCAACAAAGGTTATGCATTTGACATGGATCGTCACAAAGCCGATGATCCGTTTTGCAGTCCTGTGCAACACCTGGACAAATTTCCTTGGTCCGCATGGAGGGCAGCCAATGAAGACCCAGCCCCCGATGAGCATGAGGCGATAACTCTACAGGTGGTTCAGAGCGTCCACCAGGTAACCCCAACCAAAGGGAGCCTCCCCCGCTGTGTTGCTCTCCGCTGCGGTCCCACATCCGATTGGTCGACCTTGGCTTGAGGTACTAAATAATCCCACCACAGCCTCGTGACGAACGTTTTGAAGATTCCTAAATAAATCCGCTATTTTCTCCTCTTTCCGTGGAATTTGCGACATTTTATTTTTTAATCGGTTCCACAAATTTCCATGAAAGCGTCGAAAATGTTCCTCTCTCATTATTCGGTGTTCGTGCGTGCGAGACGGTGTTTCAGACCTTTTGATAGGTATCTCGTGAAGCACCACGTGGTGTGGGGAAACAATGTATAACTGTGTCGGAGGGGTGGGGAGGTGATGTCACCCGCATTACGCGATTACGTCGCAATGAAGCGGCACCACACTTTCACGTTTCACCGGAGTACGTATAATGTGATTTGGTGAATGCTCATCCGCTGGGAAAAAAAGTTTATGGAACACATCGGCAACAACACCCCCACCACGTAGAGAGCACACCCCGCTCGTGCGCATCGATTGGGGTTGCTGCGGTTCGCCGGTCGAGATTCGCACCGAGCTGTTTGTTTAGCTTTTACTCCCCCCCTCCCCTACTATTCCTGCTAGTATCGTACCCTCCGTCCCCTGAACCCCCCCTCTCCGATGTCGACACTGAGCTGCACGCATCGCATCACACCCCGTCCGTGGCCCGCCCGCTGGTGACGCTCGCGCTCCCGACGTGCGGCGCGTGCAGATGAGCGCGCTTCCCGAGCTGTCCCCTGCGCGCGCCACGCGGCCCAGCCGCTGCAGAGCCCGCTCGCTATCTGTTGCGCTTTCCCACCATCGACCGTGTGGAAGAAGCAAAGCGAACGGCAGAGGCGACGGTCGAGGCTGTGCGAGAAAAGGTTCGAGGTGAAGTCGCCGGGGGCGCGGCTCCTGATCTTCGCGCGTCCAGCCGGTCCGCACGGCTCTGTTTGTGGAGGGCCTGAGGAGCGCACGGAGGACGTACCTGTCTGTGCCTCCTCTGGATCGTTGAATCTGTCATCGGCGGAACATCAGTGCGCTCGGGATTTGAATGCTCATGAGCTCGGTATTCGGAGCGTAGGTGGCGGGGTGAGCAAGTGTCTCAGGTCGCGGGAAGGGTTCCGAAGGCGCGGATGAAAGCCGGCCCGCCCGGGGACGCAGCGCCGGCCCGGCCATGGCTCTCGTGCTCGCCGCGCTGCTGGTGGCCCCCCGGGTCGCGTCTGGGGCCGCGGGGCTCCCGTGCGAGGATGACGGGCAGCGGTTAACTTGCGAAAAGGAGGACACCTTGTGGGCCTTCCCTGTGGTGGAGTCTGCGGCGCTCATGGAGAACATCACAGAAATGTGAGTTGATCATCGACCGCGGATCTCCTCGCGACATTGTCATTGTAAGAGCCTCCGTACTCTCCCTCTCCCTCTCTTTCGACAACAATTTTGGCATCGAGCTCTGTTGTCCCCCCCCCCCTCAACCTTTCTCTCTCCATTGTGATAATAGTCCTGTGTTACAAGAGATTCTCGTTAAAGTCTCGGCTCCTGGAAGAACGAGGTGATGGAGCGCACGGAGGGTAGGGGATGATCAAGCAACAGGAGAAGAGGGAAGGAAACAGAAATGTGAAAGTAGATGGAGAGAGAGTGAGAGAGCTAGTGGAGAGAGGAGGATCGAAAATATAATGGGCAGGAAAAGAGGGATGGAGGAGGATGTTGTGAGATGGTGGTGTATTGACTGCCAACTTGATGGTTTGGAAGAGGGGGATTGAACGGACTGAGGACGGAATCTGTGCAAGAGGAACAAAAGATGGTAGGTGTGCTCCGGTGTGCCCGGAATCTGGTAGTTTAAATTTACTGGTACATCGCATCTGTCCTGGAGGAGCTGAGAGGGGCGTAGCTGGAGAGCTTTGATCTCGGAGGGGGCGGGGCTTCAGGGGTATGAGCTGAGAGGGGGCCGGGCTGGAGGGCCAGAGAGCTGTCGGAGAGCGCAGTCTGAGTAGATCCGGAGAGGTCACCGACATGTCTGCAATGAGAGTATAAATGCCAGGAATAAAGGCCAAGAATTGTTGTTACATAAATAAATAAATAAATAATGATGCTTATTTAGAAGTATACCAAGAGAACAAACCCATCCTCTCCTCTCGCCAAGCTACCTCTTCAGCAACACTTGTGAGAGTTTGATGACCCACGAGCAGGAGGGCTATCTATCTATATCTATCTATCTATCGATTATCATTAAAAAAAAATACAAGAAATCGATCTCAGGCTGGTGGTGGATATTGTGCACACATCACATTGAAGACAAAGATGGCGGTATACATCAGTGTACTTTTGCGTGAATTAATTTTTTTTCTATCCAGAATCTATGCACACAGAGGGGCGAGTTCATGCCCGTGGGATGGAATCACTAGGATTGAGGGAGACCATGGACGAACATGCATGGTAGATGGAACCAGGTTCACGACATCGTGTGCCAGCGATTCAGAAGGGAACAATCAACAGAGCGATCCCGGTTGAGGTTCTTCAATTGAAATGGCTGTGTTTTTGTTGTTGAACATCGTTTAGTTGCTACAGCTGAGCTCTTCTACGCATGTGACTAGACCAGTATAACCCCCTACTTGTAATCACTGTCAATGCGGTCCGTGCATCGATGCCAAGTCGCAGGAGAGCAACCGATCGTAGTCGTAGTTTGTTTGAGGATCATCTCAGCTGGGAGGATGCTGAAGCAAGAGTTCCTTGTGAATTCACACTGAGTGTTCGCAGGATGGCCCTCCCGGGCTCCCCTCGGTCCATCGGAGTCGTCAACAGTCCGGTCAGCACAAAAACTGCGTCTTCACCAATGAGCTTCACATCACCTACTCACTTCGAAGCCGATCCAGTCATGGGTTCCATACGTGAGACCACTGCAGACGATGAAGAAGAAAAGTGAAAAAGCTGATCTTTATTTCAACCTAAAAAGACAAAAAAAAAAAAAACTGACAATATCGACGTGTTCAGGTTGGGAGACGATGTTGTGGAAATGGTGGGAACGTTTCATCCTCCCGGGTTCGAAGATTGAAGTGAGTGGAGAATGTGGAGGATCAATTAATGGACGGTTAGTGTTGGGGAGAACAGCAATGTCAGGATGGACAAAGATCTGGAAAGATAAAAAAAAAATGTGTCGAAACAAACCAAGGAGATGCTGGTGAACAATCTGGTATTTCCATTTGCAATGTATGGATGAGTCATGGATCGTGAAAAAGGAAGAAGAATGACAGTTTTGAAACGTGTTGGTGGAGACGAATGTTGATAATCATAAGGACTGCAAGAAGTACAAACAACAAATCAGTGCTCAAAGAAATTAGACCACCATGTACATTTTTAGTGCTGATTGATAAAACAGAAACGGTCATAGTTTGGACCCACCACCTTGTACGTGCAGAAAACAAAAGTCTGGAGCACTCAACCGTGCTGGGTGAGCTTGACGGAAGAATTGCAAGAGGCCGACCTTGCATGTGCTGGACGGACGACGTAAAGGATGCAACCGTGTTGTCTCTGCCAGAGCTGCGGGAAGCAGTGCAGGACAGCGAAGTATGGAGAAATCTGATGGTGAATGTCACAGAAGTTGAACACGACTTTATGGAACTATTTAACGATATGAATACTTTGATATCGTCAGATTGTCCACTGGCTCAGGATTGCATTTTTGGTCTTGAGCACCGAGGACATCATGACGTTTCCTAGCCCTGTTGCATTTATTTGGAAAGGGTTAAAACGCCATTTCAAACAATCAACACTTTGCAGATTCCTTCCACCGTTTATCAAGTGACGATGAGCGTCCATCGAGTTGGGAAGTGCACGTCGTGAGCACGGGCTCGTGCGCGGTAACCCTGGATGGCAAAATCCCTTTTAAGACCCAATGACCAGGCACGTTGGTGGTACTGATGCCTGCATGGCATACGAAGAAGGAAGGCAGGAAAGAGGGAAGACGTGAGTGGATTTTAAGTGAACTGCAGCTGACACATAAGATATATTGTGTTGGACTAAAGCGGGGTAGGGGTAGGGGTAGGGGGGTATGGAGAGTGAACGGCTGCACAGAGCTTGAGAGAAGGCATATACGATAAGGGCGGTAATGAGAGGGAATTTTGACTTTGATTGCTGCTTAGATTTCCAAGATGATCCCGGGAAGTGTTTTAAGGATTTGCCCCGGCTTGGACTCAAACCAGCGAGTAGTGACGTAAACAGCAACAGTGTGGGCGTGAGTACGTGGGACGTGATGGGCTGGCTCGACAGACATCTCGGTACCTGTTAACGCAAAGGATTGCCATTTGAGTCCGCACGTCATGACCTTTTAACCCTCTCGAGACCACACGACTGTGTTTATGAATTCAAACTCAGGACCATGGACCACAGAATGCTGAATGTCAGGAGCTGTTTAAGTCTCTCTCTCTCTCTCTCTCTCTCTCTCTCTCTCTCTCTCTCTCTCTCTCTCTCTCTCTCTCTCTCTCTCTCTCTCTCTCTCTCTCTCTCTCTCTGGCATCAAAACTCACTGCAAATGACGACAAATCTTCTCGTTTCAAATGTTGATGAAAGCATTGTTTTCATCATGTTTGCTTTCACTTGAATTGTCCCAATTCCCCTCTCCACCACCATCTTGCGGTTCATTGTAGCACGTCATCAAGGTCAAAATCCTCTTCCATGGTCATGACTGAGAGCACTATCAACACCTGCCTGACAAAGCCATGAGGATAAGATTTAAACTTCAGTTACAAGAAAACAAAAAAATCTAAATGGGTTCCTTTGTACAGCGTGAAGGACAGTGATGATTTTGTCCTTTTGAAGAGACGTTTTGAAATTTGGATCCAAGGGAGAATGGGGACCAAGCTGTGTCAGTACGTCGGTCCATCCACACTCGAAAAAATTAGGGGGTTTGGGGGTGGTGCTCAATGAAGTCGCAACTGTAAAAATACATTTTATTGTATTTCGAGTAAATGTAGAGCAGGAACCAAGGAGGAAGGCTCTTGTTTTGAGTCCTGAGCCGATGATGGACGGCGTGTCTCGATTGTCGATCGAGTGGTGATGCATCCATCCAGGGTATTTGAGTGGGAGAGCCATGTGTATGCACGGTGTGGGGGCGGATGTTATGGGTGCGAACTCGTCTGCACTCGGACAGCCTGCCTCATACGTCGTACATTCTGCACGAGTGTGCAGCTGCATGGCAATTTTTATGCACAGTGCGTTACGGATCGATACACTGACTCCGAACCAACACGTTCGTGCACTGCAGGGTCAGTGCTCAGCACAAGTACATGCTCGTACCTGTTCTTGTGCGTACGCGCGCGCGCGTGCACACACACACACACACACACACACACACACACACACACACACACACACACACACACACACACACACACACACACACACACACACACACACACACACATATATGTGTGTTTGTGCACTCGAGTGGGTGCACTTGTGTGTTTTTATGGTTTGTGCTGTGTTTAATCACTTGCGTCGTAGCAAACAAGAAGATCACCAACTATTTCGGATGATGTAGCAAGGCTCTGGTCTGTGTGCCACAAAATGGCTGGGGACATCGCTCGGCTGCTCTGCAAACGAGGCCGCTGATGGAAAAGCGCTTCGCAAGTTGCGTACCGCACGGAGAGGAGCCACTAAATTGCGTAAACAGTGCACCCAGGCCGGCACGGCGGCACGACACGCCGCTCTCAGTCCCATTGATTTTCTGTGCAGGGCTCATCTGAAATTTCACGCTTGTGTGATCTTTGAAAAAAGGGGAAAACTAGCAATTCTATACTGGTGTTCGGCGGTGAGCATTTATACTTTTGAAAGGAAAATTACGGGAAAGGAAGATCGTTAAAGCTTTCCTTTGGGTGAGGAATTGCATTGCCGGCACACTGCTGAACCAAAATCTTTGTCATTCATTGGAAAACGACGGGCTGAGTGGCTTCTTCAATCCTTTTTGCCTGCTTGGTGTTGCTGATGGAGTTGCAGGCAATCGCTGTACGCCTTGGAGTCTCCTTCACTTCAAGAGCAGGGGCAAGCGGCTTTGTGGAGTACCACCCCCAAACCTTCACCCCTCCCATCCCCCTTGCTGCGTGCTGTCCCTGGTGCTGAGGTTGCTTCACATTGATAGATAGTTGTACTGTGAAGGAAGGATGTAATGAGGGAAAGATATGGAAAGGACGGCGAGTTACATACGGATGAAAACTCAAGCTATGTCCAAGTGACAGGTGATGGAAACAATCAAAGTGTGTTACTTTTCCTGGATTCGATGACAAATTATTTGTCTCCAAGATTTGCTTCGCTGAAGGATTGTCCCCTGTGCATATTGGCAGGAATTTGAAATCAGTCCAATATATTGGCAATTAACCAGGATGGTCGCATGCAAAAAAAACCAGGAGAAAGTGTCATCCCACGGATGGACATTTAGCAAGGTGTCCCGTCTGCTCGCTTTAATTGGTGAATGTTCGAGATATCACGGTATCTATCATGAAGAGTTGACGAGATAACCCTGGTACCGTTGACAAAATGCCAAATTCCTGCCCGGCCGGACAACCACCTTGAAAGCGAAGGTCAACCACCCCCAGTGTAAACCTTGCTGTGGGACCGTTTTGATGGCACAGAATCGGCTTTTGGGCAGAAGACCCAACCGAGACTGGTGATAACTCGCCTATTCCCTTTGTGAAATCAAAACACACACACACACACACACACACATCTATATATACACCAAACACACACACACACACACACACACACACACACACACACACACACACACACACACACACACACACACACACACACACACACACACACACACAAACACACACACACACACACACACACACACACACACAATCCCCCCCCCCACACACACACACACACAATCCCCCCCCCCCACACACACACACACACAACCCCCCCCCCACACACACACACACATACACACGACACACACGCACACACACAACCCCCACACACACACACAACCCTCCACCCCCACCCCCACACACACACACACACACACACACACACACAACCACCCCCCGCCCACACACACACACACACACACACACACACACAATCCCCCCCCCCCCACACACACACACACACACACACACCCCACACATCCAAAATGACAGTATATGTGGGTGATAATGGGTAGAAGAGTCGAATTAAAGTGAAATTTTATTCCCCCATTGCATTCATCTTGTGCTTTCTCTCTCCCACCCGTCCTCCTCCCTCCTTAGATTCATAAACAAACAACCGCTCTTCAGCACCATCAATGACATCGATGCTGAATACTTCATCAACCTTGAGAATCTGTAAGGACCGCATGCACCAGTCAGTAATTTACAAAATATTGAGAGATAATAACGCCGGATGATTATATGTTTCACAATATATTTATTTCAACATACATACATTAATTGTCAAATAAAACAGTTTTTCTGTTTTTCCTCTTTTGAATTATTCGTATCAAACTACCCCCACCCCCTTCACTCGACTTGCTTTGTAAAAGGGGCTGTACATGTATTATGTAATGCACCGGGCAGGGGAGGGGGTAGGGTTGGTCCCCTCACCAATTCCTCTGTAATCTTTACGCAGAAGGGCTTTTTAGCCCAATGCTATGTGTTTCAGGAAGAGCGGGGTCTTTCTGTGATATCCAAAAGATGGCACGTGATATATGGACAGCCCCCTACCACATTGTTATCCCATGTAATTAATGGTTTGTTCTTTCTGCAGAACTGTCATCAACTCAGGCCTAAAGAACATCTCACACCGTGCTTTCAAGCACAACAAGAAGCTCCGCTACATGTAAGGCACTGCCATAATATTATGTCCACGCACTCGCTTTGGCCTCAACAATTTTTGCCACCGTCCATTCCCCTTTACCTCCCCTACCTCCTCCACAGGCACACACCAGTTTCTCAGGCTGAGGTTCATTTTCAGAATCGCAGGCTGTGAACTCGGTCTTATCTGGGTCATTTTAACTCGGATGGAGGCTGTTCGCAGCTGTGGTTCCATGACCGGAGTTCCTCAACAAAAAAAAACATTTATTTTTATTGCGCCTGCGTAGCTCAAAGCAGGGTTAAGCAATTGTTCCACACTCTATCTGTCTGTCAGATGTCTGTCTATGATTGAGGGACTACCTCATTTCAGTTTATTTATATATTTTAACCCTGTTGCACAAATAGAAACACCACCCTACAGTTTAGCAGTACTTTGGCTCTGAAATGGACAAATTGTACGGAATCTTGTCCCGAATGTGCATGCATACTCGCGGTTGGTTAAGCAATTGTTTTAGTCATTCCGTCAGTCTGGCAGTCAAACAAAATGGAAAATCATTACAAAAAGGAAACCTACTGTTTTTGGGGGATGTTATAAAGGACACAAAATACAGGCACGAATAACTAATTTAACGTGTTAAATAAGGTGGTGTAAAAGAGGGCACATCAGTGGTGGTGAGCTTATGATTCAATGTTTGTTTGTTTGTTTGTTTTTGTTTTGTACAGCTTTAAAACTTCTATTTTATTGAAATTGAATTGCGTGTTTGATCTCTGTACTTGCAGAACACAAATCACCTTGTTGGCACTTCCAAAAACCTTCAGTTTTAGCAGTACTTGGGCAAAATTGTACGTCGTCTCGACCAATCAAATTTGCTGCATGCTCCGACGCCGCAGTAACAGCAAGATTCAGACAAAAATGGCAGCGCCTCGCGATGCAACCACAGAGCTAACTTCGTCCAAAAGATCTGTTTGTTTTGTGTATCTTTTTCTCAAAGATCGTTGCAAAATCATCAGTTTCTCCGAGAAGAGTTGTCAGAAGGCCCAGGTCTGGACTGTTCTGTTTGACTCGTCAGCTTCGTATGCTTCGCACCTGTTATTCAAAGTTCATGAAGAAAACAAATCTAGATCCTGCTCGGTAACGTAAACCACGGGTCGAAAAGACCCGTCCGATGTTGGTTTTTTTTCAAGACTGCGTGGGATAAGTTGTTATGTGAACTCTCTCGTTGTTGTATGTCTTTTGGCTCCTTCTTACTGAGATCTCCTGAGCTGAGATACCCTGAGCTTACTACTACTACTACTACTACTACCACAACTACAACTACCATTACAACTACTACTACTACTACTGCTGCCTGGTGTTGGCTTAATGGTTAGGGTGGTGGGGTCCTGAGTCCCCTAGGGTGAACCCTAGTCATCCTAGGGTCCTGAGTTCAAATCCCGCTCAGCTGTTCAATTAATACCAGGTGGGGTTGACTCTGCCCGTCATCCTTCTGAGGTCGGCAAAATGAGTGCCAGCATGCTGGTATCCTGTGTCGGAGTGGCACCCCATCCAGGATCGTACCCAATGGCCAAGGAGACCGCTGAAGCAGCACCAACGCTCTGCACAGAGTATGGTCCCAATCTCCTCCTCCGACTACTACTTCTCAACTTGGTTGGCCACCTGAGATAGTTTCGCCGAAGTCTTTCACTGACGTGTTGGTTCAGCCTAACATTTGACTGGAGATAGTTACTGCAGGGATTTGTAATTTCTTCATGGTACCATGTATTACTCGTTCTTGTCAAAAGACACCATAGTGTCTTTGTCACCCAGCTTATGCTGGAAGACTGCACACCCAGCTTAACATCTATTTGTGGGACATTACACTGTGTGATGGAACTCTCTGACCAATACGAGTCATTTTAGTCGTGTCGAGAATCAAACCCAGGCTGGAGATGTCTAACCAAGTGCCCACATCGGCAGCATGTTGCCGGACTGTGGCTCTGATGTTTTCATTATGTGACACCACCCTCATGGAGCGGTGCTGCACTCCCCCATTTGCTCCCTTTGTCCTGCAAATGGTTGAAGCATATAATATGGTATTTCTGCTGAATTGCTCCTAACAGAACACAACTTTTTGGTCTACGAGTAACGTCAAATCATTTATTCCCATCTCCAGTCCCAGTAAAGTCACATTTTTATTTGAAGGTAAATCCCAGCGTCCAAATCAACTATCTGGCGATCAATGCTCCTTAAATGAATGAAAAATTCCTGAGATTTGTGTTCCCAGCCATCTGATGTATTTATCCCGAATGAAATAACTTTTCCTCTTTTTAAAATAAATAAATAAATTACAACCCATTTATGGATACAAGATGCTGAAATCAAATTTTTTTTTTTTAGAACGTAAATCGGTGGCAACATTCTTTTGATTCACGATTATTCGTTTTCTTTTTAAACCTTGGGAGGGAAAAAGTTGAAAATGCTAATTCTTCTTACAAACCCATATGGAATCCAGGGCGAACAGTAAAAAAGTGAAAAGTATAAAAAAGATTATCTTTTACTGGAGGTGCGTCATAGATTAAACGAACTTGCTCCGCTCGCAGTGGGCATTGCGCGCCCCAGAAATGTAATAAATACTAAATAATGCAAAAGTCTCCCTCGACTGCACATTTATCTCCAGGTGGAAAGGCAGGCACTTGGCTGCACGAGTGTTTTTAACATACCCCCCCATCCTCCCGCGTCTTTGACAAAACAGAAGGGAAATCAACGCAGAGGATCCTTTAAGGTTGTGTCCTTAAACCGTGACCCTGTGGAAAGGACGTGTTGATCGGGAATCGTTTGTGGATGAAAAATCGGAGTGGGTCCAGTTTCTGATGCATTCGTCATTGTTAGAGCGGATCACGATGCGAGTCGGAGAAGAGTTAAACACCCGATGCTTGTGTCCAGCTGTGCCTATATATTTCAGTCTGAGTTATGACCCTTGCTGATGGGAGTGTCAAGGGATGGCTTTCCTTGAAGTCCTGACGCAAGGGTAATTTACTATGCCTTTCGCTCTGATCCGCATTGCCCTTTCCGGTCATTATGTGGATATCATTAACTCTTTTCACCGTGACCTGTTGTGTAATTTCACGTGATTAGTATTGATCGTGGGCTGACTTGTTTTTCAAGATTTGCCACGATACATATTATTAATAAGAATATAAATTAGATGGTGAGGTTTTAAAGTTTATTCTGAACCAAATCGGATCATCTGCTTTTCTGCACCACTGCACGTGGTCAGATGATCCTATTAACTGCTCTACTGAGCTGTCCCCATGCAGCAGGTGTGTGTGTGTGTGTGTGTGTGTGTGTGTGTGTGTGTGTGTGTGTGTGTGTGTGTGTGTGTGTGTGTGTGTGTGTGTGTGTGTGTGTGTGTGTGTGTGTGTGTGTGTGTGTCAAAGGCACACTTTTTTTTTTCTATTTGAGCTTTTGTCATCACATTTTTAACAAGAAAAAGAGCAAGCAGAGATTGCAACCCTCGCCAGCACTTGGTTTGTGTGGTGTTTGTGTCGTTTTGTGTGGCGTTTGTGCACTGGTGTGTTACGGAATTAATAAGAGACATAATTAGAACTGCCACTTCATAACTGCTGGCAGTGATGACCGGGCATCAAGACGTCCCGCTTTGATGCAACCCCGCTTTGATGAGACACCTGACCCTGACCCATGACGTTCTTTTGAATTATTATTCAATTGAATTCAGAATGGGATTAAAATAAATTCAATTCAAATCAAATGGAAGACCAAATAGGTACCTGTGCACCGCTGTCCTGTGTTGGAGTAATCAGCAGGAACCCTAACAAGCAAAAAGCAAAGATGTAGTAATCAGGAGGAACCTGGATAGGATTTACATTTCAGCTGCTACTCCTCTACCCTAAACTCATCAAGGCACAGCCAAGGGAACCTTATTCAAAATAAATAAATAAATAAAAAACCCGTATCAAAAAATTAAATAATTCTGCCTGCCAGACCATGCATTCGATCAAGTTGAAATTTCAATCATGTATTGCCAATCCATACGAGATCATAATTGTGAAGTTTCACGTCGATTAATTAAGCGGTTCCAGAGAAAACATTATTTAATATTTTCTTCAATCCAACATGGCTGCCAAACCATGTGACCCATCAATTATTCCTGAACAAAATTGTACACACATGGCTTGAGGAACATTTGTGTGAAGTTTCTCCTCGATCTGTCCAGGTGTTTTGGAGAAGATTTATATATTTTTCGGGTAAATCCAATATGGCTACCAAACCATGTGAACTATGACGTCATATGTGTAAATCTTTTGTTGCTCATGGGTATGCGGTCATACGTGTAAAGTTTTTTTCCTTGATATACTCAGCCATTTCAGAGAAGATTTTTGAAGGTTTAAAAAACAACAAAAATGAAGAATATGGCTGCGGAATCACGTGACCTCATCAAAATTTTTTTCTGTGGACCATTTTATCCCCAAATGATCCTCAAAACTTTTCATCCTCATCTGATGTAGCATTCTACATATGCAATTATGATATTATAAGGAAGGCATGTGTGTCAAAAAACATCACACTCATTCCCCATGTGGAATACTTGCCACGTGCCAAGTTTCAATTTTTTCCATGGTGTGGTTTCAGCAATGCAGAGGTCCAAAGTTTTTGTTTTTCCAATATGGCTGCCACAGCACATGACCTATGATGTCTTCATTATAAGTAAAACATTCTACATGAGCAGTTGCTCCTATGGTGAGAATTTCATCTCAATCCGCCAAGCGGTTGTGGAGAAAAATACTAACGTTCTGTGCGTACAGACAGACAGACAGACACGCCAACAAACCGACCAAAATGCAATACCCTCTCCTCCAGCAAGGGTTATAAACCCTGAGTATGAGAATATGGAGAAGACTAATTCATAATTGGATCAAAATGTCAAAAACAAAGTCACAATATATACAAATGGGTTTTCTCAGCCTCGCCACTGCACATCAGTGCGAGATGGCCAGGTTTTTTTAATTTAAAAAATCGCTTCTGTCTTTCTTTATTTGTTCACCATTTGAGCTTCAGTGTGTCTGTCCAGGACATAATGTTTTTACCATTTGAGCTTTTGCCATCAGATTTTCAACAAATCTTTATGATGAGAATTTGGGAAACATTGATCTATACTAATCCTCGGCAACCTCGCTCTCTGGGGTCTAAAAGCGTTTCCTGGATAACCTCACTGGGGCCTGAAGCCACCATTATTTTTGGACTGCTCAACCATGCCTTGACTTGGAACAGGACATAATGATTTCTCAACGATAAAGTTTTTTTTCTTCACTTTCCTGACTCGTATTATCGAATGCCTGTTCATTATAGCTATGGATCGTTGTACACATCGCTTTTGTAAGTACTAGAGTTTTCAAATTAGGAGCTTGGAGCGATTTCATGCGTTATATGATACAATTTTTCACAATCTACTCTCAGGGACTCATTAAAGTACATCATCGAAAAATTATTTCGGTTTGGAGGATCGGATATTGTCCAGACTGAATAGGTGTCGAAATTTGTTGTGAAATCTGATAATTTAAAGAAATAACTAAGCCGATATACCTATTTACTTTAAGAAAGCAGGGTTACGTCCCTCCTTCTCCATCGATACACAAGAATGTGTAAAATTTCCAAAGGATTAAACTTATATTTTTCTCTTGTTTGGAGAATTATGTTGAGTGAACAAAAAATTTAGGAACGTGTCAAACTTTACCAGCTTCATTGAGCTATATGATTTCATGCATTCACTGCTAGACCTCGTGCCCTGTCCC
Organism: Eptatretus burgeri; assembly: GCF_056783735.1. NCBI lineage: Eukaryota > Metazoa > Chordata > Myxini > Myxiniformes > Myxinidae > Eptatretus > Eptatretus burgeri. Next base: position 100,674,015 of record NC_140969.1, read on the forward strand.
CCAGAGGGACTGCCTATCCATCGCGTCTGCCAGATCTGTGTGTATATTTTCAGAGGTTTTGCGAGCTTCTCTGCAGGGAATCGAAGCAAATCTGGTGAAAAAGGATGTTTAAAAAAAGAGTTATAACATTTGCCCGGACACCGAACCGATGTACCACGTGCGTGCACAAACGTGCAGGCAATATGGCAGAATATTTGCAATGTTTATTTCACGGGTGATTGAACTTTGCGATGTCTCCAGGGTTGTTCTGCATTTAGCTGCAAGTCTTGTGGATAAAGTCATTATTTGTACAAATTCATTTTATATCATTAACTGCTGCGTGCATGGTGAAAACCGGCTTTAAAGTTAAAGGGATCCTATATATGTCTGGTGTTGGCTTAATGGGTGGGTGGTGGGCTTTGGATCCGAGGGTCCTGATTTGAAATCACACTCGACTGTTGCATTAATACCAGGTGGGGTTGACTGCCTGGCATCCATCTGAGGTCGGCAAAATGAGTGCCAGCTTGCTGGTATCCTGTGTCGGAGTGCCAACCCATCCAGGATTGTGTCAAATAGCCAATGAGACTGCTTAGGCTGCACCGACACTCTGCACAGAGTATGGTCCCAATGGATGTATGGATGTATCCGATATGATATATATTTGCACAGCCTGGCCAACCATTCCTTAACAAGCAATTAATTGCAGTGCTTCCATGAGTGCTTAAGCCACTTGCGGAATGCCTTACAGTTGATAGCAGTCCCACGCCACGTCGTCCTGAGTGAATCGTTCACTCACTGTGGACACTTTTCCCCACCACGGTATTCAGAGTGAGTGGTTTGTGCTCCATCATCCTGAGCAAGTGGTTCATGCTCCATCACCCTTGGAGAGAGTTTCGTGCTCCGTCACCCTTGGAGAGAGTTTCGTGCTCCGTCACCCTAAGCGAGCATTTCCTGCTCCATCACCCAGAGTGAGGGTTTTGTGCTCTCTCAACCTGAGCGAGGGTTTCGTGCTCCATTACCCAGAGTGAGGTTTCGTGCTCTGTCATACTGTGTGAGGCTTTCATGTTCTATCACAGTGAGCGAGGGTTTCGTGCTCTGTCAACCTGAGCGAGGGTTTCGTGCTCCGTCACCCTGGGTGAGTTTCGTTCTCCGTCACCCTGGGCAAGAGTTTCGTGCTCTATCACCCTCGGAGAGAGTTTCGTGCTCCATCACCCTGAGCGAGGGTTGCGTGCTCCATCACAGTGAGTGAGGGTTTCGTGCTTGGTCAACCTGAGCGAGGGTTTCGTGCTCCGTCACCATGAGCGACGGTTTTGTGCTCCGTCACCGTGAGCGAGTATTTTGTGCTCTGTCACTCTGAGCGAGGGTTTCGTGCTCCATCACCCTGAGCGAGTGTTTCATGCTCCGTCACCCTTGGAGAGAGTTTGTGCTCAGTCACCTTGAGCGAGGGTTTCGTGCTCTGTCACCCAGAGTGAGTGTTTTGTGCTCCATCAGCCTGGGTGAGAGTCTCGTGCTCCGTCACCCTTGGCAAGAGTTTCCTGCTCCATCACCCTTGGAGAGAGTTTCGTGCTCTGTCACCCTGAGCGAGCATTTCATGCTCCATCACAGTGAGCAAGGGTTTCATGCTCCATCACAGTGAGTGAGGGTTTCGTGCTCTGTCAACCTGAGCGAGGGTTTCGTGCTCCCTCACCCTGAGCGAGTGTTTCATTCTCCATCACCCTGGGTGAGAGTTTCCTGCTCCGTCAACCAGAGCAAGAGTTTCATGCTCTGTTACCCTTGGAGAGAGTTTCGTGCTCTGTCACCCTAAGCGAGCATTTCATGCTCCATCACAGTGAGCAAGGGTTTCATGCTCCATCACAGTGAGTGAGGGTTTCGTGCTCTGTCAACCTGAGCGAGGGTTTCATGCTCCCTCACCCTGAGCGAGTGTTTCATTCTCCATCACCCTGGGTGAGAGTTTCCTGCTCCGTCAACCAGAGAAAGAGTTTCATGCTCTGTTACCCTTGGAGAGAGTTTCATGCTCCGTTACCCTGAGTGAGCATTTCCTGCTCCATCACCTTGAGTGAGGGTTTCGTGCTCTGTCACCCAGAGTGAGTGTTTTGTGCTCTGTCACCCTGAGCGAGGGTTTCATGCTCCATTACCCAGAGTGAGGTTTCGTGCTCTGTCATACTGTGAGGCTTTCGTGCTCCATCACAGTGAGCGAGGGTTTCGTGTTCCGTCACAGTGAGCGATGGTTTCTTGCTCTGTCAACCTGAGCAAGTGTTTCTTGTTCTGAAACAGTGAGTAAGTCTTTCGTGCTCTGTCATCCTAAGCAGTTTGTCGTGCTCCATCACCCTGAGCGAGTATTTTGTGCTCCGTCACCATGAGCGAGTGTTACCTGCTCCGTCACCCTGGGTGAGTGTTACCTGCTCCGTCACCCTGGGCGAGTGTTTCCTGCTCCGTCACCCTGTGTGAGTGTTTCTTGCTCCATCACCCTGGGCGAGTGTTTCATGCTCCATCACCCTGGGCGAGTGTTTCATGCTCCATCACGCTGGGCGAGTGTTTCCTGCTCCGTCACCCTGTGTGAGTGTTTCTTGCTCCATCACCCTGGGCGAGTGTTTCATGCTCCATCACCCTGGGCGAGTGTTTCATGCTCCATCACCCTGGGCGAGTGTTTCATGCTCCATCACCCTGGGTGAGTGTGTCATGCTCCGTCACCCTGGATGACTGTTTCCTGCTCCGTCACCCTGGGTGAGTGTTTCATGCTCCGTCACCCTGGGTGAGTGTTACCTGCTCCGTCACCCTGGGTGAGTGTTTCATGCTCCGTCACCCTGGGTGAGTGTTTCATGCTCCGTCACCCTGGGTGAGTGTTTCATGCTCCGTCACCCTGGGTGAGTGTTACCTGCTCAGTCACCCTGGGTGAGTGTTTCATTCCCCATCACCCTGGGTGAGTGTTACCTGCTCAGTCACCCTGGGTGAGTGTTTCATGCTCTGTCACCCTGGGTGAGTGTTACCTGCTCTGTCACCCTGGGCGAGTGTTTCATGCTCCTTCACCCTGGGTGTGTTTCATACTCCATCACCCTGAATGAATGGTTTTTGTTGTCATCCTGATCATGTGGTTCATGCTCCGTCATTCTGAGTGAGTTGTGAAATAATACCCGATTTCCGAGCCCTTTTGGCCGTGTTAATGTATTTTCTAAAGTACTGAGCCAAGTTTTTTTTTGCCACCCTTCATATCCAACTATTTATGAAGAATAATGTTTGTGAACATATTGTTACATTTGAGGGGGGGTATGCATTCAAAGGGTAATTAGGATGTTTAATTAGGTATGCCATGCTGTTCGAGTTTACCAGGATCTCGATGTAATAAGTAGCAATTCAGTGGTGATAAGTTGTCTAGTAAATGTTCATTTCTTCAAGGGGGGAAATGATAATTGTCACGTAATTAGATAGGGACACGGGATAGGGTAAGTGTGTCTGCGTAAACCCCTTTTGGTATTCTCTGGAGACTGGCCGTGACGTCACAGGACAGTGCAGCGGATGGCTCCGCCCCGTGATTACGATTGGCAGAAGGCGACGGCGGTGGGCCAATAAACGGCGGTGGTCCATGAGCTCGATTGGAAGTGACGAGGACAGGAGGATAAAAAGGTTCTGTTCGGGGTCGAAAAAGAAGAGGAAGAAGATCGGGACAAAAACGATCGTGTTTTTTTGGTGTGGAGGCTGTTGCGCGGAGAGCGTCCTTGTTGTTGTGCTGATTCGATCGTGTTCTTCATCGTGTCTTGGAGCCTTGCTGAGCCTCATGCCTCACCTTGGTTGGCTCTGGGATTCTGCTGACTCGGAGTACGGGGTCGAACGGCGGGCGGACCTGCCTCCCTCTCCCGCTCGCAACTTGGCGCCAGAACTGGTTCCCTGGCGGCTGTGAGCGGACTTGGGCCAAGACCAGGAGGTCGACAGCACCACGGTTTCTCCTGCCCCTCTGACGAGAGCAAGGCCAGCTCGTCCGACGCCGATCCAGGGACAGTTGCGTCCACACCACGGTCCAGCCTGACCACCAGAAATAGCTACGTTTTGTTTGTGTGTGTGTGTGCTTGGCGCCTTAGAGGGTTTGAGATCTGTATATTCATTGGAATTGTCTGTGTTTTTCCCCACGCCCGATCCCACACCATCCCGTCGAATCGCCCGGATCCCTTTTCTTGCCGAGTCTTGTTATTTCTGGTTAATAGTAAAAACAAATAAACATCATCAACTCAGTGAAAAGTGACTCGTGCCACCTTCCTCGTCCCGTTTGCGGTAGAGCGATTAGAACCGCCATGTTTGGGTTATAAATAAATAAACCGCCTCCATCGTTTCGGCTCATTCTACGTTGGCGGGACTGTTCAAGTCCCGTGGACGTCACATTGGTGTCAGGGTGTTGGATGTTCGAACCCCTCTAAATTATATTTGGTATCGGGAGAATATACCAAGATTAAAATCTCGCCACGAATTGGAATATAAAATTACTGCAGAAAAGCGCTCGAGCGCGGGAAAGGTTTGGCGGGATTTTTCAAATTTAAATTAATTGGCGGCAAACGGGACTTCTGCACCATGGCGGATGTGCCGATGTTTGAGGAGGAAGGCCACGTGTCTGGCAGCGAGTCGGGGGAAGAGGGGAGAGACGGGGGTAGGGTTGGAACCTCCCCCGTTCCGAGCGTGGACCGTGCTTCATTGCCCGTAACGGGGCCGGCAGCGCCGGAAACCGGTGCGATGACGATCCAGACACTCTTGGAACGTTTAATAGGGGACATGACGGCACAAATAGCAAATCAATTCGTCGCACAGAGGGCAGAAATGACAGATCAATTGGGGGTAATGGGGGTACAGTTGGGTGCACGGATTGATTTAATGAGGGATGAATTGGGGGAAAAGATGGAGAAAATGAAAACTGAGATGCAGGAGTGTGTGGATGTTAAATTGGGAGAAATACAATGTAAATTCGAGGATAGATTGGAGGAAACAAAGGTAGAAATTACATTGGAGGGGGAAAATATACGAAAAAAATTGGGAGATAAAATTGATGCAACGAACACCAGGGTTGATAAAGTGGATGAAAGCCTGGAGCGTCATCGTGCCTGTGTGGATGCTCGAATGCAGCTGCAAGTAGAAGCGTGGGGAGAGCTGAGGAAGCAAGGGATGAATTTGGCGGAGGAGGTAAAAGGATTGGAGGCTCGTTTGGACGAACAAGATAAAATTATGAGCCAAGATGAAGTCTTGGATAAAGGCCTGGTAGAGCCGTCTTTTGTAAGTAGAGTGTCCGGGTTGGTTGAGGAGCAGCTACAAACTCGTGACGGAGCCTTGGAGGAGGTTGTGCGGGCCCAGAAGATCCTGCGGGAAGAGGTGAATCGGTCCATTCAACGTTTGGAACAGGAGGCAAAATTGACCCATGAGACCCTCACCACAAAACATCTTTGGCCACAGTGGGCTCCGAAATTGGATACGCAGCCACAAGGGTGTTTGATCCCTGGGCTGAATTCGGACAAGGGAGAAACTGAGAAGCGGGCCACCGTAAAAGTGATCCCCCTGGTAAATTTCGACGGGTCAGGGAGCGTTGAAGCTTTTCTGACGCAATTTGAGTGCATTTCCCGACTAAACGGGTGGAATGAGCGGGAACGTACAGGGAATTTGGTGCCAACGTTGCGGGGACCAGCCGCAGATGTGTTAAACGTGATCGCGGAGGGATGTTGACCAGCTCCCACATTTGCGAGGCGTTGAGCCGTCGGTTTGGGTTCGCGGCAAACTGTGATCTGGTGCGGGCCCAGCTCCAGCACCGCAGATTAAAGCCGGGTGAGACAGTGCAGGAGCTGGCGCAGGACATTTACCAATCAGTCAGGATCGCGTATCGGGACCTTACAGTGGAGGCGTGGGACAGACTGGCACTAGAGAAATTTTTAGCTGCTCTTCCTGACCCTGAGGTCCGAGCGCTGGTGGAGCTACAGGATCCACCCACCGTTCACCGAGCGGCCGAGTGCGCGGCCAGGCTGGCCTCGTGGAGTCAGCCGGGTCGGGTTCCAGAGAGGCCATCGGTGACGATCCGACAGGCGGAGATCCAGGATCAGGGAGGGGGGCTGGGAGAAATTGGCATTACCCAAATGTTTCAGGAAATTTGCCAGAAACTGTCAAGTTTGATAAAGGGTAATCCGGTAGTTAGTGCGCCAAAGCGGCGGGGTCCAGCCCAGCCAATAGAGCAATTCGTTATGGCCGAGGGGGTCCGGAACCGGAAGAGGCATTTCACTGATACTCACGGGGGCCTTTTATGGGGAGTTGTTTCCGGTGCGGGCGAAGAGGACACATGCAACGATATTGCCGGTACCCGGCGATGGAGGGACTCTCCAATAGACTTTTAGACTCGGAGAGCGTGAATCCTCCTGCTGAACTGCCAGGTCTATCCGAGATGCCCTTTCATAGGTCGGGTCCGGAGATCACTGTCGGGGGTCGGGGAGACTAGATTGGGCTGAGCATATACGGCCATGCTCGGCTGCTGAGATTGTGGCGAAGTGCCCTCCTTTGGTGGAAAAAAATGAATTGTGGGAAAATTGGCATGGGTTTGTAAGTTCTGCTGGGTTTTAGAGTGACAATCGGGACAGTGGGTAATTGGTAACAAAGCGGGCACAAGTGGCTGTCCAATGGCTGGTGCGTGGATCGGGTGAGAAGTGCTGTGTGAGTTGTTTTAAGTGAAGAAGTGAAATGTATGGTGCACACATTGTTTTTTTTTAATTGGGCATGGTGTGGTAACAGGGAAGGTCATGGTCGGCGAAGTGTTAGAAATGCAGGTGTCACATGTAAGGCCGATGGGGTGGGAGAGTCATGTGGGTTTTGTGGGTGGGGATGATGTGCTTGTCCACAGGGATTGCTGAAGCTCACGGTGAGCGTGAATTGCGACCCCCTTCAAGGAGATTCACCACCTGGTGGCTAATGGTGACAGTGTCTGGAGGCAACTGGGAGAGGGTCTGGTTGGGCGACCAAGGCGGGTAGGACCTTGGCGACCCAGGAAGGCCAGAGGAGCCAGTGAGACCCCTTCCAGAGTGTTGTACGGGATTAGAGCTGATGGCTACCAGGGGGGAGGGAATCAAAGGGAGCGGGGCGGAGAAACGTCCGGGTTGGACTAAAGCTTACCTGTGGGCATGGTTGCACCTGAGATGCCCCCATCATCTTGTGGTAACCCACCCCACGGCCACGACGGGATTCAGCCTGCATGATTAAAATGAGGACCATGACCTAGAAATGTGATGATGACCATGGTGTGAGTGTTGTGAAGATGTGTGAGTCCCACTCGATCCCGCACAACTTGACATGTGCAGCAAGGGCATGATGTCCGCATAATTTTGGGGCAAGCAAATTTGAAAATTGGCTCCCCAGGTAACGCTGGGTCTATTAGCATCCACTGGGGGAGGCGGTCAAGTGTAAATATCCTGTGAATAGTGTCGTTAAGGCTTAGAGTAGGAATGTAAAGTATAAGTGTTGTGTTTTTGTGGAACCTTTTGTTTCCCCTCCCCAGATCACTGGAAGAGTGCTGGGCAAGAGCGATGATCCAGAAGATGGAGTGCAACTTCGCTCAGTGCTCTCATGTGATAAAAAACAAAAAAAAACAAAAAAAAACGAATGATTGTTTAGGCGAGGATAAGGCCATAAGGGGGTAGTACATTAAGCAGGATAGGTAAGTTAGCTGCGACTCGCTGCCCATTGCCCCTCCTACTTTATTTCGTTAGGTTAATTAGGTGTGAGTCAGTAAGTGTTAAGGCTGGTACGGTAGCGCCTGTGATATACCTTGCAGGAGCTGCGGTACCAGAGGAGGGGGCAGTGTTACGTTTGAGGGGGGGGGGGTATGCATTCAAAGGGTAATTAGGATGTTTAATTAGGTATGCCATGCTGTTTGAGTTTACCAGGATCTCGATGTAATAAGTAGCAATTCAGTGGTGATAAGTTGTCTAGTAAATGTTCATTTCTTCAAGGGGGGAAATGATAATTGTCACGTAATTAGATAGGGACACGGGATAGGGTAAGTGTGTCTGCGTAAACCCCTTTTGGTATTCTCTGGAGACTGGCCGTGACGTCACAGGACAGTGCAGCGGATGGCTCTGCCCCGTGATCACGATTGGCAGAAGGCGACGGCGGTGGGCCAATAAACGGCTCGATTGCAAGTGACGAGGACAGGAGGATAAAAAGGTTCTGTTCGGGGTCGAAAAAGAAGAGGAAGAAGATCGGGACAAAAACGATCGTGTTTTTTTGGTGTGGAGGCTGTTGCGCGGAGAGCGTCCTTGTTGTTGTGCTGATTCGATCGTGTTCTTCATCGTGTCTTGGAGCCTTGCTGAGCCTCGTGCCTCACCTTGGTTGGCTCTGGGGTTCTGCTGACTCGGAGTACGGGGTCGAACGGCGGGCGGACCTGCCTCCCTCTCCCGCTCGCAACTTGGCGCCAGAACTGGTTCCCTGGCGGCTGTGAGCAGACTTGGGCAAAGACCAGGAGGTCGACAGCACCACGGTTTCTCCTGCCCCCCTGACGAGAGCAAGGCCAGCTCGTCCGACGCCAATCCAGGACAGTTGCGTCCACACCACGGTCCAACCTGACCACCAGAAATAGCTACGTTTTGTGTGTGTGTGTGTGTGTGTGTGTGTGTGTGTGTGTGTGTGTGTGTGTGTGTGTGTGTGTGTGCTTGGCACCTTAGAGGGTTTGAGATCTGTATATTCATTGGAATTGTCTGTGTTTTTCCCCACACCCGATCCCACACCATCCCGTCGAAACTCCCCGGATCCCTTTTCTTGCCGAGTCTTGTTATTTCTGGTTAATAGTAAAAACAAATAAACATCATCAACTCAGTGAAAAGTGACTCGTGCCACCTTCCTCGTCCCGTTTGCAGTAGAGCGATTAGAACCGCCATGTTTGGGTTATAAATAAATAAACCGCCTCCATCGTTTCGGCTCATTCTCCGTTGGCGGGACTGTTCAAGTCCCGTGGACGTCACAATATCCTTGAAATACCTGAAACGTCTATATAAATGCAACGTTGTTGTTTGGTGAAAGCTCATCGAAGTTTCCTGCTTATATACTGGAGAGTAATTACTGTAATTGCTACTGTAGAGTAAGTACACAGACTCTGACCTGTCGATTCCCGAAAAATTGCTGATATCGGCAGCCAAGTGTGTGTGTGTGTGTGTGTGTGTGTGTGTGTGTGTGTGTGTGTGTGTGTGTGTGTGTGTGTGTGTGTGTGTGTGTGTGTGTGTGTGTGTGTGTGTGTGTGTGTGTGTGTTGGTCATAAAGCATAACATATTGTCTGCTATGCCTGATGTTGGCTTAATGGTTGAGGTAGTGGGCTTGGGATCCTAGGGTCCTGAGTTCAAATCCCGCTCAAGTGTTGAATTAACACCAGGTGGGGTTGACTCTGCCTGTCATCCTTCCGAGGTCGGCAAAATGAGTGCCAGCATGCTGGTATACTGTGTCGGAGTGGCGACCCGTCCAGGATTGTTCCCAATAGCCAAGGAGACTGCTTCGGCGGCACCAACACTCTGCACAGAGTATGGTCCTAATGGATGGATATTGTCTGCTAACTTCCCTACCCTCTCTCCCTCTCTCTGTCTGTCTTTGTCCCATCCTTGCTCTTGCCCCTCTCAATCCAGTGGTGCAGCACCCTCTCTGTCTCTGTCGCTGTCTCTGTCTGTCTGTGTCTCTGGACATATCCACAAGGTAGTTATGTCTGGACGATGCTTGTGTCCGGACTTGTTCGGGCAGGGTTTGTCTCCAGACGTGTCCAGGCAGTGTTTATGTCCGGATGGGAGTTTGTCTTCAGACGCGTCCGAGTGGTGTTTGTCTCCAGACAGCGAGGCTCCGGACGCGTCCAGGTGGTATATATGTCAGGACGGGTGTTTGTCTTCAGACGTGTCCGAGTGGTGTTTGTTTCCAGACAGCTTGGCTCCGTACGTGTCTGGGCAGTATTTATGTCAGAACGAGAGTTTGTCCCCAGACCCTGTTTTCGGTTTGACCGGTAGAAAATGGATTTCAGCCATTATTTTGTTTCCATCTTCACTGTTATTCTTTGCAGAATCATTTTGACGAAGCAGTATGAATCGTAATTAACACTCCACTGCACTTCTGCCTTCCCTTCCTCTCACCTCCAACTGACTTCCCTTCCCCCACCCCTCCTCGCTCTTCCTCCCTCCTCTCTCCTTTCCCCTCCACCTCTTCATGCTCCCCGCTCTCTCTCCCCCACCCCTTCTCCCTCTTCCTCCCTCTTTTTCTCCCTCCCCCCTTTAGTATTACTGTCAGCGAAGCGACAGGTGATATTTGCTTGTCAAGTAATAAAAGTTACATTTTTTTTTCACCTGTTGTTTTCATCAAGTTTAGCTTGAGTACAAAGTGGATGTGGACAGGCTTTCCATTTTAGAATGCTTTCTAATTGGTTATACATTTGACCCCTCAATTCAAATAGTGTCCTATCAGGATAGGGCAGAGGTCATAGACTTACCTATAAGCTGTCGAGTCTGGGTTTGTTTTCTGTCCTGACTCTAAACCCTCAGATTGTTGCATCACACACATTGCAGTGTGCGTCGTCCCTCGGATGGATGTTAATGGAGTACCCCATATGCTCGTATTAGTTCGTCGATATTAAAGATCCCTTTCGACAAAGAGCAGATGAATTATTGTTGGCACTGTCAAATTCCAAAGTCTTGTCCTGTGCTTCAGGGTGCACTGCATCAGCAGTTGGTCTTGTCCTCAATAAATGACGCAAACCTCTGGGGACCGAATTTGCAATCGACTCCAAGCCCAATCTGCAATACCTGTCATTTCAAATCCAGCAATTAGAATTGGTTTTTTATATCAACCCTTCTTATTGATTTGATTGCCAGCAATTAAAAATACGTTTTCATAAGGATAGCATTTAGCTCACTCAGTTGTGCAGCATCCTCCATCATTTTTCTGGAGAGCAATGGAATCCCACATCCAATCACACATGTTACTTTTGTTGTACATTTCACTCATTTCTGAGCTTCTAGGAACTCATGACGATGATGGATGTACAAACTCAACATTGACATGGCAAAATGAAAAGAGATTTATTTGCCTGTGAAATTTGCTCTGATTGACTCGATGGAGATGGAGATAAAGCCAAGTGGTGATGAATAGACATTTACATAACAGAGTCCTGCACAAAACTTCTTCCTTTCCAGATGAAGAGTCAGCGAGTTGAAAGGGCCATCTTGGCCAAATTCCTGTTGTAATGAGCAGGGGAGGGGGGGTACAACAGCACAATGTTGCCTTGGTAATCACGTGACCAGTGGATAAAATTCCGAACTGAATCACAGTCCTCTATGCAATGACAAATGATGAATGTGTGTAAATAAATCTTGTTTGATCGTAAGCCATGCATGACGTGAATAACATGCATGATAACAAGGTAAGGGTAAAAGTTTTTAAGGTGGATTATTTGAAGTAGGTTTTGTTCATATTTCCAACTGAATAATTTAGCTGACATGACAGCTCAAAGGGAGCACATGTGTCTTTTTCTAGTTAAGTTTTTGTTTGATTCTCAGGCCGCCAGTAAACTGTCATCTTGCATGGTGTTTCCGTGAAACCGTTTTCGGGAGTATGCCATCCTCTGGAGATGATAAGGCTGCTGTCTGCCAACTAGAACGGCACTCGGTAGAGCACATACCTCCGGAAGGATGAACAGTTTACGTTTTATATCCCATTGATTGGCCGGATCTAGATCCAGACCATTCCTTCTGGACACAAACCAAAATCCAACCGGCTTGTTATTGTCACCTACCCAACTCATCCACCAAGTTTTGTCATACTGCATCTTCAACCTTTTGAGATATCATGCTATATATTGTTTTTGGCTCCATCAATGCTGAAGAATCATTTAAAAAAAATTCAATTGTAGTCTCTGCATCTTCACCAAAATCTAATCAATTCGGCCTTGTCACACACAACCTGTCCACCAAGTTTTGTCTGAATCTGTCCACAACCTCTTGAGATATCTTGCTCAGAGACAGACAGAGAGACAGACAGACAGGGGTGAAAACATAACCTCCGTTCACCTTCCGTCACTCGTCAAGTTGTTTTAAATGTGGTGCGATAATCAAAACAAGTCTGCCAATGTGTGCAACCAACTTGAATTTCTGACTTGAGGGTTTCTCTGGAAACCACCGATCATGGAGCTGTGACCCATCCAGGGTAAATTTTCAGGGTGAATGGAAATGTTGAGAACACCAATTGCGAGTGTTCTCATATCCGAGAGAGGGAATGTGAAGAACAGTGTAATGCCATGTCTCTCAACTTTGAATGAAGTTATACTTGCTTCTCACACTCCACATGTTTCTATTTACCTACCAATCACATCATGTGCTTTCTGGTTGAATGATTTGCATTAGTGGGAACAATTGTCTGGGTTGTAGACAGACAGTTGTTCTTTGCAGATTATGTGGTTCTACTGTGTGAGACATAATCTGCTGCGATGCTCACCACAACAGTCAGGAGGTATCTATATGTGTATGTGTGTATGTGTGTATGTGTGTATGTGTGTATGTGTGTGTGTGTATGTGTGTGTGTGTGTGTGTGTGTGTGTGTGTGTGTGTGTGTGTGTGTGTGTGTGTGTGTGTGTGTGTGTGTGTGTGTGTGTGTGTGTGTGTGTGTGTGTGTGTGTATATATATATATGTGTGTGTATATATGTGTGTGTGTATATATATATATATATATATATATATATATATATATATATATATATATATATATATATATATATATATATATATGTGTAAATATATATGTGTGTATATGTATATGTATATATATATATATATATATATATATATATATATATATATATATATATATATATATATATATATATATATATATATATATAGATATATTGTTATGGCTGTGGAAATTCGCAATACACCATAAAGGGTCCTTAGATCAGTTATGACGGTGAGTAATTGTGTAGTTAGATAGTTCCCCACCATTGTTTAAAGGGATTCTTCGTGTTCACCGGGCTGCGACTCTTTGAGATAGCCGTTTTTCTTTCGCTGTCGTTATTTTGGACCGTCCAAAGACTTCAAACGAAGGCCCCGTGAGAGGCCTACAATGGCGCGCAATTTTTCCCGCCTTTTTTGTGGCGCCGGGGTTGATGGGAGAGGCTGCGAGAGCTCGCTGGCGATTGGTGGATATGGGGTATGAGGCGGCCGTGAGGAGGAAACGCCCCTTTTGAGGAGCTTCTCGAAAGGGCTCGAAGGGAGGCGGAGCCGAAAAGGGGGTGGAGTGAAGGGGCGGAGCCCCGGGCTATATAAGGCGGACCGCACGCGGGGCTCGCTCTCTCTTCTTCTTCGTGCTGGATTGCTCTGCTTCCTCTTCGTCGACGCTCTCTGCTTCTTCGTCGAGGTCGAACTCGGACTCGCTCTCGTCGTTTTGGCTTCCTCTTCTCTTGGTGGTCGTCGGAGGTTCACGCTTCCTCTTCTCTTGGTGGTCGTCGGAGGTTCGCGCTTCCTCTTCTCTTGGTGGTCGTTGGAGGTTCGCGCTTCCTCGTCTCTTGGTGGTCGAGGTCGAACTCGGGTTCTCTCTCTGGATCGTCGAGGACGTCTTCTCCCTCTGGGCGCCAAGTCGTGAGGGTTGTGAGCGGTGGTCCAGGGTCGAGGCGCGCACGAGAGTAGAGTGCCGGAGAGGGCTCGCCGACCGTCACACCTCGAGGGGGCAGGTAACCAGCACGGTCTTGCGGGCCTTTTCGGTCATCCATGGCCCACGACCATAAAGGTTTACGAACCCCGTCTCCCTCCCTGCCAATGGGGAGGGTTTTCCTGTTGCTTTCGTATGACTGCTCTGGCGCCGTGTCCTTATAAGTAGACCTGTGTAAGTGACTGTACATTGCTCGTATTCGGTGGTAATGCTTTTCTTGTATATTGCATGATTCCTTGCTTGTGTTGTGTGTGCAATATGTGCTTTGTAATAAATGTCCTTGTGTGAAATGTATCCCGTTCCTCGTCTCTTTCCCCATTGAAAGCGCCATCTTGAATCATGGAATAAATTAGTAGTGGGTTTTGAACACCCAGGGTAAAGAAGAGAATCTGATCCGTCGAGGTTGGCGATAACACCACTCGGTTATCACTGTAGCACGGAACGGACTGCTTAAGCGGTTCGTGTCCTAGGCTGATCTGCGGCGAGGTACGATCGCCCGGTCGACTATTCGCGCAGGTACTGAGGGAGGTCGAATTTGGTGAGCCACCCTATCCTGCGCGGGTGGGCAATTGGCACGATCATGGTGACATTAAACCCCCACCCGTGACTGGCTCCTGCTGGTAGTTCTAGGAGGGTCACGACTGAATTGTCCGTCCGGTGGGCGACGCGGTTACGATTGGAGTTACGCAATC